>NC_091442.1:85485224-85826697 GCF_964237555.1 Oryctolagus cuniculus
AGTTGTGAGTACTTCTCAGTAAGATGATTCTCTGCTTCTCTTTACAATCTCCTTCCCTTAATATTGATATTAAGAGTAATGGAATTTTGTGATTACCTTATTTGGTTTTTCTCATTCATAAAGTATGAAGGGGAGGAGGGGTCATCTTACAAAAAAACAAAAGTTTAGTGAACCTCAGTATGTAACAGTAGCTCACTAAAGTTGTTAAATGAATTGAATTAATGAATGAAAAGAGGAGTTCCTGTTGAGTTTTCTCTGTTTTAACTGGGAGAAACTGTATAATAATATGTTTCTTTTATTTCCATCATGTCTGCATCTCCTTACCTCTGTCCCCTAACGTGACCTTATCTCATGTATCTACCCAACTCAACCTTCTGTCTTCACTTGGGATTTCAAATATACCAAAGAGGAACAATCCAGAAGAGTCTGCACATACTCAGAAATGATGGGGAATGAATCTTGTTCATCCCTTAAAAATAAATCAGATTGTATCTCTTACCTTCCCTAAACATGGAATCTAATTTCTGCTACTTTCTCATTGCAGGGAGCATGCACAGCTTTCTACTGGTGCTTCTGTGCTCACAAACTAGGATATTAAAGTTCCCCTGATCCCGGCTACATTGCTTTCTGCTACAGACATCAGACAGGTGATTTGAGTTACTATTCTTAAGTTCACAGCAAATGTTGCATCACCGTTGTACCTTTTGCACTCTTACATTGTTCAATTATAGCTCAGAGTCCTTGGTTTTGTATTATGAGAGTCACATATATCTTTTTATTTTATTTTATTTTATTTTGACAGGCAGAGTTAGACAGTGAGAGAGAGACAGAGAGAAAGGTCTTCCTTCTGTTGATGCAAATGGCCGCTACGGCTGGCGCGCTGCACTGATCCAAAGCCAGGAGCCAGGTGCTTCTTCATGGTCTCCCATGTGGGTGCAGGGCCCAAGCACTTGGGCCATCCTCCTCTGCCATCCCAGGCCACAGCAGAGAGCTGGACTGGAAGAAGAGCAACCGGGACAGAACTGGCACCCCAACCAGGGCTAGAACCTGGGGTGCTGGCGCCACAGGTGGAGGATTAGCCAAGTGAGCTGTGGCACCGGCCAAGAGTCACATATATCTTAATAAGCTCTTGTATGTAAAATGTGCCATTATTTCTACTATTACTTTATCATATCTAAGAAATTCTTCTGTGGGAATTTGGATAATGCTTCCCACAAATTTCCCTATTATATTGTAGTTACAAATGCAGTTTGCAGAGACCTCCTGTCATCCAACCATTAAAATGTGATGCCTCGGGGTTTTAGCTTTGCTCGTTGTCCTTTTGATTCCTTTGTAAATACCATTTGCCATTTGGACAGCTTTGTAAATTACCGAGGACCATATCCTACCCTGCAAGGTGACTAAATATACAATAGTGTGAAGTGGAAGAAAGGTACATTGGAGCTTTCACTGTCGGGATAAAGTTAGTGGAAAGGATGACACAGTAGGTCAGCTCTCGCACAGAGTGACTGTACTGGACTTGTCCCCTGGAATCGAGTTGTGTGTCTAAAACCTGGCCTAGGGATAAACTATCACAGAAGCATACAGTTCTTTTAATATCACACATCCAGGACCTCTAACATGACCTACTGAGTCAGAATCTCTAAGGCCAAAGTTTACCACTTTGCATTTTTAAAAATGCCCTAAGTGACTCTTAGGAACACAAGGATTGAAGAATCACTGATGAAGGATTAAACCTACAGGACCTTAAAACAATTGTGGTAAAAGTCTCTAATTAAAGGTCTTCTGGTTTGCCTATCCAACTTTTGATCAAAGGTATTTGAAGATCATAAACTTATTTTTAGGCTGAATTCATTACTGATACTAACCTAGAAGGCAAGTGATCCATGTTGCTGATTTTAAGAGTAATGAAATTTAGGCACAAACCTACCTACCAAACAAATATTTAAAATACCTTCAAACATCAAGAGAAGAAAAACATAATGTATTCCCTTATGCTACCTCAACTGGAATTCCTCAGCAGCTCAGCAATGTATTCATTCATCCAAGGGATGGACCTGCCACTTTCTCCACAGCTTCTTCTGCAAACTTTTTCTCCATGTCTTTGAGTGTCTAACTCTGTGTATCTGTGAAGATGTGGGCTCTATCATTAGAACTTTCAACCTCTCTCTACCTCAATATTTCTCATTTTCTTTTTGTCTAAAAATGTATTTAAAGATTTATTTATTTGAAAGGCAGAGTTACAGAGAGAGGGGAAGACACACACACACACACACACACACAGAATATATCTTCCACCTACTGGTTTACTCCCTACATGCCTGCAAATGGTTAGGTCTGGTCCAGTCTGAAACCAGGAACATGGAACTCCATCTGGGTCTCCCACAGGGGTGACAGGGTCCCAAGTACTTGGGCCATCTTCTACTGCTTTCCAAGGCTCATTAGCAGGCAGCTGGATTGGAAATAAAGTAGTCAGGATTTGAAGCAGCGTTCATATGGGATGCCGGTGTTGAAAGCTGCTGTTTAACCCACTGTACCATCATGCCAACCCCAATATTTTCCATTTTCATTGCATCACATCTGCACTTTATGTGATGGAAAAATGTGCATCTTTCTTCTTTCCCAAGGAAAATCCTGTTTAAATTTCAAAAACGTTAAGTTCTTTCTGCCTTTACAGATAGAAGAAATTGTAAATTCCTGAAGGAGGAAGAGCTGCTACTGCCTATAGGTAGATGGAGGCAAGAGAGAGATGATAGGGAGACCTGACCTAAAAATAATTGTAGAATTGGAGTGCTGAGATGTCATGGAAATACAGATAAAGGGACAGGTGGAGATGATACAGGAAGATTAGGATGAATCATAGCATCCAATAGGTGATGATCTGAGATACCAAGAGAGACAGCAAACCTGAAGCCTTGGAATGATTACAAAGCTGCAATAGCTGAATTTATATTCAAATAGAGAGAGACTGAAAGTCCAAGATGTAAATAGATTCCATCAGAGCAGCCACAGGGAGCAAAGATTCTAAGTGTAAATTGTGTTGAAAGCGTGTTTTGTTCATTGCGATTCAGACGTTCTTCGATAATTGAAGAGTTACCTACATTTTTAAAAGTCTATCTAAATGCTTCATCTCATCCTCTCCTGCCATTTTCAAGACTCTACATCATGGATGTTTGCAAAACACAGACAGACTACTCCTATAGGGAGATCTTTCTTCTGCCTTTTCTGGCATTGCACCAGAACTTTATTTTGTATTGTCTGCAGCCACAATGTAGTTTGAGCAAAACTGACCCCAGCTGCAAGCTCCCAGAGTGAGCATGTAACTCATGTCTGACCAAAGTACCACATATATCTAGTTTAGTGATTGTTCATGGAAGGTGCATTATTCTTTCAAATTGTACCAATAAGAGGCAATGAACTTCTGCTCAAGGATTGTTTCTTTAAGTCATTATAGGGAAAGTAGAGCTCTGTAGAGAATCTATATCCAAGTCACAGGGTCTCAGCCCTGGACTATGTCTGCCTGAAATCTAGTCTTGGCTTTACTGTTAGATGAGATAAGTTCAAGCAAATTTTTAGTCAAGAAACTATTGTCACTTTGTGATTGTTCAGGCTTATATACTGCTCAACCCTCTATTACTCAACCTGCATTCTTTTCACTTAGAAAGTTTATCCCTCCTCTGGCTGCTATGTGGAATTTGCGTAATTTTGATTCTCATGTTTTGCTGTCTGTGAGAAACAACATAACCAGAATGCCTGATTTGCAAACATTTCATCAATGCTTAATTTTCCTTGTGAAATTATTCTTACCTCATTCTTAGCCCAGTCTGTTAGGGTGATGATGACTGGCCTTCAGGCTTAGGGAACACGTGACCCAGACCAGGCCAATCAGAGATTTCTGTGGGATTTTTGCAGGAGTTTGTTTTGCAAAAAGGGTATCTCTGTTCCCTGGAACTACTACCTGTAGGTTTAGGTAAGTCTAAAGCTGCCAGTTAGTATATGGGGGGTATTCAACGTCTTTATGTGCTTCAGGTCATCACAGAGGAAAGCAAAACTGAAAGGTTGAGGAAACGGAATAGTTTTATGCAGACATCTTTAAACATGCATTGACCAGTGCCTAAAGCAGTCTTATCTTCTAGGCCTCCCAGTCACATGAGCCAATGAGTTTCCTGTCCTTAATATAAACTGGTTTAGGTTGGATTTTTAACGCATGGAACCAAAATCTCGACTAACAATATGTTGGCATGAAGATATTGGTGCATGTGGGTTAGTGTCAGCTGTCACAGATTCTGAAATCCCCGGTCTCAGAATTAGCTGAGAAGATATTATTGATGGACTGACTTCTCTGAAAATACCCCTGGTTGCCATGGTGATGGGAGGGCACGGATTCTGAAATAGTTTATGTGATATCTGAACTAGGTGCAAATGTTTCTAATCCAGCTCTGAGAATGTATTCATAGAACTCACTAGGATTCTAGGAGACAGACTGGTCTCAAATTCCCTTAGTATTTTGAGGAATCTAAGAGGGCAGTAGTATTTGAAGAGGGTGACAGACAAATTGGACCTAGTATGTTTGTTACTACTCAGTGCTGGATATCAAATTTTGATTTCATCAATCCTAAAGCCAAGGTCAGCATATCTTAGAGACCAGGACACATGTTCTTCAGGCTTTCCTCCTAGTTTCTAACAGTGTAAGGACATGACACATCAGCAGGAAGACTAGGATTTTAGGGTTTTTTTTTTTCTTTTCCTAAGATTTTAACTTTCACATAGCTATCTACAGAACTCTTACATAAAAGATCAAAAATTTGATTCATATTTATTCACAGTTTTCTAAAAATTTCCAATGCTACCCCATAATTAACATGAAATGTCATGTGCAAAAATTGAGTTTCTATAGTGATTAGATGCTACTAATTTCATATAATAATCTGAAAGCACACCTTTTTCGAGGAAGATCACATCTAAGGTGGTCTGGTTTTTTGGTAGTCACCGGTTCAAATTACAGTACTTATACCAAAGCTAGCGTGATAAACTCTGAAATGCTATATATTACGGATAATTTTTATAAGATTAAAATTTTGGGAGTACATTTTTATCATTTTCCCTGTTTAATGGAGCTATTAAAATACTACTTCAGCTTTTATCATTCAACAATTAGGAATTAAGGAGCAGGCCGGCGCTGCGGCTCACTAGGCTAATCCTCTGCCTACAGTGCCGGCACCCTGGGTTCTAGTCCTGGTTGGGGCACTGGCTCTGTCCCAGTTGCTCCTCTTCCAGTCCAGCTCTCTGCTGTGGCCCGGAAAGGCAGTGGAGGATGGCCCGGGTGCTTGGGCCCTGCACCTACATGGGAGACCATGAAGAAGCACCTGGCTCCTGGCTTTGGATCAGCACAGTGCGCCGGCCATAGCGGCCATTTGGGGGGTGAACCAACAGAAAAGGACGACCTTTCTCTCTGTCTCTCTCTCTCACTGTCTAACTCTGCCTGTCAAACCCTTTTCCTGGCTCCCTCCTTCTCTCTACCTATCCAGTAAAATTAAAATGAGCACTTTAAAACCTTTTTCATCCCATAGCAATATTTTCTAAAACTACAAGATAATGAAGTTATAAAAGCAATTTAACCAGATCAAACATGCACAAACAACTCTAAATTTACTTTGTTGGGTACTACATAAGCTATTTCCATTAGAAGTTTTAATTCCTTGACTTGCTAATGTGACTGGAGGAATAGGTTTCTTGGGTAAATTTCTACAAATAAAGACTGACAAAGACTCCACACACACAGATGTTACACTGCCCAGTTCACTCCACGGAAGGACTTGCTGCCTATTGGAAAGGGATGGGGTCAGTAGACAGCCTAAGGCTGCCAGGTCCTCTTAAGAACAGCCAGAGCTGCAAAGAGATTCTTGCTCAGGCCCCACCCTTTCTGGGCCAGCCTGCATTCCATGATCAAGTGGGAGTATGAAGGCCCCTCCCCAGGCTCCATAGGAGCATTACATGTCCCAGGATGCCTTGCTCGGTTGTTCCCATTTTTTTTTTCTGGGCTTGTTTCACAGTCTGACCTCCTGTGCTCAATGCTATGTCTTTCCTTTGACCTTCATGTGTATTGATCACTTATAAATATCTGGCACCCCAAACCTCATCTTAGCATCTGTGTCCAGGGAACCCAGAGTTGGACTCTCATAGTCATATTTATCTTTCTTCTCCAAACACAGAGAAAGAGATGAGAACTAACGCCCACTTCTATTTTCATGGTAGTTTTTTTTTTTCTTGGTAGTGGGATTTTTTAAAAATAAACTTTCTTGCACTTTCTGTTTTGCTTTCATTTTCCAAAATGATGAACAAGCAGAAAGTTTGCCAAAAAGTTATCACAATGTAAAAACAATAAAGAAATGTAGTATGGATAACACAATGGGTCAAACAGAATGAGGGATGAATATATAAAAAGAGAGCTGGCAATATATTCTGTATCAAAATTAAGCTGTATTTTTTTATGACTGACTACAATGAGATTTTTAAGATGGTTCTGAATCTTTATCCAATATTTTTATCTCTTACCAGTTTTCTTATAGAAATTAACACTAAAAGTGGTTTGGAAAAGTACACACATGGGGCAGGCATTGTGTCACAGAAGGTTAAGCTGCCACCTGTGATTTTGTCATTCTACGTTGCAGTACTGGGCTTTAGTCCTGGCGACTCTGCCTCAGATCCAATTCTCTGCTAATCTGCACCCCGGGACGCAGCAGATGATGGCACATGTACGTGGACCCCTGCCACCTACATGGAAGACCCAGATGGAATCCTGGGTTCTTAGCTTTGACCTGGCCCAGCTCTGGCTGTTTCAGGCATTTAGGGAGTAAACTAGAGGATGGAAGGTCTCTGTCTGTCTGTCTCTTCAGTCTGTTTCTCTATCTCTCTGCCTTTCAAATAAAAATGAAAAAAAATTAAGATTTATTTTATTTACTTGAGAGCCATAATGACAGAGAAAGGATTCACTCCCCAAATGGCCACAATGGCCGGGGCTGGGTTAGGCCGAAGCCAGGAGCCCAGACCTCCATCTGGATTACCCACATGGGTGGCAGGTTCCCAAGCATTTGAGCCATCTTTTTCTGTTTTCCCAGGCATGTTAGCAGGGAGCTGAATCAGAAGCAGCGCAGCCAGGACTTGAACTTGTGCTCATATGGGATTCCAACTGCTTACCGTGCTGTGTTACAGTGTCCATCTCCAAAAAATATTTTAAATAAAAATCACATACAGTAAAACAGCTTATCAAGGTATAAAATAATCATACCTACAGTTGTGGATTTTAAGATTTTAAAATTTGAGAAAGTACAAGTTTTCCTCCTATTTATAAATCCGATTTTGTGCAGTTTTGAGAGGGCTCAGTATAACTAGCTATCCCATCCAGTTCGACTGTGCTGTCTATTATTTTGAATAGGCATTAATGTGCAAGTCCCTATTTATCCTCACAACTTATGAAAAGAAGTTTAACAAAAAGTAGATGTGGGAATTATATAAGAACATGTCAAGAAGTTTGCTCAGAGAAATCTCAGAGGCTTAAAATGTTCATTAGGACCATGTGTGTAACAGATAACAAGGCGGGCTTTGTGGTCATCATCGTGTTCTTCCAACATGTCTTTGTCCTGGATTTGCATCGTCTGAGCTTTGGGCTCAGTCCCACAGAACTGGCACTCAGCGTCACATCTTCCGAATGTCTTCCTCACTTGGTAAGCCAAACATTGCCAATGGCAAACAAAGTTCTTTGGTTTTAGATAAGAGAAAAAAGTAAAATTATCTTCTCACTTGACTCTTACATTGCTACCAGTTTTCATCTATGGTATTTACTCTTTTTTTTTTTTTTAGAAAAAAACTCTTTGTTCTTTTGTTTAAAGATTTATTTTATTAGTTATTTGAAAGGAAAAGTTACAGTGAGAAGAGGGAGAGACACAGAGAGATCTTCCACCTGCTGGCTCTCTCCCCAATGGCCACAATAACTGGAGTTAGGCCAAGCTGAAGCCAGGAGCCTGGAACTCCATCTGGGTCTCCCAAATAGGTGGCTGGGGCTCAAGTTCTTGGCGCCATCTTCTACTGCTTTCTCAGGTGCATTGGTGGGGAGCTGGATCAGAAACAGACCAGCTGGGACTCAAACTGGTGATTACAGGGAGTGCTAGCATCCCTGGTGGCAGCTCAACCCTCTGTGCCACAATGCAAGCCCCAATTCTTTGCTTTTCCAGTGCTATCATCTAGAACTATTGTTCTATAAGCAGCTGCCATCCAACCTCTCTTTCTCCCCTTCTTCACAGATACAGTTATCGGTGTGACATTATTTTCTTCTCTTGCTGTAGAATGTCAGGGGCAATCAATGATCAAATTCCCTTATGATGAAAACTTCTGTTAAATAAAAGAAATAAAAACTCAATTATCTGCCGGCGCCGCGGCTCACTAGGCTAATCCTCCGCCTTGCGGTGCTGGCACACCGGGTTCTAGTCCCGGTCGGGGCACCGGATTCTGTCCCGGTTGCTCCTCTTCCAGGCCAGCTCTCTGCTGTGGCCAGGGAGCGCAGTGGAGGATGGCCCAAGTGCTTGGGCCCTGCACCCCATGGGAGACCAGGAGAAGTACCTGGCTCCTGCCATCGGATCAGCGCGGTGGGCTGGCCGCAGCGCGCCGGCCGCGGTGGCCATTGGAGGGTGAACCAACTGCAAAGGAAGACCTTTCTCTGTCTCTCTCTCTCACTGTCCACTCTGCCTGTTAAAAAAAAAAAAAACTCAATTATCTAAAATAACATTTGATAGATGGCCATACCCTCCACTAATATAGAATGCAAATCACTATTTATGTTCATAGTTATGAGATTTGTAGCCACTTGTAAGAAGCAAACCATAAACAAAAGAAGACAAAAGTAACTCTCATTGCAAGAAATAGATAGGCCTGAAGCAAGTGTCCGTGAATAAAAACACAGGAAGAATGCTCACAAAGGCAGTATTTGTAAGTATCTCCCTGTGGCCACATTTACAAGGCTACAGTATCTACAGAATGGCTTCCCACCCTTAGAAAAACCAGAGCAAAAATAACAATAACTCCAAGAAGTGGCATTCCAGAGCTCTAGAGTATATTTGAGATTTTAATTAATTAAAAGTTTCTCCCCCAGGGGGATTTCTTCAAAGCACTGCCTTTTGGGTCCTTGCTCTTTCACAAGCCAAGAAAATGACCAGACATCTATAGGGCTTTGTCATGTGGATGCATTCGTAGAGAATGAATATCAAACTCAGCTAGTGTCAGAGCCCGGTCACAGAACCCTGGCACAGGGGCTCTGGTGTGTTTACTCAGAGCAGCTGTGTAGGTTTGGAAAGACATTCTGGTTGAAGATCCATTAACCCCTGTCAAGGGCCACATTTTAACATGGAAATTTTTAAGGTCTAAATAAGTGCTGAATCCTGTTGAACCCAAGCCCAGACTGCTAAAAATGAGTTGTAGTAAATAATTGTCGAGGTCTCACAAGACTCATGCATTCCATAGTTCACATTTGGAGAGGTGTTGGCAGGTTATCTTGATAATATAGTTAAATGGTTCTCTAATGCTGTGCTTTGTTCTGTGAAATGTTTGGAACAGACATTTAAATAATATCCTTCACCTAGTAGGTGCCTATTCTTTATACGAATGAGTGAATCAATTTTACAGTCATTGTCAACTGTAACATGAAGGCTCTGCATTGTTAACTTGTTCAACAAATGCTTCTGGAGCACCTACCGTGCCAAACACGTTGTTGGGCACTTCAGTGGGGACAGTAAACCAAGTCCCTGGGATCACATTGTTGCACACAAACCAGAAGTGTTACTTCTGTATTAATTATAAGCCAGGAGCCTGTGAAGAACAGGAACTGGGATTCTTGAAATATCACCCACACCATTTAATTCTTTGAGCCCAACCTACTATTTGTTTTTTTTTTTTTCTTCTAGTATTCCAATCAAACTAGACATTTCATCACAAAAAGTAAATATCTCCTCTATTATTGCTGAGTTTTTGCACCTGCTCCTCCTTATTTCTGAATAGCATTATTCCCACCTTTAAAATTTCAAAATCTACTCATCTGTCAAAATCCTATTTGAAACTTGGTGCCCATCCCAATCCCTGAAGCTAAAATGTTTTCTCCTTCTTGTGAGCCCTTATTACAATTTGTTTGGTCGCACTTTAGGTAAATTAGACTTATTAGATATGGTCTCTCACTCTTCTCTTCTTTCTACCCTCCTAAACATCCCCAAACTACATATAGACATGATCACTGAGACTCAATAGAGGTTGTCCCAATCTTTTGATAGGTATATAATAATATTTACATTTTAGTCTAGAACCTAGACTACCTAATCATTGTACATAATTATAATTAGATCAATATCTTCTGCCATGGTTGAAGCAGGATTTGGGACCATGTTTGAGCCGTACTTTACCACCATTATCGGTCAATATTAATCAGGAAGTCAGAGCCCACATCAGATAGTTTAATAGTGAGAATTTAAAGATCAGAAAATAGACAATCAGAAAGATCATCCACCCAGACCAAGTGGGATTTATCCCTGGTATGCAGGGATGGTTTAATGTGCGCAAAACAATCAACGTGATACACCACATTAACAGACTGCAGAAGAAAAACCATATGATTATCTCAATAGATTCAGAGAAAATATTTGATAAAATATAACACCATTTCATGATGAAAACTCTAAGCAAACTGGGTATGGAAGGAACATTCCTCAATACAATCAACGCAATTTATGAAAAACCCATGGCCAACATCCTATTGAATGGGGAAAAGTTGGAAGCATTTCCACTGAGATCTGGTACCAGACAGGGATGACCACTCTCACCACTGCTATTCAATGTAGTACTGGAAGTTCTAGCCAGAGCTATTAGGCAAGAAAAAGAAATTAAAGGGATACAAATTGGGAAGGAAGAACTCAAGCTATCCCTCTTTGCAGATGATATGATTCTTTTTTTTTTTTTTTTTTTTGACAGGCAGAGTGGATAGCGAGAGAGAGAAACAGAGAGAAAGGTCTTCCCTTTGCCGTTGGTTCACCCTCCAATGGCTGGCACGCTGTCACCGGTGCACCGCGCTGATCCAAAGGCAGGAGCCAGGTGCTTCTCCTGGTCTCCCATGGGGTGTAGGGCCCAAGCACTTGGGCCATCCTCCACTGCCTTCCCGGGCCACAGCAGAGAGCTGGCCTGGAAGAGGGGCAACCGGGAAAGAATCCAGCGTCCCAACCGAGACTAGAACACAGTGTGCTGGCACTGCATGTGGAAGAGTAGCCTAGTGAGCTGCGGCGCCGACCAGATGATATGATTCTTTATTTAGGGGACTCAAAGAACTCTGAGATAACAGACTATTGGAACTCATAGAAGAGTTTGCCAAAGTAGCAGGATATAAAATCAATGCACAAAAATCAACAGCCTTTGTATACACAAGCAATGCCATGGCTGAGAAAGAACTGCTAAGATCAATCCCATTCACAATAGCCACAAAAACAATCAAATACCTTGGAATAAACTTAACCAAGGACATTAAAGATCTCTACGATGAAAATTACAAAACCTTAAAGAAATAGAAGAGGATACCAAAAAATGGAAAAATCTTCCATGCTCATGGATTGGAAGAATCAATATCATCAAAATGTCCATTCTCCCAAAAGCAATTTATAAATTCAATGCAATACCAATCAAAATACCGAAGGCCTTCTTCTCAGATCTGGAAAAAATGATGCTGAAATTCATATGGAGACACAGGAGACCTCAAATAGCTAAAGCAATCTTGTACAACAAAAACAAAGCCGGAGGCATCACAGTACCAGATTTCAGGACATACTACAGGGCAGTTATTATCAAAACAGCATGGTACTGGTACAGAAACAGATGGATAGATCAATGGAACCGAATAGAAACACCAGAAATCAATCCAAACATCTACAACCAACTTATATTTGATCAAGGATCCAAAACCAATTCCTGGGGTAAAGACAGTCTATTCAATAAATGGTGCTGGGAAAATTGGATTTCCACATGCAGAAGCATGAAGCAAGACCCCTACCTTACACTTCACAGAAAAATCCACTCAATATGGATTAAAGATCTAAATCTAGGACCCGACACCATCAAATTATTAGAGAGCATTGGAGAAACCCTGAAAGATATAGGTACCGGCAAAAACTTCCTAGAAAAGGCCCTGGAGGCGCAGGCAGTCAAAGCCAAAATCAGCTATTGGGATTGCATCAAATTGAGAAGTTTCTGTACTGCAAAAGAAACAGTCAGGAGAGTGAAGAGGCAACCGACAGAATGGGAAAAAATATTTGCAAACTATGCAACAGATAAAGGGTTGATAACCAGAATCTACAAAGAGATCAAGAAACTCCACAAAAACAAAACAAACAACCCACTTAAGAGATGGGCCAAGGACCTCAATAGACATTTTTCAAAAGAGGAAATCCAAATGGCCAATAGACACATGAAAAAATGTTCAAGATCACTAGCAATAAGGGAGATGCAAATCAAGACCACAATGAGGTTTCACCTCACCCCGGTGAGAATGGCTCACATTCAGAAATCTACCAACAAGAGATGCTGGAGAGGATGTGGGGAAAAAGGGACACTAACCCACTGTTGGTGGGAATGCAAACTGATTAAGCCACTATGGAAGTCAGTCTGGAGATTCCTCAGAAACCTGAATATAACCCTCCCATACAATCCAGCCATCCCACTCCTTGGAATTTACCCAAAGGAAATTAAATTGGCAAGTAAAAAAGCTGTCTGCACCTTAATGTTTATTGCAGCTCAATTCACAATAGCCAAGACCTGGAACCAACCCAAATGCCCATCAACAATAGACTGGATAAAAAAATTTTGGGACATGTACTCTACAGAATACTATACAGCAGTAAAAAAACAATGAAATCTGGTCATTTGCAACAAAATGGAGGAATCTGGAAAACATGCTGAGTGAATTAAGCCAGTCCCAAAGGGACAAATATCATATGTTCTCCCTGATCGGCGACAACTAACTGAGCACCAAAAAGGAAACCTATTGAAGTGAAATGGACACTATGAGAAACAGTGACTTGATCAGCTCTTGTCCTGACTGTTGATGTACAATGTAATACTTTATCCATTTTAGTATTTTTTTTGTTCTAGTACTATTGGTTTTATTCTGTAGTTAACACAAAATTGTTCTTAGGTGTTTAAATTTTAACGGAAAAGTGATCCCTGTTAAATATAAGAGTGGGAATAAGAGAGGGAGGAGATGTACAATTTGGGACATGCTCAATCGGACTTGCCCCAAATGGTGGAGTTAGAATCGTGACAGGGGATTCCAATACAATCCCATCAAAGTGGCATGTACCAATGCCATCTCACTAGTCCAAGTGATCAATTTCAGTTCACAATTGATCACACTGATAGGTCTAAGAGTCAAAGGGATCACACAAACAAGACTAGTGTCTGCTAATACTAACTGATAGAATCAAAAAGGGAGAGAATGATCCAACATGGGAAGCAGGATACACAGCAGACTCATAGAATGGCAGATGTCCTAAACAGCACTCTGGCCTCAGAATCAGCTCTTAAGGCATTCAGATATGGCTGAAGAGCCCATGAGAGCATGGAAAGCCAAGACACTCTGGAAGAAACAAAAAGAAGACCTAAATGAAAGATCTCTGTGAGTGAGATCCCAGTGGAAAGAATGGGGCCATCAAAGAAGAAGGTACCTTTCTCTGAAGGGAGGAGAGAACTTCCACTTTGACTATGACCCTGTCTGAATAAGATCGAAGCTGGCGAACTCAAAAGGCTTCCATAGCCTTGGCAACTCATGACTAGAGCCTAGGGAGATTACTGACGCCATAAACAATAGTGTCAAATTGTTAAGTCAACAACAGGAGTCACTGTGTACTTACTCCTTAGACTTCATAAGCACAGTAAAGTTTTGGGATAATTGATAAGCAGCAGTAGGTAACTGCTGACTTAATTACTATTGTCATGGTAACTCTTCAAAGAAAAGTTTGCGAAGTTGGTGCCTTAATAATGTTGATATCACCCATCTTACAGTACTCTGGAATTTACATGCTAAATTTCTCTAAAGCAAATTGCATTCTTTCTCATAGTAAACTCAAGAGGTAGGCATGGAAAGGCTTTTTTCATTAACCTTATCTTCTATCTGAGGAAACTAATACTTAGAATTTAGCAGCAGATCCTGGAATCAAAGCCGTTGTCTTCAAAGGAAATTGCTCCTTATGTGCATTCCTGGGGATTTTTAGCTCTAGAGCAAGGCAAACATAAGGACTTAGCATCAGGACTTTCTACTGATTCTCAAAATTTTGGGTGTGTGACACTAAATGATCCACATTTGCAAGTAAAGGATGCAATAAGAGACAACATAGCACACAGCTGCAGGGCTGACCATGGTGGACAGCCAGGCAAGAGTGCACTCTGGGTGTTTCCAACAGAATACTACCTACAATTGCTCATGTTCATTCCCCTGTCTACTAATCCTTTCCAGATCCAGAAAACTAGGCATCTTGAAAACCTAGCTGCAGTTTTTCCCTTCCAAGGATTTAGTCAAGATTACAGACAAATGTGCTTGGAATGTCCTCACTCATGTTATGGTTCTCATTTGTGATTTCTCTGAAGACTTCTTGTATCTAGATAGCCCCACCGACTCTGAGACACTTAACACCAAGTCCTTTTTGATAATATAGACATTCTTTTTCTCTGATAGGCAAAAATAAATGTGCATAACAAGATTTTATTTTTGCTGGTTATTGCAAGGAAAAAAAATAAAATTTGCAACCCCTGCAATACTTGTACATTGATTTTCAAGCACTCTTTCACTTTCTGACATTAAATAATTCATGGCCTGTTTTGTTCCAAGTCTAGAACTTTAATCAAAAGTGAATTTCTTGGGGCCGGTGTCATGCTGTAGTGAGTTAATCCACCAACTGCAATGCTAGCATCCATATAGGTATCAATTTGGGTTCCAGCTCCTCCAGTTCTGATTTAGCTCCCTGCTGATGGCCTGGGAAAAGCAGAGAAAGATGGCTCAAGTGTTTGACCCTGCCGCTCATGTGGGAGACCTAGAAGAAGCTCTGGCTCCTGTCTTTGGCCTGGCCCAGCCCTGGTCATTGTGGCTATCTGTAGAGCGAACCAGCAGCAAATGGAAGATCTCTCTGTGTCTCTTTCTCTCTCTGTATAACTTTGACTTTCAAATTATTAAATAAATCTTTTTTAAAAATTAATTTCTCTTAGAGCCGGCACAGTGGTATAACAGGTAAAGCCACCACCAGCAGTGCCAACATTCCATATGGGCGCAGTTTTAAGTCCCGGCAGCTCCACTTCCGATCCAGCTCTCTGCTGTGGCCTGGGAAAGCAGTGGAAGATGGCCCAAGTGCCATCTTCATCATCTTCATCATCACCTGTGTGAGAGACCCAGAAGAAGCTGCAGCCTTCTAGCTTCAGACCAGCCCAGCTCCAGCCATTACAGCCATTTGGGGAGTGAACCAGCAGATGGGAGGTCTCTCTGCCTCTGCCTCTGCTTCTATCTCTCTGTAACTCTGCCTTTCAAATAAATTAGTCAAAAAAATAAACATCCAGAGAAAAAAACTGCTAAAAATTAATTAATTAATTAAAGATGAATTTCTCACTTGGGGAGAAATTGTGAAGTCCAGTATGAATGACAAACACATTCCAGTTTGTCTTCCACCAGTGCTCTAAACTCTTACTTATGGAAAACAGATTCAAATAAATGTCAAGAATAGCACTGGAGAGGGACAAGTTATAAAATGCAAGCTTGAAAATGTTTCATTTTTAACTGAATATTGAATTTGTACTTACTTATGGCTTACAGTATTATAACTAAATACATGTATACAACATGCAATGATCAATTCAGAATAATTAGCATTTCTATGTTCTCAAATATTATCATTTCTATGTTTTGATAACCTTCAAAATCTGGTTATTTTGAAATGCAAGAGTATAATTAATTGTCCATTATTGTTACGCTGTTGTACTGTATAATATTAATACAATATTACTCTCCCCTCTCCACTTTGGTATCCATTTTTCACTTTTTTCCCTATTCCCAGTGATCTCTCTTCTAGACTATTTCTTTTTTTTTTTTTTTAAGTTTATTTATTTGAAAGGCAGAGTTACAGAGAGAGAGAAGTTTTCCATTATCTGGTTCACTACTCAATTGTCCAAAACACCCAGGCCTGGGCCAGGCTGAAGCTGGGTCTCCCATGTGGGTGCCGGGGCCTAAACACTTGGGTCATGCTCTGCTGCTTTCCCAGGTGCATTGGCAGGGAGCTGGATTGGAAGTGGAGCAGCCAGGACTCAAACCAGTGCATGCCAGCGTTGTAGGCAGTGCCTTAAACTGCTGCACCGCAGCACCAGCTCCTAGACTCTGTTCCTATGTGATGGATCTTTTTCACTTCTACAGATGAGTAAGAATACGCAGTATTTTTCTTTGGTGCCTGTCTTATTTCACTTAACTCAAAGTCCTCCAGTTCCATTCATGTTGCTGCAAATGACAGGATCCTATGCTTTTTTTTTCTGGCCAAATAATATCCCATTGTGTACATCTACCTCTTTTTTTATGCATTTATTTGTTAATAGATATCTCATTTGATTCCATATCCTGGTCATTGTGAATAGCACTATATTATATATGAGTAAACATTTATCTCTTTAAGATAATGATTTCCTTTTCTTTGGATAAATACCCAGCAGTACAATTGCTGGATCGTATGGTAGTTCTGGTTTCAGCTGTTTGAGGAGCCTCCATATGGGTTTCCACCATGGTTGTACTAATTTACATTCCCAACAGTGTGTAAGAGTTCTTCCCCTGCATCCTTCATCCTTGCCAGCGTTGGTTACTTTTTTTTAATCATAGCCTTTCTAACTAGAATGAAATGGTATCTCATTGTGGTTTTAATTTGCATTTTCCTGATGATTTAGTGACATTGAGCTTTTTTCATATACCTGATGGCTATTTGCATATCTTCTTTTGAGAAATATCTATTCAGACTTGCCCATTTTTAAATTAGAATATTTGTTTCTTGCTGTTAGATTATTTGAGCTTCCTGTTCATCTGGATATGAACCATTTGTTTGATGAATAGTTGCAAATCTTTTCTCCCATTTTGTAGGTTGTCTTTTAACTCTATAGATCCCTTTGCTGTGCAGAAGAGTCTTAATTTGATGTAATCCCATCTGTCTAGTTGTGCTTTTCTTGCCTATGTTTTTGGTCACACACACACACACACACACACATTTTTGTGTATTTTAATGTCTTGAAGTGTTTCTTCTATTTTTTTCTGATAGTTTCAGTTGAAATTATTTTTGTAAAGATCAAGGCATGGCCTAACACCTTCACCTGAGTGGATCAGTCTCATTTCTTTGCTTAGAATAGCAATCAACCACCCTACTTGCATCAGCCAGTGTCCTGGGTCCCACCTCAGAGTAATGAAATAAATTCAGAAACTCTGGAGTGGAGCTCAGCCATCCAGATTTTCAACTAATTCTCTAGGTGACTCCATTGGATGGCCAATATGGAGAGTACTAGTGTGATGTATTGTTCGGGGGTGACCTAAAGATGAAAGACCTTTCTCTTTGCCTCTTCCAGCCTGATTTATGGTCATAATATGCCTCTGGCAGGAAGCAGCACCACTGTTAGGAGATGACCAGGACAGCCTCATGGGTACACATCACAGCGGGACCAGTACTGACACCAGGGGTTTGTGCCTTCTCCCATCCTCTGAGGACGCTTGATTTTAAATGTCAGGGTACAAATTTTATTGACTCTCTTTGCCTTTATTTCCCCCAGCTCCTCTGGGTAAAGTTACACACAGGGCACAGTTTGTCTTACTTAACAGGCTGAGGGCAACAATGATAACTCTAGCCTCTGTTACTTGTAGCCACATCTTAGAAGTAATTGTGTTTAATGCTGCCTGTGTCTTAATAATAGGCAGCATATCATTATACAAAGTTCATTGTTGCTTTTCAATGGGTCCCCTGTGCATTCTCTTGCCCCATTCTACTTATTTAATCCTGCCAGACACTTTTATGCCCATATAGATCACTTTCTTATGGAAACTCCACATTCTCATAAAGTTCTCTCTCCACTGAGAAAGGTTTAGGGCCTTTCCCCTAATCACTGCATATGTCATCAAAGGGTTCACAGACATGTCATCATGCCCTTTGACTTTAAGCTCTGTCTGCAGTGATCTGTTTTTCATAACTCTCTGCATTCAAGTGACTATTACAGTAATCTGCCCATAATGGATGTTTAACAGGTGCATAAAATAAATGCATGCAAATGTCCTCTGCCTAATTTCCCGGTGGAGAAGGGCAGTTTTTCGCTGTGCTGGAAAACATAAAATCTGGTTATGGAATGTGAGGACTGTGCAGCCGATCCTTTCCTGCACTGTATTGTTCTGCAGAATTTAGGAGTAATAAGCACTATAAATCCTTAAACATTAAAATCATATCAGCTTCCGTGTCTAAATAAGCCAAAAGCATAAGAATGACAGGACCCTAAATAGAGCAGCTTTGGGAGGGCTATATTTAAATGTTGAGGAAAGTAGCTAACCTCAGTTTGTCTGCCAGTTTCCTTAGGCTAATATAATAGCTTTTAAAGCCTATACTCATTTTGTTTTCCAACTCATAGACTCTGGAGACATATTAAAAAATTGTAAATATTTTAAAAGGTATCTCCTTTCTCTCTAAAAAGATTACCTTTATTGTTTTTACATGTGAATCTACTCCCAGATTTTGGGATGTTCAGAACAAACAGAAGTACTAATAGAGATCAAGTGGTGATTTATTATCTTATTTGTAGTTTCCCTTTAAGATGTTAAATTAAGTACCTTAGTAAATAATTATCAATTGCTTTATTTGCCAAGCCCATTGCAATAGCACTCTACCTGTTTGACAAACATAATAGAAGATTGATTTTTTTTTAAGATCAATAAAATTTAAGTACAGGCTAAATAAGATGAATACTAGGATTTGACTGAGAACAAATGGTAACTACTGAGAAGAGGAATGCCATATAGAGAGGTGCATAAAATAAAAATGGTACCCCAAATTGTCCCATATCTTGGCATTAATGTTACCATTATGCTTAAAATCCCAACTAGAAGATTACAACAGATGAAAGAATCATATTATTGTGTATTATGGTTAGTGGGCTACTGTTGTTTTCCATTTACAGAAAGCTTTCTTTTTTTTCTGACAATAATCCTTTTCAACCTAATTTTTGAAAAGGAATACAAAGTCCTTCAAAAGTTTATTGGGAACAGTGAATCTAAAAATAAGTTTATTTTGGTGTTAAATTTTGAAATTCATGCATAGTTTTCATAATACACATTTTTCAAGAACTTTTTTTAAAAAATAGATTTATTTATCTGAATGGCAGAGTTACAGAGAGAAAGGGAGAGTGAGAGAGAGAGTTCTTCTATCCACTGGTTCACTCCACAAGGGGCCCCAGTGTCTGGGGCTAGGCAGGACTTCATCTTGCCAGGAGCCTTGAAGAAGCCAGGAGCTTCATCCAGGTGTCCCGGGTGGGGCAGTAGCCCATGTGCTTGGGCTGTCTTCTGCTGCTTTCCCAGGTGTGTTAGCAGGGATCTGGATAGAAAGTGAATCAACCAGGACTCACACTGGTGCTCACGTGGGATGCTGGCATCACAGGCAATGACTTCACCCACCACATCACAAAGCTGGCCCCTTCCATGAACTTTTTGAAGACTCTGTATACATGCATTCCAAAAATTGCGGGGAAAAGGGTATGGCCTTGGAACTCCTACAAGGTCTATAAAAAAGCATTATAATCAATGGTTTTTCTTGTAAATCACTAAAACAACAGATGATTTTTTTTTCTTAAAGGGGGAATAACACACATCTCTTTTTCCCTTACTTTCATTTATTCACATAGACTTATTGCACACTTGCTGATCCCGGGATTAGAGATATTCAATACCCAAATAGAGTCCCTGCTCTCATACATTCCTGAGTGCATTCAATTTCAAAATTTTTCATACCAAAATAAGCTTATCTTTAACTCCATTTTCTATCAACTTTTTAAAGTGCCCTCATATCTTCTATCTAGAGGAAACATAAGAAAGACAAGTAATCAATTTCTGAATGAGGTAATCATCACCTATTGGCAGGAATTAAAACTAAAGTAGAAGCATATAGGTTATGCTAGTTTGGATAAGGTGCAGAGTCCTTTTTGAAAAGAACTAGGGGCTGAAACTAGAATGCTGACAAGGAGCAGGCCATGTAAAACTCCGAGCAGAAGAGGCCTACTTCAAGCAGAACAGTGAATGCTACGGGGCAGCAGGGAGCTGGCAGGTTCACTGCACAAGCCATTGTTTATGATGTCTGTTTGAATTCCATTTTGAATTAGGAAGGAAATTACTGCCATAATCATCAAAGCATGACTTACCCACTAAGTCGGTCAGTGCCTGTCCGGAGGAGGACGATGATTTGCATGTATCTGGCAACTTTAATTTTCATACAGTTTAGTTCAGAAGACAATTTGCAATTTGTGTCCTGCAAAATCTCCCTACCAAATGTGATATACAGGTGAGGGGATGCTTCTGATTCCTCATTCAAGTCACTCGGGCCCTAAATCACAATTTTTCCCCAATAAAATAATATAACTAATTCAGTGCATGGGCTGAGGACTTTTCAGGATTAGGTCCATCTTAACAATTGTCCATTTCAACAAGATTTGGCACCTATAGGCTGCAGTAGGCATTTTGTCATTAAAACAATGCCAGTTCTACAAAAACAACATAACTATCAGCGTTGTCGAAGGGAGATTGTACCTCGAACAATTACCAGTCGAGCCTTTGTGCTGTCCTTAGAATTTTCTTTAAAGAAAATGTACTTTTTTAACATTAAAGCTGAAAACCACAAACCATTAACAAGAGTCTCATTTAATTTTTCTTCAAAATGAGATGAGAATAGTGTGTATTGAAGAGATGAAAGTCTGAATTACAAAGTGGGAGATGCAAATTACATCATAAGTGTGTTGTGGCACATAAGTAATGAAAAATGAGGGTGACTGAGCCCCTTTCTAAAACAGGAGAGCGTCAGCATTTACACCTTGGTAATTCTGAATGATTCCATTAATGAAAAGTAATTAATGGATATCTATGGAGACATAGATTTATTACTTTCAAGGGCACACTCTCATTTAATGAAATGAATAACCAAGTTCTTCCGAGCAGAGGTCATGCAAGGGTCTTTAATATAGGAGTGCTTCTAATTAAGACTATAGCTGATGTAAAAAGTATTATAGAGTACTTAAAAACATTTAATATTAAATGCATTCAATCTTTCCTGTATAACCTGAACAAGTTTGGTTTTGCATTTGGATATATTTAGCAGCATAGAAAAAAAAAAAAGATTCCAATGTTGTATTTCATCATTCGAAATCTCACCGATAGGGGAATGTCAAACACCAACAACATGTAGAGTGGTAGTATTTTCAGAACTAAAATTAGGACATATACAAGAGTCATACATATTGAAATGTAAAGGGCTTCAAATCCTAGGACACTGTATGGCCGTATTTGTATTTTAATTATTAGGCTTGGACCCACAGAATAAAGTTTTCAGCCATGTTGATGTGCTCTTGCATAAATTCATGTTTTTGTATATCCTGGTCCCTTTCAGTAACCTTCACCCTAACTTCTGCCCAATACTAACAATTTCTATGAATTTGTTAAAATTAGCTCCTTTATATTGAATAGCTGCTAGGCTCTAGGTATTGGACTAGTCACTTTCTAAACACCATCTCATTTATTATTTATAATAAATCTGTGATATTTTCCAGATAAGAAACTTCAATGAATAGTTTAAAGTAAGTGTTCTCAAACTCTGTAAAAAATAACATTTTATTTTTATTTCCAATCTACTATTGGCCAAAACCTTTCTAAACTATAATAAAAGTAAATAACTAGGTGGTAGGTGTTGTGGATCAGCAAGCTAGTTATTTATTTATTTGAAAGAGTTGGCAGAAAGAGAGGTCTTCCATCTGCTGGCTCACTCCGCAGATGGCCTCAATGGACTGGACTAGGCCAAGCTGAAGCCAGGAGCAGGAGTCACCTGGATCTCCCATGAGTGGCAGGGACCCAAACACTTGGGCCATATGCTGCTACTTTTCCTAGGCATTTAGCAGGGAGCTGGAGTGGAAGTGGAGCAGCAGGGACATGAACCAGCAACCATACAGGATGCTAGTGTCACAGATGGTGGCTTTACCCACCATATCACACACTAGCCCTTGCTCTAAAGGTGTCTAACTCTACATTTCTATACTTTTTTCATTGCTGAGTGATAGCACATACTTCTTGGGCAGCTCTAATTCAGAGACTATATTTTTGGTATGTTCTTGGTGTTTTCATCTTTATTTCAGATTCTTACCCACCACAGAGATGATGATTTAAAGCGGAGGCATCCATAGATTGTGTACAGCGAAGCAGGATTTATTTAAAAGAGAGAGAAAACATGCGTTCACGCACAAGTGTGGGCCACCCCACTCAGGGAGATACCCATCATGAGTGGGCCACAAAGATGCCTGTGAGCAGAGAGAGAGAGAGAGAGAGGGAGGGAGAGGAAGTTGAGAATGGCAAAGAGAACCTCTTCTCAATATGTCTTTTTTTTTTTTTTTTTTTTTTTTTTTTTGACAGGCAGAGTGGACAGTGAGAGAGAGAGAGACAGAGAGAAAGGTCTTCCTTTCGCCATTGGTTCACCCTCCAATGGCCGCCGCAGGCGGCACGCTGCGGCCGGCACACTGCACTGATCCGAAGGCAGGATCCAGGTGCTTCTTCTGGTCTCCCATGGGGTGCAGGGCCCAAGCACTTGGGCCATCCTCCACTGCACTGCACTTACAGGCCACAGCAGAGAGCTGGCCTGGAAGAGGGGCAACCGGGACAGAATCCGGCGCCCCGACCGGGACTGGAACCCGGTGTGCCAGCGCCGCAAGGCGGAGTAGCCTGTTGAGCTACGGCGCCGGCCAATATCAGTCTCTTTTATGAGGCATGAGTGCTGCCTTCATTGAATAAACAAATTGGTGGGATACTAGCATGAAGTTTTCTGGGATTTTTATGGTGTCTTCATATGGAGTTTAACTTCCATGCATCCATCAAGGCGTCTCCTTTTTGTTCCAGATGAGACACAGGTGCACCCTGGGAAAGTAGGCATATTAGGCTGGTAGGCTAAGGGATAAAATGACAATGAAGACCTGCAAAAATTCTCACTCACCTACTTCTAACTCCCTGCCTACTTTCTCCATATCACTTTTTCTTTAAAGCTTTATTTATTTATTTATTTGCAAGTCTGAGTTACACAGAGAGAGGAGAGGCAGAGAGAGAGAGGTCTTCCATCTAGTGGTTCACTTCCTAATTGGCCGCAATGGCCGGAGCTGCACCGATCGGAAGCCAGGAGCCAGGAGCCTCTTCTGGATTTCCCACGCAGGTGCAGGGGCCCAAGGACTTGGGCCATCTTCTACTGCCTTCCCAGGCCATAGCACAGAGCTGGATTGGAAGTGGAGCAGCCGGATCTCGAACCAGCGCCTATATGGGATGCCGGCGCTTCAGGCCAGGGTGTTAACCCACTGCGCCACAGCGCCGACCCCTCCATATCACTTTTGAGTAGCTTGAGTATCACTTTTGTTCTGCAGCTTGTTTGCCAAGTGGCCGATCAGGATTCTCTTGACTACAACTTTTGTTCTGAAGTACCATAGCCCCTTTGTGAACTTTGGGAACCTAGACCAGATTGCCAACATGCCCCAGAGAGAAAAGCTGTTCTCAGACACCATTTCACCCCAAGGCTTACCCTCGCTTCCTGTCCCCAGTCTAACCTTTCTCTGGATGACTGGTAGTCGGGAAAAATCATGCAGGAAATATGACACACTCCACCCACAAGGGCACAGTCCTGTGACTCAGCGAAACAAAACAGCCCACTGTGCCTTCTGTCAATCCACTCCACGGAAGATAACATCACAAACAGAGCGTCAGGTTGCTCTCTCAGGTTCTGCTTAGTGAGGTCTGTGCGCTCCAGTGTTCCCACCACACATGATGATCTCAGCTTTAGATTCCCTTTAGATGGTTGCCTAAGTATCACAGCCACCGCTCTGAGAATAAGCAACAATCTATAGCACTGGGCCACTTTAAAAAATGATTTCAGGGGCCGGCACTACAGTGTAGCAAATTAAGCCCATTGCATGCAGCTCCGGTATTCCAGCTGCTCCACTTCCGATCCAACTCCCTGCTATTGTACTGGGAAAGCAGCGGAAAATGATCCAGTGCTTGTGCCCCTGCAGCCATGTGGAAGACCGAGAACAAACTCCTGACTTTGGCCTGTCCTGGCCTGGACATTTGGGGAGTAGATCTGTGGATAGAAGATCTACTCTCTCCCTCTCTCTCCCTCTCTTCCCCTTCCTCTTCCCCAACCCCTTCTCCCTCTCCTTCCCTGTAACTCTTTCAAATAAATAAATCTTTAAAAAAAGAAAAGAAAATTAGCACTTTCTCCTAGAGACAACCAAATCTACAATAGCCAGCAGCTAGGTCCTAAATGATATTTTATTTATATTTACATTATATTTACAAACAGAACAAATAACTTCTTAGGCCTGAAGCATCTGCATGCAAGTAATTTCCCTTTTTCAAGATAATATGGGGGATAAAGTTTCACAGTTTCACCAATAAAAGGCCCCTAGTGATAAATTTTTCCCCAAAATTTAAGTGGGTGGTCTACCTCAAGGGTCAGTCTAGATGATAAAAATATGTAATATCATGTATTTTTTTCTAATCTTGATTTAGTTAAAAACATCTGAAAGTCATGTTCAGTTAGTTATTTTAACTCAGAATTTAATATAGAGTCTATTTATTTCAGAATTTAATAACTTGCTATAAATACTAATTGACCCCCTTCCCTTGAATAGCTCAAAACTAAAATAAACACTGGAATATGTTTCTGATATATTAACAGCAAGATGGGAGTCACTGTAATTTATACAACTAAATGTTATCACAGGAGAAGATAAGTGAACAGATGTACCTAATTTGATTTGAGTGCCTGGACCTGGGCTTCATGGGGCCCAGAGCTAATGATCTGAATATTTCACTCACCTGTATGACTCTGTTTGTGGATATGCAGCTCTGCATTCCAAATAGAAGTCACATTTATAGTAATGCAAGAAGTCTTATCCTAGAGTCAACTTCAGGAAGCCTTATGCTGCCAACAAATTCGCATATTTGTAGTCTCTAGAGGTGCATAATGTTCTAAAATGTGGTGACATTTTCACTTATGAAGGCCACCAATGTGAACATTTGAGAATGTTCTAGAATATTCTTCACTGTTATTTTAATTACATGTTCCACTATCTAATTATGCCCAAAATACTAGCCTCAACTTTTATTTTTCTTTTTTTTCTTTCCAGCCCTACTTCATGAGATCTAAATAATTCACTGTTCATAAGGTATCATCACTCAGTTGCCTGGGATGGATTTTCCAGTTTGCAGATTATCCATTCTTTTTTAATTTTCTGCTTTGTGTCCTTTGCCATTTCAGTAGCTGATTAATGTTTTCAGAGATCTATTGGGAAGTAGGGGAAAATGAAATCAATTCTGCTGCTTATTGTGAGCTCCCATAAAGTTAGAATTGAAACCAATGACTAAAGTTAAGATTTTTTCTAAGCAATGCCTCCACATCATTAACATGAACAATCAAGAGGTATCCGAACACTCATAAGCAACCCAGCAGCTTACAATTGTCCTGAAGAGATTTTCAATTTTCTGAGTCCTTTCTTAGAAGTAATTCTCTTCTCTGTAGATAACAATTATTTCCTTGTCTTGGATTTTCCCCTTTCAGGAGCGTAGGTTTTCATTTTTATGTAGCAAAGATTTTTTTAGTAGTAGTGCATATTTCAAAAAAGTTAATAGAAAATGGAATTAAAAGATAAACTTATTTTGGTGCAAAAAAATTGAAATCCTTACATAGTTTTTTCGTAATACATATTTTCCATGCACTTCTTATATGCATGGATTTTTAATGTTTTTTGCACCCAAATACTTATCTTTGAATGCCATGTTTACAGGCTTTTTAAGGTTTCTTCATTTGTCTTTTGAGCATTTTCTCAGCACCTCAAAAAACTTGCATGTATATTATATTAGTTTCAATCTTTGTTGCACATAGAAAAACTGAACTTTAGCTAATTTATGTGCAAATCTGATTTTCTGGTACCAAAGTACCTCCCAGAATGAAAAGAAATCAAATCGGGCTACTAGAGGCTAGCACTGAACACACTACTGTAGCATTTCTTCATTTTTGTTTTTCTGGATGTTGACAATGTTGATTCCGGCTTTATAAAATGTCATGGTTAGAGCAATTATGGGTCGTCTCCTTAAGGTTTCATGGCCAGAGAAGAAAGGGAACTTTTCCTATAAGATTTACTTAGAAAATCTTGGGGGAGACAACTTTCTGGTTCAGGCTGGATTAACCTCTTATTTTCCACCTGATTATGAACCTGATTATGAATCAGATGCTATTAGCACAGTTTCTCTTTATCCTTATTAATCAGTCATTTCTAAAGATTCCTTTTGATCTCAGTTTAATTTTTTCTATTTTCTGTTATCACAAATTAAATAATGCCAAACATAACTGTTGCTAAAACTTTGATAATCAACTGTAGCTAACACTAACTAAAGGCTTATCATATGCCAGGCTCTGTTAATGACACATATAACCACTGCTAATCCTCAGGCAACTATGGGATGAGTCCTGGCATGAAGCTGGAAACTGACCAGTCTATACCTGCAATTGATTGTTAAGCAATGGCTTGACTACTGTAATACTATATGAGAATCTAAAGTAATTACTGAAGAGGTCTCAGCATTGAATCAATAAGATATAATTTTTATATAGAGACTCTGGTCTTTTGCTTTCATTATATTATGCCTAAGTTGATGGCCTCCAACTATTCATCAAATTTGTTGTGGACTCACTTGCATCTGGCCAACATTTCTAAGTATTCTTGTTGAGGGGTGTATCTGTGTGACTGAGTTTTAATCCACAGTCTAGGAAATGTGCATCTTACAACCCTTGCCCACAGACCTCCCAACCTGCTACTCCAAGGTCTTTCCCCTCCCACTGATGTGATACGGAGAATGATAAGGCATAGGAGCCCAGGGAACCTACGTGGACAGACCCAAAGGCAACTCAACTGCCTTTGTGAGCAGCTGCCCTGGACTATACCAGATTTTAAAAGATACTTTTTTCCATAGCCCACCCTATCCTACCTAAGAGAGCACATTAGAGATTTACGTTATATTTCATACACATACACAGTTGTTCCTCTTGTCACACGCAATAAATAAAATCATGATAAATCTACCAGTTAATTTTAAAAGTAGGATTTTCTCTAGCTGACTGATTGATTTCCAGCAATTGTGCTCCACAAATAGTGGAAAAGTATTTTCAACCAACTTTTTTATAATTCAGAGAAGTTCTCTATACAAGAGGGATCTTTAAGAATCAGTGGCCTATTTAAAAAGACTCAAATTTCATCCAGAAAGTATTTGTTTCTTGTGGGAGCTCGGTCATATTTTAAGTCTTTTTTGCCAATAGCAAGATTATTAGCCCCTGTCTCACACACAAAGAGACTGTATTAGTTTTCTGGTTTTGCTATTTAAAGTTGTCACAAACTTAGTGGCTGAAAACTACAGAGATTTCTGATCCTCCGGTTATGTAGGTCAGAAGTCTGAATCAGGTCTCCGTGGGCTGCAGCTCGGTACCCACAAGCTGGCGTTCCCTTCCACAGCCTCCAGAAGAGAATATATTTCCTTAGCTTTTGCAGCCTCCAAGCGGCCCACATACTTTGACTCATGAGTCTCTTCTACAGTCTTCAAACTAGGAAGGACAGCTTTGAAGTCCTTCTCACATGTAAGGGTATTTTAAACGATTTGCACAAAATGGAATTAAGAGTGTTTATTTTAGTGCAAATTTTTTTGCACTCAATGCATAGTGTTCTCATAATACAGATCTTAGGAAGTTTTTGAACATGACTTTTAGCCTCATTCTGTTGTCTTTCATCTTCCACTTTGAAGGGCCCTTATGTTACATTGAGCCCACTCCGGGAATCCAGGGTCATTTCCCTATTTTAATGTCAGCTGATTAGCAAATTTAATTCCATCTCAGTTCTTTTTGCCATGCAGCCTAAGATATTCAGAGGTTCCAGAGACCAGGACTTGGATATCTTTTTCAGGGAGGGCGATTTTTGTTCTGCCCTTCACAGAAACAGCCTCACAGAGTTCAAATAGGCATTATCAGTGGTTTTTTTTTTTTTTTAAGATTTATTTATTTATTTGAAAGCCAGAGTTACACAGAGAGAGGAGAGGTAGAGACAGAGAGAGAGGTCTTCCATCCGTTGGTTCACTCCCCAATTGGTCGCAATGGCCAGAGCTGCGCCAATCCGAAGCCAGGAATCAGGAGCTTCTTCCGGGTCTCCCATGTGGGTGCAGGGCCCAAGGACTTGGGCCATCTTCTACTGCTTTCCCAGGCCATAGCAGAGAGCTGGATTAGAAGACGAGCAGCTGGGTCTTGGGTTGGCGCCCATATGGAATGCCGGCGCTTCAGGCCAAGGCATTAATCCAGCTGCGCCACAGGGCTCCCAGGCATTATCAGTGCTTAGATTCATTCTACAACTTTATATTTCTGCCTTTGCTGTATTTTCTGTAGCTTTCTATTACTCATTAAATGTGTTCTTCAATCTCTCTTAGCTGAAATAAAAGTCTTTTTTTTTTTTTTTGCAAAGATTTTTCACTTTTAAAGAACTTGAATTTTTCTTACAATTTTCCTGTGTGGCTAACTCATCTTTGTGACCCAGATTTGATTTGTACACAGATATCATCAGCCACATTTCTCTAGGAATCCAGAACTGTCAATATTTTTAACACCCCTTGCTTGGCGTGAGAATAAAAGGTCTCCATTCCTTCATGGAGCTACTTTGCCCCATGGTATAGTCAGGAAGCTTGCCCTGTGCCCACCCTCTGCTGCAGATCAGTTCTCTGCTCCTGGCCCTCAGTACTGTTGGAGCAAGAGGCTGACTCCCGCGGACAGCACATCCCCTGCTGGCTCACCAGCTGGTTCTCATTGGATTCAACCAGTGGAAACAAGCACAGGAGATCAGAGTGGAAAAGGGCCGGGCATAGAGTATTCTCTTCACCCCTCCTGCCTTGACCAAGGGCTTGCAAAGGGCTGATTCCTCAATCCTCCCCTACTAAGGCCTTGGGTCACTATTTCCTCCCCTCTTCCCTTGTCCTGAGGCAGTCATTATTTCCTGCTGGTGCTGCTCTCTGGTCTTACCCCCTACCTACCTTGTTCATTCCTTTCATTTGTTCATACTTCAGACTACAACCAAAGTTTTTCAGTGAGTCTGTTGATTGGAAATAAATGATACTTTCTGTTGTAACTCTGACATAATATCCCCAAAAAAATTTTCAAAAAGGGCTTTTTAAAAATCTTTTGTTAATGGTAAAATAAGCAGATTTCTAGCTTAATGAAGATTTTAGTTCTGCTTTGATGACAGATAAAAATGACTATAGGAAATTCAAAGGAGGTAGCCTGTAAAGGGTTTTTCTGCACCATCTCTCTTTGTTGTATTTCTCTTGCTCTTATACTCTCTAATTTCAAGATAGAGCTCAGAACTATTCATTATGTTCACATTTAATATTTACTGGGAATTAAATGGTGATTTTATTATGTTGATGTGCAAAACAGGCAATGTTGGAGCTAACATAGTTGTAAGAACATTTCAAGGAAAGCAGACATGTACAAAGTCCTTGAGTTGGCATTGAACTTAGCGCATCTGAGAAACCTAGAAACCAGGAAAGCCAAATTGCAGAGATCAACAGCGAAAGGTAATACGGAGAACAAGCTGGATTTTGCATTCCTGTTAAATAAGCAAGTTATTTGTTGCCAATAAATTATTTTAAGCCTATAAATGGTAAAAAAAAAAATTTGTGGTTTTTGAATAATAAGTCTGGTTGTTACAGAAAGGATAGCTTTAAGAAGATGGTAAGATATGAGCATCTCCTGGTGGAAGATTTCTCTTCCACTCAGGAAGCCTGGTCTATGATGGAGATGGTAGATATAAAGAAGAGGGAACATATGTGGAAGATGACTAAAGCTGTCAGGACTCAACTGTCAAACAAGGCTGCAGCAATTCCTAGCTCGTGTAACTTCATGAGGCCTTTAACCAACCAGGGGCCATCAGGGGGAATCTGGATTTGTTCTCTCCCTTCCTTGCTGCTTTGATGATTTTTAGATTCGACATCTGAGGAGTTGACTCTCATGGGCACATGAACAGAGTTTCTGCCTGGTATCTTAATTAAAGAGAAGGAAGAATAAGATGATTTTCAAGAAGTTACAGGTGTAGTGGGCATTGTCATTGAGCCAGGAGGCATTGAATGAAATATGCTTTTGGAAAAACTCAAAGATTTTAGGATCCCTATTAATTTCCTAAGTTGTAGTTAACTTCCTGTTCACAAAAAGAACTGATCTACATCTCTTACTGTTCCTATCTTGCTTAAAGAAATTAAGCCAGAAACTTTATTTTCATTTCAAATAAAGGAAATGTTTCAATTTTCTTGTAATTACTTATGACTTTATTTATGAAATGTATATTTTTATTTAAAAAATTGAAATGAGATTACCATTGCAGTGGATCTTTATTTTTGGACATCTGAGGTCTTTGAGAATATGATGAAGTTGCAGACTCACCTCTCCGTGGAAAGCGAATAAGCCCACATTCAAAATTTTATATCAAATTCATGATACTCAGAGATCCCTTGAATTCCATCATCCATCCACAGATTCCCTGGAGTTGGGATACGAAATCCTTCTGCTTTAAAGGAATACAGAAAGAGGGTTTTGCAATCTTTATCTTAATTTTAATGATATAATGGACTGCTTCAGTTTTGGATACTTTAGGTAATTTTTAAAGACTTGGATTTCTGATGTTTTACTTATGTTCTATTTCAGAATTCATAGCTTTTAATGATTCTATGTTTTGATACTTTTCATGGCATTGAGCTTCTCCTCAAATGACACAGTGAAAGATCAAAGAAGTCTTGAAGGAGAAAAAAGCAAACCTTGATTTCACACAACCTACCTCTAGAGAGTAACTTTCAACCTGATAAATTTTCCCTTTGGCAACCAAATGACTTTTTTCCTTGTGCACAAGCATACTTATTTATTTATTTTCCTTATTCTTCACCCCTGGAGGAATACACTGAAACTAAGCGGCACACACAATATAAGCAATCTCTGCTCGACCTTTATCTAAAACATAACAGATTATAAACACAGTAATGTAAGACATGCAAAATTAATGTCTCTGCTTTACTCATAATTTTTTAATAGCAACAATTCTTGCTTCTGACAGCTCCTTACTGAGTCTTCAAAGCCACTGTATTTTTTACTGGGATTTTAGCTTTTTGCTTGCTGTTTTATAGTGGTGTGTTGAAGGTACATTGATTTTCTAGCTGCTTTATTGGTGTAGATGTGGAAGATTCTTCAAGATATGCATGTAGGCAGGCTTGTTTTATTCAGGGTCAGTCACCAGGGTGTTCTGGCTTCTGCTCCCAGACCCCTGGGTGAAGGAGAATTTGATTACCGTGACCTATGCCTTGCACATAGCAGGCCCACCGTAAGTAATTCCTGCCACTGAACAAGCCAAGCGCGACGCAGTGATCGCAGAAAATCTATCTCGGAATCAGCAGCAGCCCTGCGCACACTTGATTTGAAGGGTGACACTCTGCGGCTTGCGTGGTTTGTGAAATGTTTCCTTAGGAGAGCACCTTCAGTTTGAAGTGAAAATAAATACAAACACCAATAGTTCCAAGTCTAAAGCTGTTCGAAGAGGAGGGGAGAGGCTATCAGAGTTGCCAAACAAAGAGCTCACGATAACAGCAATGGAGGGCATGTTTCACAGAATGAAAGAGAAAACACAGGGAACAGAACATGGTGCCCTTGACCGCGGGATGATAGGCCAGATTTTAAATTTACCCCATGAATATGATAACTCAAAAGGAGGGACCAGACAGAAGATTCTTAAATCTTTCCATAATTTCAGTTTTCTTTAAATAAGTGTTTTTGGAATAATATCAAGGAAGTACACACAAATTTGTTTCATTTTTTTAGGTGCCTTTAGATTTGTTGTCAGGATAATTGCATTTTCAAAGCAAATGCCTGTGGCAAGAATCAAATACAGATCACTACATTTTTCTTTGTGGTCAGTTCTGAGTGTCTATCACAAGGTAAGTTTCTAAGAATTTAGATATTGGAGAATTTTAAGAGCAACACGTAACAAGTCGAAACACGGTCATGCACAGTCACCTAAAGCATCCTATTGCTCCCAGGTATGTGTGGAGACTGGCAAAGAGGGACTGGAAAATACCTACTAGGGAAACTGACTTTAAATATTAACATTAGCTACAGAAGGACCAACTGTGAAACCACTTGTCAGATTTAGAGTAATGAGAAAAAAAAAAGAGGCAAACTAATAATCTTAATAATAGCTTACATTTATTGAAGACTTAGTACTATTCAGTCCTCATAGTTATGTAGCTCTGTGAGTGTCAATATTATTCCTATTGTACAAATGAGAAGACTGAGATTAAAGTGGTTAAATAACTCACCCTATAATGTAGTGGTGGGGTATGAGTTCTGATCCAGATCTCCTGGCTCCAAGGCCCATGCAGATATTGACAGGGTGTTGTGGACAAGGACAAAGATCTCTTACTTCAAGTATATGGTTCCTCATGCAATCCTATTGCCAGTGTAAGAGAGTGGCATCAGGCAATCTTACCTGGGGCCACTAGTGTATATTCTGTTCGCTATTTTCATTTACTTTGACAATATGACTATTATTACACATCTATTAAAAGCATTGGTATGTAAAGTCATGAGTGAAACCAGGCACAATTCTTTCTGTCACAGAGCTTACAAATACAAGATAGGAACAGTGACAAATAAAGTGGAGGAGAAATCAGTGGGCATTGAGGAAATAGACTAAGCAAGAGCTTTTTGTCCAAATCAGTGAAGACAGTGAAGAGTTCCTTAAAGCACTGCTATTTGTTTTTTTTTTTTTTCTGAAAGTTTTTATTTAATGAATACAGATTTCATATGTACAGCTTTTAGGGATGTAGTGTTTCTTCCCCCATTCCCTCCCTTCCACTCCCACTCCCATCCTACCTCCCACTCTCTATCCCATTCTATTTTCCATTAAGATTCATTTTTAATTGACTTTATATACAGAAGACCAACTCTATACTAAGTAGAGATTTCAACTATTTGCACCCACACAGACACACAAAGTATAAAGTACAGTTTGAAGATAAGTTTTACTGTTAATTTTCATAGTACAACTCATTAAGGACAGAGGTCCAACTTGGGGAGCAAGTGCACAGTGACTCCTGATGTTGATTTTTTTTTATTTGACAGGTAGAGTTATAGACAGTGAGAGAGAGAGACAGAGAGAAAAATCTTCCTTCCATTGGTTCACTCCCCCAAATGGCCGCTACGGCTGGCACTGCACCAATCTGAAATCAGAAGCCAGGTGCTTCTTCCTGGTCTCCCATGAGGGTCCAGGGGCCCAAGCATTTGGGTCATCTTCTACTGCTTTCCCAGGCCACAGCAGAGAGCTGGATTGGAAGAGGAGAGCCAGGACTAGAACCAGCGCCCATATGGGATGCAGGCGCCTCAGGCAGAGTATTAACCAAGTGAGCCTCAGCACCAGCCCCTCCTGCTGTTGATTTAACAACTGACACTCTTATTTATGATGTCAGTGATCACCCAAGGCTCTTGACATGAGCTGCCAAAGCTATGGAAGCTATTTGAGTCCACAAACTCCGTCGGTTTTTAGACAGGGCCATATGCAAAGTGGAAGTTCTCTCCTCCCTTCAGAGAAAAGTACATCCTTCTTTGATGGCCCCTTCTTTCCACTGGGGTCTCACTCACAGAGATCTTTCATGCAGAACCATTTTTGCCACTTTGTCTTGGCTTTCCATGCCTGAAATGCTCTCATGGTATTTTCTGTCAGATCGGAATGCCTTAGGGCTTGATTCTGAGGTCAGGGTGCTGTTTAGGGTTTTATCATTCTATGAGTCTACTGTGTGGACAAAAAGTGTTATTTGAACCAAGATCTGAGAGATTTGCAGCAGTTAACTCCTTGAACAGGGGATGCATAAGAGAGTATTCTAGACCAGGGAAGTGTTTTACGTCAAGTGCTATGTAATGGGAGATGTAGCAAATATGCAGAACTGAGACATCAGAAGTTTGTGGCTGTGGGGATAGAGGGATGTGGAGAAGGGTGCTCAGGCTATGCAAAACATCAAATATCATTAAGAAAATGTATATTTATTTGTCCTAACAACAGTGGAAAATCATTGCTAGTGGTTGCTCAGTGTAGTGGTAAGTGCTTTAAATGAATGATTATGGTTACAGTATGAAGAATGAACTGGAGAATGAAAGCATGGATATGGCCGGCGCCGTGGCTCACTAGGCTAATCCTCTGCCTTGCGGCGCCGGCACACCGGGTTCTAGTCCCGGTCAGGGCGCCAGATTCTGTCCCAGTTGCCCCTCTTCCAGGCCAGCTCTCTGCTATGGCCAGGGAGTGCAGTGGAGGATGGCCCAAGTGCTTGGGCCCTGCACCCGCATGGGAGACCAGGAGAAGCACCTGGCTCCTGGCTTTGGATCAGCGCGGTGTGCTGGCCGCGGCGGCCATTGGAGGGTGAACCAACGGCAAAAAGGAAGACCTTTCTCTCTGTCTCTCTCTCACTGTCCACTCTGCCTGTAAAAAAAAAAAAAAAAAAAAAAAGAAAAAGAAAAAAAGAAAGCATGGATATAAGTTGGAGGCCATTGTAGTTGGCCCAGTGAGGGATGAGGATAATTGGCATATGGCTTTGTTGATGGTTATGCATTGAAGTATAGAGATTTTTTTAGAATCTGGAAACAACAGGATGTAGAGAAGAATCATTTATGAGAGTGATAAAAAAGGGAATGTTTTCAAACATGACTCCTGCAATTCTATCATATTTAGCCAGGTGAATGCAGCAGGAGAGATGGCTTCCAGGGAAAAGTTCATGAATTGATTTGAGGCATATATTTTTTGAGATGCCTTTGAAATATCTCAGCAGAAACGTAGGCAGGTAATTAGATGGGCTGGAAATCTGAGAAGAGACTGGGTGAAACATTTGTGAGTCAGCTGCTTCTATTCAGTGGTACAAGGTATCTGTGTGCGAGAGATAGCCTGGAAAAGGAGATAGAGTGAGAAGAGAGCCAGGGAGGAAACCTGGAGAAGGATCAGAATTTATTCTAAACCCTTTCTTTCTGGTTCCTACTTTCCAAACCACCTGCAGAGTTGAGCGCCCTGACCACAGAGAGAGAAACACACGTTCCAAGGATATCAGGCATCCTCATTCCTGGGATAGCCCTTTCGCAAAATAGTTTGAAAAATTGTTTCTGATAATGAAATGGATTGTCATATACAGGTACACATGAAGAGAGAGTATGTAGGTCATGTGAGTGAAACAGTTATATATATATAGACAGGCAGAGTGGACAGTGAGAGAGAGAAACAGAGAGAAAGGTCTTCCTTTTGCCGTTGGTTCACCCTCCAATGGCCACCGCGGCCGGTGTGCTGCAGCCGGCGCACCGCGCTGATCCAAAGGCAGGAGCCAGGTGCTTCTCCTGGTCTCCCATGCGGGTGCAGGGCCCAAGCACTTGGGCCATCCTCCACTGCACTCCCTGGCCACAGCAGAGAGCTGGCCTGGAAGAGGGGCAACCGGGACAGAATCCGGCGCCCCGACCGGAACTCGAACCCGGTGTGCTGGCACCACAAGGCGGAGGATTAGCCTAGTGAGCCGCGGCGCAGCCTGAAACAGTTATATTTTAAATTCATAGACTGGTATTCTACTGCTATCTCTCTTGCACTTCAATATGGCGAGTCAATCCCTCAGAACCCCCCAGGAAAGAGTCTCAGAGACTTTTTCACTCCAGAGGGCCATGTCCAGCCCGACTGTCCTTCCTACGCACGCCACTTCCAGCCACCGTGTTACTGACTTAGACTCACAACTCAACTTCCCATCACCGTGAAGGCAGAGTTCCATGATCAAAAGAATCTAGAGATCCAGCCCTAGAGGAATATGGAAGTGGTTGGGAATGGGTATTCTGGGAAAGCCAAGCAGCCAGTGTGCCGTAAGTTAGCACTATGCCTGTGTGGCAGGAAGGACCCAATATCAGACAGAGACGCTGAATTTGTAGAAAACCTGGACTTCACAGTTACAGGATTTATTCCTCCAAACCAGACACTCGCGCCTTAAATTCCTATTGTTTGCTCAAAATGTTCTTTTTGAGAAAAGAAGTTCATAGTTAAAGGCTTAACAGTGATTAATGTTTACAGCCGAGAAGTATAATGGGAAAAATCTATTGTATTTGGTTTATGCTTTTATTATCAAAAGCATTTGGTTTAATAAGCTTCTTTAATTTTGGTTGTTAGTAAATGAATGTGTGTTCATGTCTCCATAATTATGTTCACATTCGACACATTTTGCTTTCCAGACCTTTTGTTTTGCTGACATGTAATCAAATTGTGTCTTACAAACAAAAGTATAAATAGAAGCAAATTTAGACAAGTTACTTAACCTCTTTGTACCTCAATTTTCTCATCTCTGAAACAAGGACAATAATACATATGGGGGGGGGGGCGGGTTTTGTTACTCTCCTCACTTTTCTGTCTCAAAAATAGAAACTTTTTCTTCATACACATATTGTATTAAAGATTTCTTTTTCACCTTTCTTACTGCTTATTCTCACGGGATGAGACATAATGTGTGTATGTGGTGACATGAGGAGAGCCCAACATTTGTTAATCCACGTTTCTCTATTAGGCAGACAGAATGTGTTAAAGCTTCATGTGGCCTTTCTCTATTTCTCTGTTGTGTTTAGAGTAAGGTTAGATGCAATAACGAACAGACCCCCACCATGTGTGATGCTCAACTACAATCAGGTTTTCTTTCTTTGCTGAATAATAGTCCAAGCAGGTGTTCCTGGCTGCTGTGAGCACTTGCTCCACGTGGTGATTCAGTGGCTGAGAATCTTCTTGCCTGCCCTTCTGTGGTCTGCTAGTCTCAGTACCTACAATCCACTGGCAAAAAGGAAAGGATACTTTGGAGGGACCAAATCCCTTCTTAAAAGCCTTAGTTCACAATGGCATACATCAGATATTGGGAGGCAGGGAGAAGTCAGTGGTTCCTCAGGTATCTACATGCTTGGTGGGTAAGCAATAATTCTACATGATGTTTTCTCTCTTTTTTTGATTTAAGATTTTATTTATTCGAGAGCTAGAGTTACAGACAGACAGAGGGAGAGACAGAGAGAAAGGTCTTCCATCCTCTGGTTCATTCCCCAGTTGCAGCTGGAGCTGGGCCAATCTGAAGACAGGAGCCAGGAGCTTCTGGGTCTCTCATGAGGGTGTCGGGGTCCAAGCACTTGAGCCATCTTCCAGTGCTTTCCCAGGCCGCAGCAGAGAACTGGATCAGAAAAGGAGCAACCAGGACTGGAACTGGCACCCATATGGGATGCCAGTGCCTCAGGCGGATGCTTAGCTCACTACACCACAGCACCGGGCTCTACTTGATGCTTTCTAAGCCCAAATTCATAATGGATGGGTCTAGAGAACTTCCTCCTGGCTTTTGTATTAGAAAGTGTCTTTTTGTTTCAAGGCTAAATTAAAGTCTCCAATTCAGCTGTAGAGCCTAGCTGTTCAGTGCTTGCTTCTGAAATCAGACATCTTGGGTTCAAATACTGGTCTGTTATTTTCTATGTGTCCCAGTTTAACTACATTATTCTGTTGTATAATCTCTCTCTCTCCTTCTCTCTCTTTCTCTCCACTCATCTGTGAAATGGGCATAATAATTGAGCATCCCTCAGCATTATTTGCATATCAATATAATTAATCTCTATAAAACATTTAGCAAATATTCTATAGAAACGGACAAGCAATATTGCTAATATAAAAGGCTTTGTTTCAATCTCTGCTGCCCATAATTTCTAAATTACACTTAAAATGAAATAGCACATTAATGATTAGTGTAGAACTCCAACACTTCCCTTCAAATAGTATTTGTCATTGTGCTTGCAAATGCTAGAAATCTATTAAAGATAGAACATACTGCAATTTTTCTGGTATGAACTTGGAAACTTATTGTTTTGTTTGTATTTTGTTTTTAGTCATGACATAAACTGCCATGGCTATTCTAATTTGTAGACTGTAACTTGTTCTATCAGCATGCTTTGACTTTTAAATTTGAATTTAATATTCATAGATTCTTCATAGACAACTCGCTACTCAGTTTCTGGTTTTTTAATGGATGTTCCACCATGCTTACAGACTACCTCTGGTACCTTTAGTAGCCTGGAAGCACTGAATGCGATTTTTAATGCTCTGCTCAGTCTGCTAAGGATAACTCCGTATCTAGATCTCACAGAAGAACCTGCTACTTTCTTCTGTGTCTGCCCTTCGGATGCTCTGAACCTCTGTCTAATCTCCTCCTCATTTAAAATCAGATCCTTGTTATTCTGCATGTGGATTCTCTTTGGCTGATTTCATGGGGTGTGGGGAGGATATCTCAATCAAATCATTGGCTTTAATACCACCAAACATTTATCCACCTTGTAACTTAGGTATAAAGTTCAAGAATGACTTTAATATCTTATATTTGGATAGAGTTTCTAAATTCACAAGCAGTTCGTCACTCATTATATCATTTAATATTTAAATAAATCCTGTGAGCAAACAACTCAATTTCTGTAGAAGCAAAGTAGGGAATCTAAGCAGTTAAGCAACTTCATCAAGTTCACCCACTTTGTAGGATCGTGGACAGTAGCCTAGAAATTGTGGTATTCAGAATATTTCTTTCCCTTTGAACTTCAATTTAAAATAATTAAACACACACAATTTCAAATCCTTGCTCTACTATTTCCTTTATCTTTTCTGCCCTCCAATTTCTCCAACTCTCAGATGGGATTAACACTATGGGATTAATAATTTTGACCTCTCTGGCTTTCTATAGGGCTGGCCCCTAGCAGACATGCAATTGTTATGTTAAAGAAAGAAACCTGTCTTATCAGAGGCTTACACACACACACACACTGAGAGAGAGAGAGAGAGAGAGAGAGAGAATGAAACACTATTTAATATTTTATTCTTGGGAATTTTCCATCTTCTCCATAGGTCTAGGAAGTAATCCAAGACCCCTGGCCTCCCTTGTCATAAGTGGAGTTTGTGGGGAACAGCTAAACTGAAATACCTGAAGACAACCTCACCCTCCTGACTGAACTCACAGACTGGACTGTGTTTGTATGTCTAAGATTACAGGTAAATGGGATCAGTGAGGCCCCTCACCCATTTTCAACCAGCTCTCCAGCAGTACCTGAAGAAAGTGACAAGATCTCGGGTCCCAATCAGGGCAGAAGGAGCGCTGGCCTTCAAGGCCTCTTATGAGCTGAGGCGAGGAGAATACTCTACGGCTACGACAGACTGAGCACGCTCAGCTCCCCCTTCACCGAAGAGACCCTCACAGGACACTGCAAAGAGAGCCCAGGCAAAGGGAACAGGTTGTTTCAACCTCAAAACATCCCAGAATGATAGGAGCTCCAGTTAGGCGTCCTTTTTTACATAATTTTAAAATGTGATGTTTTTATACACTTATTTGGAGTACTAAGGTACACACCATTAAAATAGTGAGAGAGAAGAGAAATGTATGCCAGTGTAACAAACCATTAATAAGAGGGGAAATCTGCCCATGAGAGGAGGAAGAGAGCTTATCAAAATGTGACTGAAGGCCGGCGCCGCGGCTCACTAGGCTAATCCTCCGCCTTGCGGCGCCAGCACACCAGGTTCTAGTCCCGGTCGGGGCGCCGGACTCTGTCCCGGTTGCCCCTCTTCCAGGACAGCTCTCTGCTGTGGCCAGGGAGTGCAGTGGAGGATGGCCCAAGTGCTTGGGCCCTGCACCCCATGGGAGACCAGGAGAAGTACCTGGCTCCTGCCATTGGATCAGCGCGGTGCGCCGGCCACAGCACGCTGGCCGCAGCGGCTATTGGAGAGTGAACCAATGGCAAAAGGAAGACCTTTCTCTCTGTCTCTCTCTCACTGTCCACTCTGCCTGTCAAAAAAAAAAAAAAATGTGACTGAAGAGATGGAGGGCCGAGGGGTTAAATACCACAGGGAAAAATTCCAGAATTCCCATTAATTTTGTTACTATCGATTGAATGAATGTTTGTATCACCCCAAAATTCATATGTTGACAGCCTAATGCTAAAACATTGCTATTAGGAGGCGGGGCCTTTGGAAAATTAATAACTCCTGAGGTAGAACCCTTATAAATGTGATTTGTGCCCTCATAAAATAAATTTCAAGGAGCTGGCTTGCCCATCTTGTGAGGATATAGCAAGAAGGCCTCATCGCTGATCAGCAACAGCCTCCCTCCTCAAGACACTGAATCTGCTTATGAACCCCCAGAACTGGGAGAAATACATTTCAGCTCTTTACCAACCACCCAGTCTATGCTATTTTGTTGTGGCATCCTGAATACACCCAGACATCTGTTAATTCTCCCGAGGAATATCACCATAGCTTCCTTCTAATAGTCACCTTTTGGACAAGTATTTACCAAGTGCATTTGCTCTTAGAATCTTGGCTGAAGTTGTGCCAACTGTGGTAAAATACCAGAGGGGTAATGACGTTCACCTCCCATCTGTGTTCGTAATGCTGGGACCTGTGCTACTTCTGACCTTTATAAATAGAACACACTCAATGAAATGTCCCTGAACACATCAGAGACTTAATAATTGAGATAATTTCACTTCACACAAAACGTTTGCAACCTCTATAGACATTTCGCCATACACTGAACAGTAGTCCACTTACTTCCACCAAAATTTGTCTAACAGAACTAGATGGCTCTTATCTCCCAACATCATCCTACATCTAGAATAGCCATACCTTTCTGATGTGGCCTCTTATCCATTATAACTGATTATTGCTGGTGAATCAACTCAGAAAATAATTTTGTTTATATTGAAACAATCAGTAGGACATAGAACAAATTTCTTCTTTTAAGATTTCTTTATTTTTATTTGAAAGGCAGAATTAGAGGGAGACACACACACACACAATCATACACATACATACACACATACGAAAAGAGAGTGAAAAATGTGTGTGTGTGTGAGAGAGAGAGAGAGAGATCTTCCATCTGCTGTTCCACTCCTCAAATGACTGCAAAGGCCTCGGCTGGCTGGGCCAAACCAAAACCAGGAGCCTGGAGCTTCATTCACATCCCTCACCTGGGTGGCTGGGGCCACGTACTTGGGCCATTTTTGTTGCTTTTCTCAGGCCATTATCAGGGAGATGGATCAGAAGTGGAGCAGCCAGGACATGACCTGGTGCCCATATGGGATGCTGGCGTTGCAAGAAGCAGCTTAACAGGCTGCACCGCAATGCAGCCCCTCCATCTGTTTCTTAATGATCACATGCAAAATAGCAAGCATCCTTCTTGGAAGCAATAGTTCTATTATGTTCATCTGGTGGTAGAGACAAGGAATGCATTGTCTTCTGGGTGATGGTTCCATTTTAGTCACTGAAAAAAAAACACATAAAAACGGGATGACTGTGTGTATAAATAAGAACTGTAGCATATTTCTCTCCACGGTTGGTACTCATCACCTTCTAATAGAATTAACAATTTAACATATGCTGTTAAGTTGGACTGTATCATGGAAGCCAATTTTTTCTAAAACCAATTTTTAAATTTATATTTTGCTTTAGAGGTTAATGTAGAGAAGGAGTGTGATCTTTTAGTCCAGTAAAAACTTAACTATGTATCCACTATGTGCCAAAGCTATTTGGGGAATTTGCCTTTAACCATAAAAGGGGAAAATATGTTTTTCCCTTTAATCCATTTGAATATTTTCATGCTGCTTGAATTCTAAAACATCTTGAGGCTCACTGAAAAAGAGGAGGAAAATATCAAGTAAACTATGGGCAAAACACAGTTATTTCTTCTTTGGTGATGGAAACCCATACATAGATTGTATTACTGTTTAATGAAAAATGAGAGATTGTTTTGTGATCATCAAACCTATTCAGAAGCAAAATTTTGGTTGTTTCTGAAGCAGGAATGGTATTTTAGGCAAAATAACATTATACTGGCAAAAAGTTCAATGTGTGGCTTTTGTGGCCCTGTTTCTGATTCTGATAAAAGTAATTGGTGTTTTGTGTAACCACAAAGAGGAGTGGATCTCTAGTATGATTTACAGTCTAGGAAATCTTAAAAGATCAAAATAAGCAAAAGGAAATTGTTTTATGCAAATTAATAGTCAATCTTTAGATATTAAGGGAATATATTAAAATAAATGCAGAACAGTTGAGAATACTGCAAAATGATGTAATTGGTTTGTTTCCTGGGCACTGAATTTTCAGTTTCTCACTCCTACATTAGTGATCTGGAGGAGAGTCGCTCTGCTCTCTCGGCCGCAGCTCCTCATGCCTCAGAGGCAACAGCTGTTGTAACTGGCACATCAACACAAGTGTTCCTGACAGGAAGTGCATTAGGACAATGAATGTAATCGAAGCTGTAGAATTTCGGAAGGCAGCACATCATTGACCAACTTGGAATGTAGCCAAAATATTGCAGCTACCACTTCTTTCCAGAGAAAGGAACACATCACAACACAAAAATCATACTTTCATCTGGAGTGAAGGCCTTCTCTTCCCTAAAGTCCCTCTTATCTTTCCTTATGTTGACTTGTCATAAAGATTATTTTTAAATGCCCAGCATGACAGAAAGATACTTCAAACAATTCATAGCAAATGGATTTGAAAGATTTTGGTGCAAAAAATGAAAAAAAAACTATGCATAATTTTACCTTAATATGACTTTTCCATGAACTTTTTGAAAACCTCTCATATACATGGAATTCAAAATACTTTGCACCAAAATAAATTGGCCTTTTAATTTCATTTCCATGAAATTTTTGAAGCCTCCTGTGTATGAATGCCAACTTCTTTATATATATATATATTTTGAATAAAGTTATTTTTAATATTTTACTAAACCAGATTTACATAGAATACCTGGGAAAGACAAAAAATAGGACAGATAAAATAATTGGGCTAGAGTATGGTGAAAGGATTAGACAGAGTATTTTTATTTTACAGATTAAAATTTTAAAATAGACCACTTGAGATTTGGACAATTACAATCCCCCTTGCGTGATATGCATTTACAGAGCAGGTGTTGTGCAAAAGACTGGAGCATGAAAAGAATGAAGCTGTCTTTCAACATTTTTATCTCAAGGGAAATCTTAGAGAGCCAACGGCATAGATGGATACTGAGCCAGCAGATGACAAGAGGACTTGCTCCATTCTCTGGAAAATATGATGATAAGAAACAGATTTCAGCTGTTCCTTAAGTTTTTCCTCTACTGGACAACAAAGCTGCCAAGAAATGAGGATACACAGATATGACACACACATAACCGTTCCTCCTGCATCACATCCCAACTAGTCACAGCATTTCTTTACTTTAAGTGCAGAAGACCCACCCATGAGGAGAAATTACCTTTTCCTATGATTCCACGGAAGAACCAAGCAAAACTAAGTAGTATTTACCTGACATTCTTTAGAAAAGCTAAAATACCTCTTAATATCAGTCATCAGAGGCTCACATAAACATTACTCTAGAAAGTAAAATCTCACTCCCCCAAACACTGCAACACCGACAAATAACAACCACCAAAGCTTAAACAAGTGAGGGACAAAGTTCCTATAATTTCAATGCACATTATTTTTCAGCTCTTGTGATGAAAATAATGGTCTTAGGTCTGTCCCTAATATTTACAGAAACCAAGGTGAAGGTATACATGGAAGTCTGTGTACTATATATCTTCTAAATCAAGTGAAAAGATCTGTCTTTGTACTGTGACACATATACCTTCAAAACAAATCAAGGGGCCGGCACCGTGACTCACTTGGTTGATCCTCCACCTGTGGCACCAGCATCCCATATGGGCGCCGGGTTCTAGTCCCAGTTGTTGCTCTTCTGGTCCAGCTCTCTGCTATGGCCCGGGAGGGCAGTGGAGGATGGCTCAGGTGCTTGGGCTCCTGTACCCGCATGGGAGACCGGGAGGAGGCACCTGGTTCCTGGCTTCAGATGGGTGCAGCGCCGGCTGTGGCGGCCATTTGGGGAGTGAACCAATGGAAGGAAGACCTTTCTCTCTGTCTCTCTCTCTCACTGTCTATAACTCTGCTTGTCAAATAAAAAAAAAATCAGAAAATATATGTAAAGCTATGTTCCTTCTACAACTCAAATTTGGTAAAATACCAAAGCTAAATGAATTTAATAATTGTTGCCCATGTTGGGTATTCAGTTGCTGGCTTGTCGCTCCCCCTCTTCGTGGAGGAATGACACAGGACCCTGTGCTGTTCTTTTGTATGCTCAGCCCTTCCCGGGTTTGCTGCTGGTTCTTCCCGGGTTGGCTACCGACACTTCCACCTCCGTGGAAGGGCGGTTCCCCCTGCCACTTTCCCCACTTCCGCGGGGGAGTGGCACACCGCCTGCCGGCTCTCTCGGGGGCTGCTCAGATGTTCCTCAGGTGTTCCCCTTAGATGTTCCTGGTGCATGTTGTCTCTCTCCTCCTTTATAGTCCTCTTCCACCAATCCCAACTCTGCTACCCACACGCCGAGTACGCTGCTCTCCTGCAATCAGGAGCAGGATCAGCTCCTGCAGGTCATCACTCAAGCTGGCGAGAGGCAGCTACGTAGAAGTTGTTACTCCCTTCTCAGCGCCATATTGTGGGAGAGCAGATGCATAGAATAAGTCTTAATTCCAGTAACAGTCTAGTCCGAGTTGCTCCTCACACTGGCTAATGATGTCATAAATAAACAACCATAATACATACATTATTATGTTTCATGTAACATTTATTTTCTTGCATTCATTTCAGCAAACTCATTATATACTTTTTGAAATCTAGCATTTTAAACAATTTGTTTTTTTATAACTTTAATTACTTAAAGAACTAAATGCATCATTATATTCAAAGTGTAAAATTTTTTTTCAGAAAGAATAAATTAATGTAAAATTCTATGCATAAATTATTTTGTTTTCAAATAAACTATTTTATTTAAAATAGTCATTAACAAGTAAACTTAGATTACAACTAATAAATATACTCTAAATCAAAGCTTCTTAAATATATTTTCTTAAATATTTTATAAAAATAAATTATAACTACTATTCAAGTGCTGTATGGCTGCCAGTATAAAGAATCAGCATCACATATTTTATTACTAGACCTACATATACAAACTGGTAGCGTCTTCTTCAGCTGGCAAGTGAAACAGTTAAGAATAGCAGACTGAGCTTGTGAGTACTGACATTGTCACAAATGGGAGCATAAGAAGAAGCGTGGCACCCTGGAACCTAAGCAGTACAGCATGGCTGAGAATGCTGAAGTAGTTACTATGGAAGAAAACGCTGTATCAGCCATGGAGTGACTTCACCAGGAGACTCCCTTGCAGTGCAACACACAGAGTCTGAAGATGTGTGATGAACTTGGGCTTCGTTCCAGCAGGTACGGCTGTCCAAGGAGATTCAATCTGCCTGGTGGGAACACAGCCAAAGGAAGCCACAGGCATCGGGCTACACTAGAATCAAGTGACGGCTGGAGCTGTGGTTTGACGTGATATAGAGCAGAACTTGTGTAGCAGGAGGGTCCAGGTAAGACAGCTCAGCATCCATAGACAGAGCTGTCAAAACTAAACAGGATGTCAGGGCCCCAGCCATTGGGGCTTGGGTACAGGGAAAAGCTGTACATCCAGATGAATTTTGTAAAAATGAGAGAAAGTCATTGCAGATGTCTGGGTGTATGCATCTATACAATCAACATAGCTGGGGTGAGGGGAATGCAATGGCTCAGTAGGTAAATGATGGGGGTGAAACACAAAGCATGTGGACCCTGGTCCCATCAGCTTGATGAGTGTGTAGACCTAATTTCTGCCATGGTAAGAACTGTTTCTCGTTTTAGTTGAGATTGATCTTATGTACGTAGAAAGGGCATTAATGATTGTAGGCTAAGTGGAGCTCAGGAAGATATGAACTGAACAATATTAAAATAGTGCCATGAGAAGGCAGTTTTTTAAGTGCCCATATGTAATTATTGGGTAAATTTATTATTGTTTTAACCCATAGGTAAGATATATTGGTTAAGCTTAATTTAATTTTCACCACAATGACTCTGTGACCTGAGAAGTATGGGAAATTTCGCACTAAAACATTAGGCAAGTTTTCATTACTTAATTCAGGTGGAAACATGTAAAATTAATTTTGGAAATCTTTATCATACATCTGAAGACCCATGAAACTGCTTTTCTGTATGAGTCAAAATGATGCCCTGTCACTCTGCAATTGCCATAATATGTATAGTTTTTGTGACAGTGCTGAATGGTCAAAATTATATCCTGCTTTTTAGCATCAAGTGTAAAAACATATTTCTATTATGAGACTAAGTTGAACCATGGATCAGTTCTGTCTGTGAAAATGTAAATTTCTCAATACAAGATTTTAAAAGAAAGATGAGTTATAGTCTTTCAAGTTTAGAAAAGAATCTTAGATTACTTTTACATTCCAAAGTTGATTTTCAATGCTTTCAATAATACTTACATTGTATTTCAAAGAAAAAAAGTTCAAAGGAAATTTCTGAAGGATTTCATAGAGAAAAGTTTTAGATTTGGAACTTGGGTTTCAAGGAACTGACAAGGATAATACAGCATTTGCCTGTTCTTACTGACTTCTAAAATTCCAAATCAACAATTTGGTTTTTATATGACACAAGGGAAGCATAATGAAGGAGCCACTTAACCACTTAGTTTTGAGGCCTCTGCATTTTAATAATAAATAGTAATAAGTGAATTATAGGAAAAAGGAATAATGTTTGACCCCTTTCCTAAAAAGTCCCTATTTAAAATAAGATTTTAGCTTCACAGGCTGATGTGAGCTGGAAAATGACCTTGTCTAGAAAAGTGCTTTGGTGGAAGATTTATTTTGCTGACTTTCAAGAAAACAGTTTGATATTAACTATAGTTTCATATTATTTTCTGCTTATATCCTATAGAAAAGAGCCAACGTATCAATCTTCCTTTTAATATATGTTCCTATTTTATTGAAGTTATTCTCCCAAAAGTTTACCAAAATAAGTGTCACAGAGATAAGCTGTAGTGTGTATTTTTTTTTTTTTTTGAGATTTACTTATTTGAAAGAGTTACAGAGGGAGAGACAGAGAGAGAGATCTGGGTTTATTTCATGATTTCAAAGGCAAAGTGCACACAGAGGGGCATTAAAAGGACAGCATGTACCATTGCTAATTGCAAATGGAGGAAGCCATATGAGAAGGAGAGCCAGCAGCCTTGGAAAGCTGAGAGGCAACAAAATGGAGACATCAGTCTCACAACCAAAAGACTTAATTCTGCCAACAACCTAAAAGAGATTGTGAGATTCTTCTCTGGACTTTCCCCGGGAGAGCTGTGCTCTCTGAACCTTTGATTGCCATCTAGTGAGACTCAAGCTGAGTACACCATTCAGCCCTGTTGAATGTCTGACTATGGAACTTTGAGCTAACGTGAGAACTATGGTATAGCAGGTAAAGCTGCTACCTGCAGTGCCATGTGGGCGCCGGTTTGAGTCCTGGCTGCTTCACTTCTGATCCAGATCTCGGCTATGGCCTAGGAAAGCAGTACAAGATGGCCCAAGTCCATGGGTCCCTGCACGCACGTGGGAGACATAGAAGAAGCTCTTGGCTCCTGGCTTTGGATGGGCCCAGCTTCGGCCATTTCAGCCATTTGGGGAGTGAATCAGCAGATGGAGGATCTCTCTCTCTCTCTCTCTCTCTGCCTCTACCTCTCTGTAACTCTTTCTTTCAAATAAATTAATAAATCTTATAAATAAATATAAATAATACATAACATATAAAAATATATAAATAAATATTACAAATAAATAATCTAATTCACTTATAATTACTAAATAAAATAATAGTATTACAAATTACAAGATAATTTTTAAGTGATCAACTTTATTAAATCTATTGTAAAAGTTTTAAATACACAAAATCACTGCCATTTGTTATTGGATTGATAGGCCAAGCTGCAAATAGACTTTCTTGTCACTTCATAGGAATAATAAAGGGATTAAGCATGTGTCTGGGGCAAATTTATAGTGGATTTTTAAATGTAATAACATTTACTTATATAAATCCTTTATTTGTCTTTCCAATTTGTAATTTATATGAATATTTTCATTATTATGTCGAAGTCCAGTTTATTTTCCTTACCCCAGCTATTTTCCTAATATATGAGGTGGATTATATAAGGACAAATGCATATTCATGATATTAAAATTATTACAATGTGATTGTGTGTATTTTATGCAGACAGTTTCTATTAGAGTGTCGTCTTTGCAGATGTCTCTACCTAATGTGGAAAATGTAGGCAACAGTGGTAGGCAAAGGAAGATTTTCACAGTATTTTAGTGAAAATGACCTGAGGGAAGTGTAAGTTCGTTTTTGTTGCTATAACAAAACTCCCAGGACTGGGTAATTTATAAAGTAAGCCGGTCTACTTTGGCTTACTCTCCAGACTGCATGGCTGCATCAGTTGAAGTGAGCACCCCTGCTGCTTCAACTCATTGTGGGAAGCAAAAAAGTGGGCACTTGCGGAAGACAGAACAGGGGGCGACACAGGCCTGAGAAGGGAATTAATCCACTCGTGAGAGTTTCCTCACTCCATGACCTAAACACCTTCCGCTCAGCCCCACCGCTCAACACTGCCACACAAAGAAATCCAGGTCCCAGCACGTGAATTCCAGGAAATACACTCACACCACAGCATGAGAGGAATTCAATCCAAGCATCTTGGCTGTGGCCTGGAACTGACATAGATACCAAGGGGTATGTGATCTTTTGAATGGGAGACTGAGCAACAAGTTTACACTGAATGATAGTAGAAGTATAGATGCTTGCAGTTAAAAATCCTAAATTTAAATGATCGCTCCATCCGTTTGAAGCTTGAAGACTACGACAATTTACTAAACCCCTCTGAGCCTTTATTTCCTTATCTGTCACAAAAGACTAGCTAGCAGACCTATCTCTCTAGGCTGCTGTGAGGATTAAGTGAGACAATAAACATGAGTGCTCAGTACAATGCCTAATGCCTAAAAAATGCTTCATAGCTGGGAGCTATTTAATAAATCAAAACAGGTCACAGATGGGAGCAAAGGAGATCAGAGCAAATTATTATGGACTAAAGCTGTGACCAGGGGGAGGATGTTGGCAACCGGCTTTCACATGAAATCCTTGGTAAGGCACGAGGGGGTGGGGACAGCTGTGCTGATGCTACAGTGGTCACTAGCCACAGGTCACTAGATTAATAACAATTAAAGGAGACAAAAAAATCAGTTCTGCAATTGGACTAGCCACATTTTAATTGCTCAATAGCCACATGTAGTTAATCTTGGCAAAAAAGTCCTTTTGATTTATGTTGACTTAAAATGCCCATGTTGAGTCGAATATTAAGATGGCATTTATGAATACCTGGTTACTTTCAATAATATCTGCATGAAAACTAATTTGCCCTTGAGTTTTTTTTATCTTTTATCTTACAAAATCTGAGGCTTGTTAAAACTCTGTTAGCCAAGCTTCTGTGCAATTTTTCAAGCTGTTAGAATATTTTTGATCATTGTTTATACCAGACCATGTGAATGTATTCAGCGATATTCTATGAAGGGGGCCGTCCTTGCTTTTCTTGATTGAGTTTCTGAATTCTATCATTAGCCTTAATACCTCTGCAATTATCTGAATCTGGTTATTAACATGTTATTTCTACACTCCTCCTCCTTCCCGTCTCCTACCCCACCCTCATGTCCTCTGAATTGGAAGCTGGGGAAGAACGTGTGAGTCTTAAAGTGATCATTAGTTTGGCAATACCTGGCTCGTAACAGCCGCACCTATTACGACAGGGGTGACAGGATCTGTTCTGTGGCTGCACTGCCCTAATTATATTCCTTAGGGATCACAGTCTTGAGATGAAGCCTTCCCATACAGCCTCTGCAGGGCAGCACTTTATGGTCGGCTTGGAAATATCTAAATGGAACCTGTGTAGCCAACGCGTTTACTGTCATTAGTTAAGCAGGCAGCCCGTGTGCCTCTTTCAGCTCCCTGACCCACATTTCATCCATGCTCTGCTGTTTTTCTCCTGCAGGGTTATTTCCTGAGTAAAGCCCAGAGCTTATGAGTCTCCCAGCAGAGAGCTCTGTTCTGACCTCCCTAAACAGGCAGTTTCACCTGCTGCGCTGGTGTTTTTCTGCTTCCTAGTCAATCTGTTAAGATTTTAACAGGAGATTCTTGGATACCTTTTCAGAAAACATATGGGTGATTGTAATTACTTTGGTCTGGTACAATTTTAGAATTCAGGGAGTAAGGAAGAGGTGCAAATCGTCTGTTCATAAATAACCAAATCTGTGGGCATTTTAAAAAGCCTTCCGAGCAGCAAGAGAATTTATGTGCCACATTTCACCCTTGGCACACTTTCCAAATGAATTGTTCAAAGGGAAGTTCTATTAGGACAAATAGAGAAGAGGACCAAGACCAGATGTGGATTTTTAGTTAATATTTACGCAACACCCAAAGGGAAGATGGTATTGCACAATAAACTAAAAATGTCTTAGGCAAATAAGGAAATCTTTACCCTGAAGAACTGGCACTGCAAAGGTATGAATTATACAACAAAGGACTGGGAATACAAAACAAATGCAGGGTAGGTGGGGCGGCTGTAAAGAGGAATTCATTGAGGAAGTGGTGAGGTAGCAGATGTGTGGAACCTACTCAGGGAAAATAAGAGCTTAGCACTTTTTTGGCCAGTCTTCTGTCTAAGGTAGAAAACTCAAGCCAACCAGCCCAATTTCCTTCATCTATAGAGAGCAACAGTAGCTTTAAATAGAACACCTATATGTTCGGAACGGAGACAGCACTCTCGTATTGGGTAAGTACACCTTAATAAGCTAAAAAGCTATGTCGCCGCATTTTCAGTGGTCTCCCGGGGTAATGATGACATCTTTAATCTGATTTTCCCCCTGAATTTGTTCTAGGAAGGTCGAAAATGCAGGAATTGGCTGCTTCTCAGACATTGGAGAGCAATTTGAAAGAGACCATGGCTTAATGCAATGGCAGGATATTGAGACCCTTGGTGAGGTATAATAGAGATTTTGTTAAAAGCAACTGGAGTTTTCTAACACAGCTGGGTTTTCAGGGATGGCAAGATGTACCACTTTCTGGAGCATCTCACAGTCTCCGGGGCCTCCAGTTCAGCACAATGGGGGCCCGGAGAGACGAGAAAAGGAGATGGATGAGGGTAGAAATACTTATTTCAAACTATGGAAGCTTGAAAATGGAGAGCTCTCTGGAAAATGCTTACAAGATTTTAGCACAATGAACCCAAAGCTCTCTAATATGTGTACACCTCCAAGTCCTCTTAATTACTGAAGAGAGCTGTGTGCGCCTTTCCGCTAAGGGTCTTCCTGCAGGGTTGGTACATTTTTTGGATGCATTCTCAAGAATTTTAAACTTAGTTCCTCTTTTCTCCCTTGTTAATTCTTTATCATACTTAACATCAACAGTAAATCAGCTTATTTTGTCAGGATGAAAATTTGTGTGTTTTCAGTTATTATATAGTTTCCCTTAAGCATATTTATTTGTTCATTTATTAGTTGTCAACATTTTTTTAAAAGATGTATTTATTTACTTGAAAGGCAGAGTTACAGAGAGACAGAGGCAGAAATAGAGACAGATTTTCCGTTTGCTGGTTCACTACCCAGATGACCGCAATGTCTGGAGCTGTGTTGATCCAAAGCCAGGAGCCAGGAGCCAGGAGCTTCCTCTGGGTCTCCCATGCGGGTGCATGGGCCCAAGGACTTGGGTCATCCTCTATTGCTTTCCCAGGCCAAAGCAGAGAGCTGGATCAGAAGTGGAGGAGCCGGGACTTGAACTGATGCCTATATGGGATGCTGACACTGCAGGCATGGGCTTTACCTGCTTCCCCACAGTGCCGGCCCCAGTTGTCAACATTTTAAAAAGTGTATTCTACACTTTATAGGCTCTAGGTATTATGTGCAAAACAAGACTATAACAGTTGGGCCCAGCTTTTTGTTAACGTGCCTGGGAAGGTAGCAGATTATAGTGCCAGTACCTGGGTCTCTGCCACCCATGTGGGAGATGAGGTTGGAGTTCCTGGCTCCTGGCTTCAGCCTGGCCCAACCCTAGGTATTTCAGTCACTGAGGAAGTGGAACAGAAGATGGGCTATCTCTCTCTCTCTCTCTGTGTAGGGGGCATCTCTTTCTCTGTAAATCTACCTTTTAAATACATACATACATAACTAACTAAAATCTTTAAAAAAAAATCCTTGCCATCTTCTAGAGCTCCCATTCTAGTAGTGATTCTAGATGATAATGCAATAAAATAAATAAAGAGATCTTTTTTTAAAAAAAAAAAAAAGGTAAAAGACGTTTACTTGTTTTTCCCAGAGGACAAGATCTGCCTATTGTGGATGGTGTAACAGATATACAAATTAAAAAAAATCATTTGTGTTCATACAGATTTCACAAATTTTCTTGTGAAATCGGGAAAATGTTGTAGCTTTGTAAGGCAATCGCCCAAATCACAGTATTTGCTTTCCAAGTCACTGCCAGAAGTCCAAGGGGCCGCAATTGCGGACTTGGGGTTCAGGGATTCCCGGGGGCACACTTGTTTTCCATGCCTTGTGGTGGCTGTGCAGCAGGGGGCGCTGCAGTAGTGTTCATCGTGGTCCATGGCAGACACTTGTCCAGCCGGAACACCAGCAGGCTCGGAGGGGGTGTGGCAGGCAGCCCGCCGTCCTCTTCGCTCTTGCAACTTCGGAACCCAGAGCTCGTTCTAGACGGGTCGTTCCTGTACACCGTATTTCATCGTGCTGGATGCCGTCCAGCCCTGTATCCGGGCGCAAAGGAAAGGGTACTCGCTTCCCGCTTTACCGGGAGCACGCCCGTGACCGGGTCGCCCCAGCGGCGTCCCGGGAACCCTGTGTCCTCAGGCTCAGCCGGACAAGTCCCCCTGCAACCGCGAACGGCTCCCCTGCCGACCCCCAGCCCTTGCTCCGGGGCGGTACGCGCCTGCCTCATCTTCGGTTTGGATCTGTTGTTGTTACCCTTCCTGCGCGAACCTTGCTCTCCCGCGCCCCCCAAGTCCTCCGGCCGACCGGACTCCGCGCCTGGCAGCGCCTGGCACCCGCCGCGCTGGGGCTGAGACCCGGCCCGTGCCAGGCGCCGCCAGGCAGCAGCCGCGCGGACAGACGCCGCCGCGCTCCTCCGGCCGCCGCCCGCCGCGCTCGCGGGCCACCCTGGAGGGCAGTCTTCCAGCCGTCGCCCTTGGGTCCCCGGGGGCTTTCCAGAGGGAAATGGAAGGTGAAAGACACAGGGGGCGGGGCCTGCGGCTCCGGGGCGGGGCGGTGGGAGGAGCCTTCGGGGCGGATCTGGGTGGAGAGAGGGGCCGGGCGAGCCGGCGATGGAGGGTTGGCCACGCAGGCGCGGGGGGCCGTGTCGAGAGCCCCACGCGGGAGCCTCTGGAGTCCCCAGTCGCCGCTTCTCACTTCAGCGGAGAAGGGGGCTGAGGCCGGGAGGGAGCTAATAAAGAGTGAATGCGCTGCAGCCGCCGTGGCGGCCGGAGTCAGCCCGAGCGACCCCGGAGCGGTGCGCCCGGGCGGCGGCGAGGGGAGGCGGCTCGCCCGCTCCCTCCCACCCGCCCCTCTCCTCTCTCTCTTCCTCCAGCTGGTCCCAGAGCCCGGCTCGGGCCGGCCCCTCTGCCCCCATCCCGCAGCCTGCCACCTCCTCCGCGTCCCCGGCTCGTCACCTAGGGCGCCCCGCACTGCCATGGGTTAGGGTGGGGGCTGCGAGCCGCGCCGAGGACCAGCCCAGCGCAGCCGCCGCCGCGGGGCGCGGAGCCCGAACGCCGCCGCTCGCTGCGCGCGGGCGCCGGGCATGGGGAGCGCGCTGTGAGCCCGCACCCCGGGAGGACGCGGGAGCTGCGGGGACCGGCGCGAGGAGGAGGCGGAGGAGGCGGAGAGGAGCCGAGGGGCCGTGCCTTGCCAGGACCCGAGGGAGGGAGAGGAGGGGGCGAGGGAAAAGTGAAGCTGGGAGGAGAAGGCGGCGGAAGGTGGGGATTGATGCTTCTGTTTTTTGTTGCCGCTGCTGCCCTCGCGCTGGGAGCCGAGCCGGAGGGAAGGCGGTGGAGAGATGATTGCAGAGTTGGTGAGCAGCGCGCTGGGGCTCGCCTTGTATCTCAACACCCTGAGTGCGGATTTCTGCTACGATGACAGGTAAGGGGGCTGCGTGGGGGACTCCGCGGTGGCTTCCCGGGCTTGCCGCTCTCCGGCCGCGAGTGCCTCTGTGGGAGGAACGCGCTGCGCACCTGAAGCTGTGGGCGACACGTAAACATTGACACCTACAGCAAGCCCCAGGGATGCGAGCGCGCTGGGCGGGCTGAGCGAGTTTCCGCTCGGAGTTTGCTGCAGGTTCTCTAAGCTGGCTTCTCGGCTGTTGCCAGACGCTTAAGTTTCTTAGCGGAAATCCAGGCAATTTGGGAAACTTGTTTAATGAACGTGCTTTTTTTTTTTTTTTAAGTCTTAGGTATTGCTTGGTGCAACAAAAGCACATTAAGCGATTTTACGTCTGGGCTGGAAGGAAGCCGCTCCCCGCCCCCTAATAGATCTTCCCCGTAGCGTTTCCTTTTATTGATGGGACACTTTTATTTCCTGAACTTAAAACACACGTTTGACAGTTGCCAAAATAGCGTAGAGGGAGATCGCGCTGTGCTTCAACTCTCCCTTTCTACGTGTACCGTTACTTTACTTTGAGCCCCGCTTCCCCAGGCTCCCTAGCCAATCGATGGGGCAGGACTTGATAAAAGCCTTGGCTTTCCTGCCTGTTGGGCAGTTTTACTTGGGAAGTGAGTGAACCTTTGTGCTAATTGGGGACAGAGATGCCCCTGGGACTGAAGTTGTCTTCTGCATTTGGGTTATTTGGGTGGCTAATGAAACCTGAACTGTGTTGTCAGAGGAACTACACTGATTTCTGGGAAATGTCACACTTCTACTAGTATCTCTGCTTATTTTTTTAAGCGTTGTTAGTGTTTAGAAACTGATGAAAAGCTCCAATAGCCATTAGGGAAAATTCCAATTTGTGTCTTTCCGGTGACTTAATGTGATTACAATTAAAACAGATGCATAATTAAAATATATTAGGGAGAACAGCACGCTTGGCTAAACTTATTAACCGTCCTGGGGTGTTTCATGCTCCATTGAAATTAAACCATCCAAAAAGTGAGCACAGATTTACTTTGACAGGTTTTCAGCAGCCTCTCTGGGCTATGGAAAGTGAATGGATCCCCAGGGTTAGGGCGTGGCAGCGAGTGAACTTGAGCAGAGTGGTTGATAGTGAGGGGAAGTGAGTGCAACATCTTCTGGTGGTAATTAGCTCGGTGCTGTGTTCTCCAGAGTGCCCGCACTCCTGCGAAGAGGATGTTCACGGATATGTGCCTTAAATCCGCCCACCTTGCTTCGCATCCAGGGGTCTCTTATGAAACCCCTGGTAATCAGTGCAAGAACATTCAACAGACCCTTCGTAATGCATTTCATGCAGTGTCTTTCAGAGGCTAGTTGATAGGAAGCTGCTGATAGACATAAAGTTTTCCTCAACTTTTAATGTGTACTGCTTTCCGAAGTTACACTACATACTCTGGGAAGCGGATTCTGTGTAAGAGTGACATGAGCTGCTTCTCTTCCCTTCAATTTGACAGAATGGTGCACCTGCTCTTTCTAGGGTGTTACCCCCAAATTCTCGCTTCCAAAGATGAGTGACTTTCAGGGATGACTGTGTGCAGTTATTGGTTCTGTCGGGGACTGTTTGGATAGTGAGCATTTAAGCCAAGAGTATGGTGTTCCTATTAAAGAGAAGAAGCTTACTGTAACGCAGTAACTGTGCTGGACCACTGTGATAAACCGTGTGTTCCTGTTGCGTGCTGCTCCTAATTGCTGTCTATTTCTTAAAAGAGTTCATGTCAGAAGAAACCATTGAGAGTTAAGAATAAAACTATGTAAGTACGTTTTTCTATAGGTCTGTGCTCTTGAAGCATCAGTCCCAAGTGTTAGGACTGTAACTTTGTGAGAATGGTGTGAGTATGATGATAAATTAGTTGTCCTCTGATGGTTGGCAATTGTTATCAGTTCTTCACATGCTGTAGGTCAAATGACTTCTGTTTCCTAGTTACACAGATGAATTTAGTGTGATGATTTGCCCATATGCTCAATACGATAAGTGGACATTATATACTGAGTTATACTTTGCTACACTTTAAAAAGTACATTTCACTCTGATTTCTTAGAAGCACAACTGCATATTGAATCACGTTCTGTTAAGAATATGAAGTCTGCAGAGTAACAACCTTCATTTTTATGTATGCTAGAAATTATGAGACACCTATTCACAGGCGCATTGAGTTTATTTGTTGTGTGCACAGCATGATAGAGTGAAACATTGCCAAGGAGCACTGTAAATTGTGGCTTTTCAGATATATTTTCTATCCAACTTCACTGGTGTATGAAGGGGGAGAGGAGCTGGGGAGCCAAGTGGAAACCCTAGGATGAGGATAATGTGTTTATTTCCACGACTCTGTCTCTGCCTGCAAAGTTGACATTTACGTTGCTTAAGCTGCATCTGTGGATTCTGCTGTCCCCAGGAGCTTGTGTGGAATACAGTCCTGTGAGGAGAGGCCCATGCTGGTCATGAAGAGAGCAGCGCTCCAGGAGGGAGATGGCTCCTAGTGCCTGGCTTACCTCACTAGCCCCTGCCTCTGCATTTGGGCTGGAAGAGCCTGGCATTTACTTTAGCAGGGCCTTATATTACTTTAGCTTAAACATTATTACTGTGGTACTTCTCAAAGTTATCATTTCCTTTAAGTATAGTGATCAGGTTTACTTTATAAACTCTCTATATAATTACTTTCAATGTTTGATGTAGCTTGGTTGAAATTAAGTGGTAACATGAAACTTTCTTATAGCAAAACCTATTTCCCTATGGTAAAATTTAATATTTTACGAGTGTTTCTGTGCTAAACTTGAGAATACGCATATGATGTGATGAAATAGTGGACGCAAGGAGAATTCAGCCTCTGATGAATATGCATATCTAGGTTTCAGCTTCATCCTCCTTTCCCTTGCTTTCAATCTAGTATACCAGCAATATTGAGTCTTAAGTGGTGGTTAGAGTAAAAGTGGAATTAGGAATATGCCATCTCTGCCAAATTTTAAGTCATGTAGTGTGTGACTCCTTGAAGGATCCTCTCTTATTTTCTGGAATAATATGGTATTTGGGTCAGTGGTAAAAACTTGCTGACCCCAAATTCTCTGCTCTCTCCTGTGTCTGTTGAGGATGGCATGGCGTCCTTTCCCCTATCTCCTTTTTAAAAATACAGTCCCAAGTTTCTCTTGGAGATAACACCAGCAGGGGAGTCAGCTTTCTTCAAATAAAAGTGAACAGAGTCTATTGTTTTGCAGTCTCTAATTTCATTGTGCACATATCCAGTTGCTGACATGCCCTCTATGATATTGCACAAGTCAATTAAATATATAGACAAAATGATAAGTAAATGCTGCTCCTCTGTGCTTTTAATTCTCACATGAGTGAATCAGTGAGTTTGAGAAACAGACAATTTGGGCTTCTGGAAGTGGAAAATGTATTTGTGGTTCCTTTGAAGATATTCTTTCCTTGCCTGTTTTGTGTTTGCGTGATTATTAATGTTACCTGTAGGTCTCTTAGCCATTCTGTTGTGCAATAAATGTGTGAAACCTGGAAAAACAACTCCGTGCTCCCATTTCTACTCTTGGATTAAAATTACCCAAAACTCTCAGTAGCACGTTCATAGTTTAGTTTTTCATTTGAGTATAAATGTAAATCTAGGTTTTTATAGAAACATTAGTTAAGATTATCTTCATAATGAGTTTGATAGTATTTTAAATGAAGGAATGGAAAATTTAAGGCATATTAACAGTTTCTTAAAAACATGCTTTTTTCCCTAAAGATATTCAACTATTCCTTGTACTTGACCTTTTTTTTTTTTTAGGATGTATTTATTTTACTTGAAAGTCAGAGTTACACAGAGAGAGAAGCAAAGGAAGAGAGAGAAAGAGTGAGAGAGTCTTCCACCCGCTGGTCCACTCCTCAAATGGCTGTAGTGGTTGGAGTTGCACTGATCCAAAGCCAAGAGCCTCTTCCGGGTCTCCCATGCAGGTGCAGGGGCCCAAGAACTTTAAAGCAGGCACCTTCCATTGCCTTCCTGGGCCATAGCTGAGAGCTGGAAGTGGAGCAGCCGGGCCTTGAACACGGTGATTGTATGGGATGCCGGCACTGCAGGTGGTGGCTTTACAGGCTATGCCACAGCCACGGCCCCTGTACTTGATCTTTTAATGTTACTGTTAGTTTGTGTTTTTGACCTGGAATGATAAGAATCCATTAGGAAATGATCAATCTCTCTGTTAACTTCTCTTTAAAAAGTGTCTTCTAATAGATTTGTCTTGGACCAGTCTGGGATTGTTATCTTCAAATTCCAGAATATGTAATCACTGAAGACATGCCTGATATTTAGTGAAAGCATGTTTAGGAAAAATTCCCAAGAATTGTTAAACAAGGGGAAATTTTCTTTGTATCAAAGCTTGTCTTAATAGTTTATTATTGGAAGAAGCCACTGTGTGGACACCTATTATTTTACTCTTTATTTTCTCTAGTTTATAATACACTGAAAAACTGTGATTGTATGCCATTTATAGTTTATGGATTTGTTTTATTTGGATTGCTATTTTCTAGCTAAATTTTGATTGCTTAAATCTATTTGGAAAAGGTTCAGTTTGCTATTTTGAACTAGTACATCTCTTATCAATCAATAAATATGAAAATTAGGTGAAGTCAGTATGGAGCACTTTGCCCACCTCCATTGAGCCTGTCACATGGCATTTATCATAGCAAATGACCCAAATACAGGCACTGAGAGGACAGGTACAAATGCCAAAAGGAAAGCTGCTTGCCAACCATCTGTCCCTCAGTTTTCGTACATACACACACACACACACACACACAGAGGATTATTAATTTACATTGGTGATTCTGTGAACTGTTGTCTTGCTGTATGCACCTAGCTTTTTTGAGCTAATATGGCCCTGTGGTAACACTGAATTCTGAAACAGCACCAAGATTTTGGATTCCAACCTGAGTTAGAGGCACAGTTTGTTTTTCTGATCCCTTTGTTGTGGCTCACACACTAAGAGTACTTGCTTAAAACGCCCGGCGGTACAGCTGTTTATCAGAAGCCAGGGGTGTGTTTTCTTTAAAGCAGGCACCTTCAGAACATACTGTTAAGAAAGGACACAGGTGACCCGTACGGCACTCTGTGGCTGGCGAGTCTACTTACTTAGAACTGTATTATTCTTACCCAGAGTGCTTTTAATGTAGTAACATTCGTGTTGGTTCTCTGGTCAGAGCTAAGACTTGTATCAGCTTTGTGTGCTTACATTTTTATCATGAGAGAGATGAGGGGGAGAAGGGGGAGAGGAGAGAGAGAGAGAGAGAGAGAGAGAGAGAGAGAATGAATCTTCCATTTACTTGTTTACTCCCCAAATGCCCACAATTGCTGGGACTGGGCCAGGTTGAAGCCAGGAGCCAGGAACTCAGTCTGGGTCTCCCACGTGGGTAGCAGGAACCCAAGTACTAGAATCCACCTGCTGCTTTCTAGGGTGTATATTAGTGGGAAGCAGGAATCCAGGGCAGAGCCAGGACTCGAACTCAGTCACTACAGTATGGTGTTTTAAGTGGCCTCTTACCCCCTGTGCTGTACTCTGTTACTGTCTTCAAAAAGTGCACGTGTGGCAGCCCTGAAGGAAAGGCCAGTGGATTCTCCACTAGAAAGACTGGTGAATAGCTGTCCTCGTTTAGCACTTTTTTTTTTTTTTTTTTTTACAGTGGAGGAACCTATGAGGACTGCATCCCCTCTGTCTTTCAGAGTATGAAAAAGGCGTAATATTTTGAATAATTACAGGTGCAGTGATGCACAGTGCTATAGGGTTTCTTTGGAGATGTGCTCCTGAAGAATAAATTGCTACATTCAGTAATTCACTAATGAGTACTCTCAGTAGGAAATCCGTGTGCTGCAGCTGCTTGCCCTTGCTAGGGGCATCCCACCAGCCAGTGTCTTATCCTTTCTGTACTTAGCAGGGGCTAGAAAGTCTAAAGGTGCTAGGTAGAATTTCCCTTGAATGCGTTTCTTTTTCATTATCTTTTCTTATGCATCTTTCTTTTCTTTCTTTCTTTCTTTTTTTTTTTTTTTTGACAGGCAGAGTGGACAGTGAGAGAGAGAGACAGAGAGAAAGGTCTTCCTTTGCCGTTGGTTCACCCCCCAATGGCCGCTGCAGCTGGTGTGCTGCGGCCGGCGCACCGCGCTGATCCGATGGCAGGAGCCAGGTACTTCTCCTGGTCTCCCATGGGGTGCAGGGCCCAAGCACTTGGGCCATCCTCCACTGCACTCCCTGGCCACAGCAGAGAGCTGGACTGGAAGAGGAGCAACTGGGACAGAATCCGGCGTCCCTACCAGGACTAGAACCTGGTGTGCCGGCACCGCAAGGCGGAGGATTAGCCTATTAAGCTGCGGCGCCAGCCATGCATGTTTATTTTCATTGATACTCATATTCTTAAACTTTTACCAGGGCGCCAGTGCGGTGGCACTGCAGCACTGATGTTCCACATGGGCACAGGTTCGGCTCTCGGCTGCTCCACTTCTGATCCAGCTCCCTACTGATGTACTTTGCCTTGGGCTCCTGCACCCATGTAGGTCAAGACCTGGAAGAAGTTCCTGGCTCCTGGTTGATGTGGCCATTTGGGGAACGAAACAGTGGATGAAGATGCTGTCTCTCTCTGTCTTTTTTGGCTCTTCTTCTCTCTCTCTGTAACTCTGCCTTTCGAATAAATATCTCCCAACGTAAGAGAAAACAAAAAAAAATTTTTCCTGGGATTCTGTTAACTTGTGTCCCATAACATTGGGCCTAAGATACATGGTAGGTGGTTTGTCTTGGCCTTATTTTGGTGTGGTGCTCATTGATGTTTTATTCATAGATGTGGAAGCTTTGGATTGCCTCTCCCAATTGCGCCCATCCTCATTTTCTGGTCAGTTGTTTTCCATGGGGTTCTGCACTGGCTGAATTAACTATATTTGCCTCAACTGATCAGAGGAGTTGCAGACTCTTGCCTAAGAGATGTTTTTGGCCATGTCTTCCGGATAATTATTTCCAACAAGATGTTGCACTATCAATTTTTATCGATCCCTCTTCCTCTCTTTTATCTCTCTGACATTTAGCTTTTCAATCACATTTGTCAGTTTCTCTGCTAGTCAAGCTTTCTAAGATGAAAGGTATAAATTTTCCTTTCAGTCTTTTAAAATCTTTTTGGAATACTTTTTTAGATTTACTAATATGAACTTTTGTCTTCACAGATAATTGGGAAACAAATAAACCCCTGTCTACACAGGAGAATTTTGAAGAAGGCAGGAACACTGAAATGCTGGTTTTCAAGATTCAATACAAAAAGTTGCTGTCATGTTTTTAATTTATTTTATTTAAGATTATTTCATAAGATGTAGAAAATTTGAAAAACTAGAAATTATTTTTATTTTTTAATTAAAAAATTGTAAGGTTTATTTTTGTTTATTTTAAAGGCAAAGTTAAAGGAGAGAGAGAGAGAGAGGGAGAGAGATCTTACATCCCCAAATGGCTGCAATGGCCAGGGCTGGGCAGGCTGAAGCCAGGAGCCAGGAGCTTCTTCCAGATCTCCCGCATGGATGTAGTGGCCCAAGCACTTGGGCCACTTTTTGCTACTTTCGTAGGCCCATTAGCAGGGAGCTAGATCAGAACTGGAGCAGCCAGGTTTCAAACCCTTACTCATTTGGGATGCAGGTGGCACAGGTGGTGGCTTTACCCACTATGCCACAATGCTAGTCTCAAATTTATTGCTCTGAAGATCAGAGAGATACTTTGATTTGCTTGGTCTATAAAATTAATATGGAAAAGAGAGAAGGTTTGAAAATTCTAACTCTGGCTTTAGATTCCATGTTCTTGTGGAACTGAAATGATTCTTTGTTTATTTCCTTCTTTGAAGCTTATGCATGAACTACATTGCTTGAGCGTGTGGCTGTATTGTTTTAGAAGTACTTTAGAGTTTGAGAGAGATATTATTTGCTTATGATGATTTGCCATAGGCTTTTGTTGTTGTTGTTGTTAAAGATTTCTTTATTTATTTGAGAGGCAGAGTGACAGAGAAGCAGAGAGAGAAAGAGAGGTCTTCATCTGTTGGTTCACTCCCCAGATGACCACAGCTGCCAGAGCTGCACTGATTCGAAGCCAGGAGCCAGGAGCTTTTTCCGGGTCTCCCACGTGGGTGCAGGGCCCCAAGGACTTGGGCCATCTTCTACTGCTTTCCCAGGCCATAGCAGAGAGCTGGATTGAAAGTGGAGCAGCTGGGACACGAACCCGCTATGCCACAGCGCCGGCCCCTGCCATAGGCTTTTGTTTTCTTCATTTCTTTGCTGGGGCATTTGTGATGTCAGAGTGCGATGTGGTATGTAGTGTGTCAGAGCATGTAGTTACAGTCAAGGTGACTGGCTGAATTACATGATTTGTTTTATGAAGCACATATTAGTGGCTGCGTGCTAGGTATTGTGATCAAATAAAATGTTTCTGTCAGATCCTTTTTATGGAATTTATTGTAATACATGTATCAGTATTCCTCATGAGTATCAGTTTTTTTTTTTTTAAATAACAGCTTACTCCACATGTATGATCATGGCTTATTTAATTAGGAAACAATGTATAAAGACATAGCCTTGAGGTGGAGGAATTGATTGAGATTTACAACTGTGAAAAAGTCACAAGTTTTGATAATGAAAGTACTTTCTTCCTAATTGTGATTCCAGAGATTATTGATTTCTTTAGAAGTAGAAGACTTTGCACTACCCTAAGAATCCTCACTTGGCATCATTTAAGTGCAGTTTAACTTCAAAGGATGTGTTATTTGCTGAAGAGTGGCCACTGGGGCGCAATATGGCTCTTGACATTGTGAACAGTGTTAAATGAGGGGCCTGAAGTATTTCAAACAGCCATGTTTCAACATTGTTTAAAAATCCAGTGGGAAGCATGGCAGTCCATAGAACCCTGCATACTTGGAATTCTTTGGGTATTAATTTTACACTCAGTTCACAAGTTTATTTCTTACAAAACAAGGGTTTTTTTTTTTTGTCTTTTTAAAGAGATGAATGAGGCTAATACAGTTTTTACAGCTGTGTTTTATGAAATTTTGTTGTCTTCTTTTTAATTGCTTAGAAGTGTGCCATAAAGAGACTAAAAGGATGCAAACCATGGCCCTAATTTTTGTTTTCAATTTATCACTTAGGTTATATGTCGATGCTAAGGACCTTGTTGTAAAGCTTATTCCCAGTGACCTTCTATTGTAAACTCAAGATTGTAAAACTCATCTTTGAGAGAGGCAGATAAGTGAAAACACTTTGCAAAAAGTAAACATCTTGTTTTTGTTAATTTCCAATTAGTTCCACACTGAAAGCATGTGTACCCTGCTTTCCCTTCGGTTAGTGGTGTCTCTTGCCTTACCTAGGAGCTTCAGTGGTTGAACTCTTCAGTGAGGCTCCTCCGGAGGGAAGGAGGATTTCCTGGATGTCAGTGCACGTGGAAGTGACGTCGCTGCTAATTGTGTCCTCTGTGGGGAGTGCCTGAGGTTGCAGCTCCAGAGACTACATTCACAGGCTTGGCTGTTTTTCTCAGTTTGGGCAGGGTGCTTGTCATTGCAGAACTGTTCTGGGGAAGGGGGTCTCCGGGTAGGGCTGGCAGCTGCGGTGAGCTTGGGCTGGTTCCTCTGGGACATTCCTCATTTGTTTTTGAACTGCTTTTTGGCTCCTTCTACTTTCTCATCTTCAGGCTTCAAAAAATACTATACATACTGAGCTTGCTGCCTTTGATTGTAAAAGATGTGTTAAGGTAGAGCACTTGGGTCCAAATATTTTTTCAAATATAATTCCTTTAGAGCGGGTCACTCTCTTCCTCCCTGAAAAAATTAATTATAGGCTGCCTCTCCCAGATCAATTGAAAAGAGCTCATTTTGACAAAGCAAGCTGTGATGACAAATTTTCCAACTATGAATTTCCAGGAGAAAAGTTCTTAGATGATGAAGAAGCTTAATCAGAGAAAAAGACATTTTTATTTGCAGAAATAGGCCCTTTGGAGGGAGGCAATTATTTATAGCTGATGTGAAAAGCTGGTATACCTAAATTCATTTGGTAAACCACACTTAAAATAGGAAGATTGTCCTTGTTATTTTACTGCAACAAACAAAAAACCTGATACTGAATTGTGTCACTGAATGTGTATTAAAGAAACAAGATTTTGCCATTTAACCCTCTCTGATAGGAATATGTACTGATTTAACCAAAGAAAATGAGTTTGAGATTTGAATAAAAATGTATTAAAGACACCAGTGTGCTGAAATGACCAACTGTAGTTTTCCATGAATATCTAATCTATCTTTTTAAAATATCTTGTTCAAACGGATCTCTTTAGAATTGCTTCCTCCCACTTTTTTATTTGATCTTGTTTGATTCATGTAAAAGCAGTGGTATTGCTTGCTTTTGTTCCATATTGAACAGAAGATGAAATTTCACTTTTTTAAAACCTCTTTTAAGCCATCGACCTTAATAATGCAAACTATTTCTATGAGAAAAATGTTGGTGGTTACTTTTAGATTGTGCTCCAGGTATGAAGTTGAGGATGTCTGTGACAGCCAGCCGGGTTTTACACCTGGTCCTGTCTTGTAACTTGCCTCCGTGCAGTCAAATGGATAATTGACTTTTAAAAATCTTTTTGAGTCCACTCACCTCAAATTCCCACTTTTTTTTGAAACGAGATGAATCTTCCCATGGCTCTCCTGAAGAGACAGTGAGATGGGCCGCTTGCTGGTTCTCTTTCTATGTATGTGTTTCTAGATCAGAGCTCCCCAAATTTCCCTCTATAGGAGAATCACCTGGGGTTACTAAAATGCTGATTCAGAGCACCCCATCAGGAGCACCAGGTCAAGTCCTGGCTGCTCCCATTCCCATCCAGCTTCCTGCTGATTTTTCCTGGCAAGGCAGTAAAAGTTGGCACAAGTACATAGACCTCTGCAGCTGTGTTGGTGACCAGGGTACAGTTCCTGTTTCCTGGTTTTGGCTTGGCCCAGCCCTGGCAGTTGCGACCTTTTGGGGAGTCAGACAACAGACAGAAGGTACCTCTTTGTCTCTGTCTTTCTCTCTTTCTCTGATGCCCTGTCTTTCAAACAAACAAACAAACCTTTAGAACCGCAGATTCAGAGGGCAAACATTTGGCATAGTGGTTAGGCTGCCACCTGGCAGAATGTCTCAGTTAGAGCCCCAGTTCCGGCTCCTGCCCAGTTTCCTGCTAATGCACAGCCTGGGAGGCAGTTGGTGATGACTGAAGTTCTTAGGTCCCTGCCACCCATGTGGGAAGCCCTGAATGATTTGCCAGAGCAGAGTGAACCAGTAGATGGTAGTTGTCAGTCTTTCTCTCTATATATAGTGCATCTCTGCATTTCAAATAAGCAAAAATGTTTAAAAAATGAAAAAAAATTGAAAATTAAGATGTAGTGTTCCCTAGAGTCTATTTGCAGATTCATAGAACAGACTGCTTGATGAGGCCCTGTTTCATGTAATGTAGTAAATGTTTAAATCTCAGTGTGTATTGCAGACTTTGCAAAGGCTACCAAAATTTCCGAGTTGAAGATGAGGTGTTTCTCTTCTGTGTTTGAGTTTAGCCAATTTATTTCCTCTCTCTCTATTTCATTTTTCTTACTTCTCAATGACATCTACTTTAAGCTGATCATACTGGTGTGAGTTATTGGTGAGATTTTGAAAAAGGTGGAGAGCCTATTGAAATTCTTGGAGGTGATTTGTGTTGAAATATTTGTTGTCATCTCATATAGCAATATCATCTTTGTAACATTGCTATGGAGACACATATTGGATTCTGATTTTGACAAATAAATAAACTGACACAAAATTGCTGTGGGCTTATGACTTGAGTGCGTCCTGATGCCTAACCGGAGTCTCTAGTGTCGGTGTCTTTATTGGTTTGTGCTTTTGTCGACTTTCCATTCTAAGGAAATTTTGTCTGTGTTATATGAAAACTTTATAGACTTCAGACAGGTGGCAAAATGTAAGGATATAAATAGCTGAGACTATGGAAGATAAACATTGATTAATGATATTCAGGCATTGGGTGATGCTGTTGTATGTATCTACATATAATTAGAAGTGCATGGGCTTGTAGGCGTATTTTTTAACTTGATAAACTAAACCTTAACCTTCAGGCAACAAGGGGGTTGTCTGAAGAGGTGAGTGTTCTATATTTCTGAAGTTTTAGGTTCCAACTTAGTAGAGATCCTTACAAAAATATTTTTTCTAAAGTGTTATACTTTCTCTGATCTTCTTAAAATACTGTATGTGCTGTGTCAGAGTGTCGCAAATGAACAGTTGACCAAGATAAAAGATGGGAGTTTTAGTACTGTGTTGACGCTGCACTAGGCACTCCTCAGCTCTCTTGAACTCAGTATGCTCTTTGAATTTTCGTTTTGTTTTGGAAGACAGAGAGAGAGAGAGAGAGGGAGGGAGGGAAGGAGGGAGAGACAAAGAGAAATCTACCTTCTTTTGGTTCACTTCCCAAATGCCCCACAATAGCCAGAGCTGAGCCAGGCTGAACCCATGAACTTGAAACTCCATCTAGGTATCCCTTGTGGGTGTCAGGGACCCAAGTGTGTGGGCCACCATGTGCTGCCTCCCAGGATGTGTATTAGCAGGAAGCAGGAATCAAGAACTGGAACTGGGATCCAAATTCAGTCACTGACAATGGATGCAGGATGTGGGCATCCCAAGTGGTGTCCTAACCACTGTGCGAAACTGCTTCTTCTGAACGCAGTATTTTAATTGACCACCAAGTGAAAATAATAACTGCTGACTACAGAGTGAGGATCAGGTGAAACAGTGTGATGCGTGGTCTCTGATTTTAAAAAGCTGTCCTGTGCCGGCGCCGCGGCTCACTAGGCTAATCCTCCGCCTGTGGAGCCAGCACTCCAGGTTCTAGTCCCGGTCAGAGCGCCAGATTCTGTCCCGGTTGCTCCTCTTCCAGTCCAGCTCTCTGCTGTGGCCAGGGAGTGCAGTGAAGGATGGCCCAGGTGCTTGGGCCCTGCACCTGCATGGGAGACCAGGAGAAGCACCTGGCTCCTGCCTTTGGATCAGCGCAGTGCGCCGGCCGCTGCGGCTATTGGAGGGTGAACCAACGGCAAAGGAAGACCTTTCTGTCTCTCTCTCACTGTCCACTCTGCCTGTCAAAAAAAAAAAGAAAAAAAAAAAAGAAAAAAAAAAAAAGCCGTCCTGTGCAGTAGGCTGCATCGGAGTACTGATGACTCAGCGGATCGCTGTATATTCAGTACCTGCTCTCCTCCCCTGAGAACAGAGCTGAGTTCCACTTCTCACTGATGTTGACGTCATCTCTCTGGTCTGTAACTGAGCTACCACTGCCTGTGCTTCTGACATTGACTGCCCTCTTCCCTCTGCTCCACACCCAGTTGCTACTTCTAGTCTGTACCCTCTTGTGGCCAGCCATCCCCAGTCTCATCACATAAGCAGGTCTTGTGCTCTTCTATTCCTTTGCTGTTGGTTTCCTGTGTTTCCAGGCTGTGGGCATGAAGGCTTGTTTTGAATAGACATTTTGACCAATCTGTTCACTCTGTTCCTTCTGCTGGGTGAAATGACCAATTACAGTGCATCTGATAGAAAGAATCTTTGATACGTTGCCTCTGCTTGGCAGGGCTTGTTTCTCATAGTCGCTCTCTTCTTTGACAACACTTTCTTTTTCTGGAGTATATTAGTATTCAGAGCAGTTCTGGTGGCCTGGTGATTCACAAGGCCATTTATCAGATAAGTTGAAATTTTCCTGCATTGAAGTGTTTGTGTTAATCAGTTGCGTATTGAGAATTTACAGTGAGCGTGTGTAGCACATGTACTGGATGACAGAATCTGATACTTAAACTTGGAGAGGCGTTTTTGGTAACTATAAAATATGTCTTTCTGTTAGATCGTTTTAAGCAAGTGGGATGGCAAAGAGTAGAGATCCCAAGACTTTTGGAAAAGATGTAGAGATTTAATCCCAGAGCTGTTGCTTGCTAATGGTGTAATTCTGATTGTGTTAAAACTCTTTTAGCCTGTGTTCACTATTCTATAGAATGAGGATAATAATACGTAGTACATGAAGTTATTGGAAGAATTTAATGTTAAGTGTCTGTTGTCTAGGATATTTATTAAATATTTCTCTTAAACAAGAAATGAGTCACTAACTATTGCCAGTAGTATAAAAATCACTAGATAGTAATATCTGAAAATATTATGAGATATGTGGGAATTTTTCCTGCAAGAATGCAAAAACTTGAACTTATTTCTAGTAATATTTAACTTGATATTTCAGATAGATCTGTGGTAACCTAAAGGGTTCCAGTAAATTCTAATAATTAATAATTTTAGAATTTAATTGCATCCTGGAGTTTGGAGAAATGGTACTGAAACTTAACTGTTGAAAGACACATATGCACATGCTTTAGTGTACACGAATGGGTACACATGCAGATCTTGCTAATAAATCGTATATGCTTCATTAGAAGTACACATGGAAACTGCAGTGAGTGCTGGCCTAGCCATTGAGACGCTCTTTGGGACACCCGCATCCTGTATCAGAGTGCCTGGGTTTTAAGACCAGCTCTACTCCCTGTTGATTATAGTTTCCTGCTAATGTGTACCCTCAGAGTTGGCCCGTGATGGTTCAAGCAGTTGGGTCCCTGCCACTCATAGGGGAGACCCAGATTGAGTTCCTGTCTCTTGGCTTTCTCTTAGCCAAGGGGACACATTTGGAGAATGAATCAGTGGATAGAAGATCTCTGTATGTATGTCTGTGTATGTCTCTTTCTGTTTCTCTGCCTTTCAAATAAATGTACAGATGTAATAAAAATGACAAAAAAGATATAAAAACATAACTGGAATCATTCTATATTCTCTGCCATAATTTGCTTTCTTCTTTTAAATTGGATAATATGATATATAGGAGCATATGCAAAGTTATATATTTTTTAGCATCCTGTAAGAAAGACTCCACTATATGATATATGTTAGACATTGAAATATCTTTCACAATGAAAATATGCATTTACTTTTTGGAAACACTTGTTTTGTGTTCAGAGTTGGCCTAAATTTCAGGAACACTTTTATGTAGCCCTTGTTTTACAAGGAGCAGAATTGAATATAAAAGCCCTGTTTGAAACGTTTTCCAGAAAGCTTGTTCTGTCACTCACCCATTTGCACTCTCACTAGAACCTCCAGCTTGCATTAATTTATTTACAAGGGTATCTGCATCTGAGGATATTGATCTCTCTCCTAATTAAACTGGAGCTTTCACATGTTTACTTAACATTTTTCTAGTGATTCCCTGTGCAGAGAATATGAGTTACCGTAAAGCATTAATGCTTCTTGCTTTTCCCTCCCCCAGAAAAAGGAAAACATCCCCCCTAAGTGTTGGTCAGTTAAGTGTGTGTAAGGTGACCCCTTATCATATTGGCGTAGGGCTTCCTCCTTCAAGTTAGGGTGTGGCTGTGATTCCTCTGGGTTCCTTCCAGCGCAGAACAGATCACAGTTTTATGTTGATGGATTTGGATTCATTTGGCCAAGAAATATACTTGACATGTGCCATTTTGGGGTAATTAATAATGTTTTGACTCAAACAGTGGCCATATCAACACCCATGTGGTGGGAAATGAGGCACATTGACACAACAAGCCATATCAACCAAAGATGTTTTATCCCAGCCACAACCACCAGTCATTTCTTATGTATTACCTTATCCTCAGTTGGAACATTTACTCTGTTCCTACTGTTAACAAAATTCTAACAGCAAGTGGCAAGCTCCTAAAAAAGAGAACACTTCGGGATCTTGTTGGAGAACAGCCTATTTTTTTCTAGTGCACATCTGTTCTTTGGAACATTTTTAGAATATTCAGGTGAAAATTCATCCAGTATTTGAATGAACCAGATTCACTTACTCATGGGTTAAGAAAAATAGACATATGGTTTTTAAGTTATTAAAGTAAAACAATAAGGTATTGCAGGATGGCTGTCACTTAACTCACTGGAATTAATGTATAAATTAGTATGTGAAATCGATAATTCAAGATCCTGTTAAACATGAATGCAGTTGGTTTTTGCAGCTAAACAAAGGACTAGCCAATTGGATTTCCCAGGTTTTGGAGTTGGAAAGTTGGTGATGTGTTATCTGGGAGAAGGTTAAGTATGCCATCTTTGAAAATGAGCTTTGGTGAAATTGAGAGAAACTGATTTGAGGATTTTGCCTCTTTCTTATGGTTATTTGCTTTTATGATGTAAAGGATGAATGATTTGGGAGAAATTTGGAGGAACCTTTTCTTGGTGGGGGAGAAGTCCTGTCGTGAGCCATGTATCCTATGACTGGAATCTTTGTTCATTGGAACCAGTGCAGCATATGAGCTTCTCGAGGTGACGTCAAGATCTGTTGTTAGAATGGAAGTTCTCTGAATTCAGCTGCGTTGGCTGAAGCAGTTCTTTGGTTTTTGTTTTTTGTTTAATTCTGTGATATATGTTGATTGTGTGCTGAATGTTTGTTACAAAATAGTGTCTTATTTGTATATTTTTAAAAGGCTATCATCATAGTAAATACCCATGTGTCCATTTCTGTATACTTAGAACTTGAGTTATGAGAATTTTTTATTTATATATCTTATATATAAATAATAAATATGTATATATTTTATTTTATATATGAGGAGGTTTATTTTTCAAGTTGAAGTCCAAAAGAAGTAGTAAGTTTAATGTTAAATTGGAAAGTTTATTCATGTAGCATATACCTTATAGATTTAAGGATGGAGCATGGATGGCATTTAAAAGTAGAAAGTTATTTGCATTATTTATTTATTTAAAATATTTATTTGAAAGGCAGAGAGGGAGAGAAGGAGAGAGAGGAGAAAAATAGAAAGATCTTGCATATCCTGGCTTATTTTCAAATTCCTATAACAGTTGGGTCTGAATCAGAATGAAATCAGGATCTAGGAATTCCATCCAGGTCTCCCAAGTGCATGGCAGGAACCCAAGTATTTGGGTCATCATCTGCTGCTTCTTAGGCATGTTAGCAGGAAGCTGGGTCTGAAGCAGAGGCGAGACTAGACACCATACACTCTGATATGGGATGCATCTAAAGCAGCAGCTTAACCCACTACACCACAAAGCTCCCCCCCCCATTATTGTTAGATTTAAAAAAAAATGTTTAGTTATTTATTTGAAAAGCAGAGTGGCAGAGAGAGCAGAGAGAGATCTTCCATCTGCTGGTTCACTCCCTAAATGCCCACAATAGCCAGGTCTGGAGCAGGCTAAATCCAGGAACCTGGAACTCCAGCTGGGTCTCCAGCACAGGTGGCAGAGGCCCAAGTCCTCGGGCTGTCTTTTGCTAGGCACGTTAGCAGGAAGCTGGCTTGGGCGTGAAGCAGCTAGGACTTAAACTGGTTCTATGATATGGGATGCTGGTGTTACAAACAGCAGCTTAGCACACTGTGGCACAGTGTGTTAAATATTTTCAATATTTAAAATATGTTTCATTTATTAGAGAGACAGAGAGACAGAGACAACAGCCAGAGCTGAATTTGCAACATGGATGCAATGCAGGTAGGTCTCCGTTGTGGATGGCAGGAACCCAACCACTTAAGGTATCATCACTGCTTCCCAGGGTCTGAATTAGCAGGAAGCTGGAATCAGGAGCCAGCTCTGCCAATTGAACCCTTGTGCTCTGATGTGGGACTTGGGCATCCTATTAAGAGTCTCGACTACTAGACCAAGAGCCTGCTTGGAAAATTAATTGTAGTACTAAATGTAATCTTACATTTAAATTTTCATTTTTATTTCTTTGTCTCTCCTCAGTGCTTATGAAAACTAGTTAAAAAATGAAGTTAAAAGATTTCCTCCAAATCATGAGATATGAAAAGTATTATTTTAAACTTTTTCTAAGAGTCAGAGCTTAGCATAAATTTTTTTTCTTTAAGCATGTTTGAACTCTATATAAAAATAGAGTAAAATGCTTTGCACTGCAGCTTACCTACTGCAGTTGAAGGAAATATTTTGGGTGTTTCTGTAGAGTATTTGTCTGAAGGAGTTTACCAGAACAGACTGAAATTAGTAGAAATATGCAAGTAAGTACCACTTGCACTGTAGCTTTATTGAATGCTAGAATGGTAGTCTCCCTCAAAATCCTGGGTAAGCAGATGGTAATGAAAGTTTCTTTTGTAAATATTATTGGTCTTCATTGACTTCAAGGAAATGTTTTGTATTCCGAGGATTTTTGTCTCAGAAAATTATATCACTTGTACCTAATTCCTTGGTACTTTTCACCAACAAATTCCTATCTTCTACCAGCATTGGTATTACAATAAGGAAGAGGTGAATGGAAATTAAGAAAGCAAGAAGAATGATCAGGGAGATAATTGACCTTATAGACATGTCACCCAAAGATTTAATGGCATTTAATAATTATGTTATAGATAGTTTTGTTGGGTACCGTGAACATGAATTTTAGGGGCCAGAAATGGCTGTTTTTATTAGAAGTGATAGAAAAGGAAAGACATTTTTCAAAAGAGGAAATCCAAATGGCCAACAGGCACATGAAAAAATGTTCAAGGTCATTGGCAATCAGGGAAATGCAAATCAAAACCACAATGAGGTTTCACCTCACCCCGGTTAGAATGGCTCACATACAGAAATCTACCAACAACACATGCTGGCGAGGATGTGGGGAAAAAGGGACACTAACCCACTGTTGGTGGGAATGCAAACTGGTCAAGCCACTATGGAAGTCAGTCTGGAGATTCCTCAGAAACCTGAAGATAACCCTACCGTTCGACCCAGCCATCCCACTCCTTGGAATTTACCCAAAGGAATTTAAATTGGCAAACAAAAAAGAGGTCTGCACCCTAATGTTTATTGCAGCTCAATTCACAATAGCTAAGACCTGGAACCAACCTAAATGCCCATCAACGGTAGACTGGATAAAGAAATTATGGGATATGTACTCTTTAGAATACTATACCGCAGTAAGAAACAACGAAATCCAGTCATTTGCAACAAAATGGAGGAATCTGGAACACCTCATGCTGAGTGAAATAAGCCAGTCCCAAAGGGACAAATACCATATGTTCTCCCTGATCGGTGACGACTGACTGAACACCAAGAGGGAAACCTGTTGGAGTGAGGTGGACACTATGGGAAATGGTGGCTTGATCAGCTTAGCCCTGACTGTTAATGAACAACTAAATACATTATACCTCTTAGTAGTTTTTTTATCTGTTCTACTTAATATGACTGGTTTAGATCTGTAATTGATGCACAGTTATTCTTAAGTGTTGAAAATTAACTGAAATGTGATCCCTGTTGAACATGGTGGTGGGAATGGGAGAGGGAAGAGATGTATAATTTGGGACATGCTCAGGCTGACTTGCCCCAAGTGGTGGAGTTGGAAGCATACCAGGGGATTCCAATTCAATCCCATCGAGGTGGCATGTACCAATGCCATCTCACTGTTCCAGGTGATCAGTTTCAGTTCACAGTTGGTCATGGTGAAGGGACTGGGAGTCAAAGGGAGCACATAGACAAGTCTAGTACCTGCTAACGCTAACTGATGGAGTAAATAAAGGGGAGAGTGATCCAACATGGGAAGTGAGATACTCAGCAGACTCATAGAATGGCAGATGTCCTAAATAGCACTCTGGCCTCAGAATCAGCCCTAAAGGCATTCGGAGCTGGCTGAAAAGCTCATGAGAGTATTTCAGGCATGGAAAGCCAAGACACTCTGGCAAAAGATCTCTGCGAGTGAGATCCCAGTGGAAAGAACAGGCCATCAAAGAAGGAGGTACCTTTCTCTGAAGGGAGGAGAGAACCTCCACTTTGACTATGACCTTGTCTAAACAAGATAAGAGTCGGAGAACTCAGAGGGCTTCCATAGCCTTGGAAACTCATGATAGAGCCTAGGGAGATTACTGACGTCATAGACAGGAGTGTCAATTGGTAAAGTCAACAACAGGAGTCACTGTGCACTTACTCCTCATGTAGGATCTCTGTCCTTAATGTGCTGTACATTGAGATTTAATGCTATAACGAGCACTCAAACAATATATTTCACTTTGTGTTTCTAGGGGGGTGCAAACTGTTGAAATCCTTACTTAATGCATACTAAACTGATCCTCTGTAAAAAAAAAAAAAAAAAAAGAAAGAAATTATCAATTCCCAACTTGACTCTCACTGGGATTAAACATGACAATAGGTCTGCTCTGATTTCATCATCATTTAAAAAAATCATCTATTATTTTTCACTTTATGTTTCTGTGTGGGAGCAAACTGTTGAAATCCATACTTAATGTATACTAAGCTGATCTTCTGTATATTAAGATAATCGAAAATGAATCTTGATGTGAATGGAAAGGGAGAGGGAGTGGGAAAGGGGAGGGTTGTGGGTGGGAGGGACGCTATGGGGGGGAAGCCATTGTAATCCATAAGTCGTACTTTGGAAATTTATATGCATTAAATAAAAGTTTAAAAAAAAAAATAAAAAAAAAAAAAAGAAAAGGAAAGAGAGGATATGTTTACCATTTTAAGCATAAAAATATGATAATTCTATTCAAAATTTGAGGGAAAGATTGGAACTTGGTTTATTTTATATTCAGGAAATTAACTCCAATAGACATTGGCCTTTGCTATAAAAGTGTTGTCTCATTCTTACCTAAAAGTATGCATCTCCCTAGAAAGCAGCCTTGTCTCCGACCCTTGTTCCATTAGCAAGCATTTGTGAATGTTTAGCTGTGTCAGGACTCATTTTAGATATGGGGGCCCTAAGTCAGAAGAGGATGTGACCCATAATCTTCAAGAGCTTAAAGTCTGGTGGGGAGACAGCCAAGTAAAGGGACAGACGGTCTGCAACAGAAGTGTGCTGATGGCTGTCAGGGAGCGCAGGAGTGGGCACTTGACCAGACTGCGAGGGAGGGAGGCACTTTTCGGCAGCTTCTGTTTGAATGGAGTTTTGAAGAGCAAGGAAGAATTAGCTTTGTAAAGATGAGAGACAGGGAATAATATTTGGGGAAGATATACAGAAAGAGAGAAAGGTGGAGCATGGAGCTGGGGGTGGGGAGGAGGAGGGAAGGGTGAATTGGCAGGTAGGCGGGAGCCAGACTACCTAGGTTCTCTGATCCGTTTAGGAGACGTGTTTGAAGTGGTGTAAAATACGAAGCAGAGATCTGAGCGGTGGGTGTAATAGGATTATATTGGCGGATTTTTATTCCCAGTGGTAGTGAGAGTTAAGGTATTGGAAGTATTGGCATATCAGAAATAGGAATTAAGGAAAGTCTGACTTCATTTGGTGATTAGCTGAATGTAGGAGATCTGAGGGAGAAGGAGCTAACGACTTTCTCAGAGTTCTGTCTTGAGCAGGGTGAAAAAGGAAAAACATAGGTAGATCATTGTTTTTTTAAACATTTATTTATTTATCTGAAAGAGTTACAGAGAGAGACAGGAAGGAGGGATAGATGGCTGCAGTGGCTGGGACTGGGCCAGGCTGAAGCCAGGAGCCCAGAGCTTCTTCCATGTCTCCCATGTGGGTGCAGGGGCCCAAGCACTTGAACTATTTTCTGCTACTTTCCCAGGTGTATTAGCAGGGAGCTGGATCGGAACTGGAGCATCCGAGACTGGACTGGTGCCCGTATGGGGTGCCGGCACTCCAGGCTGTGGCTTAACCCGCTGTGCCACAGTGTTGGCCCCCAGTAGGTCATTTTTGCATGAAGAGAGGTGGAAGGTGGAAGGTGGGCTTGCTCTACTTAAGGAGTAAGGGGAGAGGTGAGACGTCAGAACACCAGTGGACACAGACAAGGACATGATGTGGATGCTTGCTTTGGAGTTTTGTATACCTGGGTTGCTAAATGGTTGCTACGACTTTTGGGCCTTTATTTTTGCTAGCATAACCAAGTTACTCTTGGTTATGAGTGGCTGTCTTAGTATGTACAGACTGCTGCTAGCAAAATGCCGTGTACTTGGTGGCTTACAGGTAACAAACCTCTGATGATGGTGGATGCTGGGGAGTCCAGGCTGAAGGTGCTGGCAGACTCAGTGTGTGAGGACGGCAGGCTTCATGGATCAGAGGTGGCTGTCTTTCCGCTGATCCTCAGGCCGCAGGAAGGGCAAGGGAGTTCTCTGGGCCCTCTTTACCAGGCTTCGCCCTCATCCCTCAAAGGCTGCATGTGGGGAGCAGCTCGGACTAGACTAAGTTACTGGAATTAAGACTTATTCTATGCATCTGCTCTCCTCTGTGGGGAGCAGCTCGGACTAGACTAAGTTACTGGAATTAAGACTTATTCTATGCATCTGCTCTCCTACAATATGGCGCTGGGAGAGGAGAAAACAGCTTCTACCCAGCTGCCTCCAGTTCAACCAATAAACTGTAGTACTTGCTCCTGATTGGAGAGCAGCATACTCGGCGTGTGGGCAGCCGAGTTGGGATTGGCAGAGGAGGACTATAAGGGAGGAGAGAGACGGCATGCACCAGGAACATCTATGGGGAACATCTAAGGGAACCCGTGCAGCCCCCGAGAAAGCCGGCCGGCGGTGTGCCGCTCCCCTGCGGAAGTGGGGAATGTGGCCAGGGGGAACTGCCCTTCCACGGAGGTGGAAGGGACGGTAGCCAACCCGGGAAGAACCAGCAGCAAACCCGGGGAGGGCCGAGCAGACGAAAGAACAGCGCAGGGTCCTGTGTTGCTCCTCCACGAAGAGGGGGAGCGACATAATGGTGCCGTGACTCGGATTAGGAAACCTAGGACGGATAGGAAACTTAGGAGGGAAGAAACGGGAAGAAGCAGGAAAATACCGGAGAGAGAGACTAGCGAACAGCCTAGGGAAAAGCCGGACGAAAAGGGTGCCGGAAGAAGCTATTGAAAGCCTAGGCATAGACTCGGATATGGACTGTGGGAAAGAAGTTAGGATTGAAAGCGAAAGTGAAAGCTTTCATAGACTCAGATGCGGACTATGGCGGGGAAGCTAGGAGATTGAAAGCGAAAGTGAAACCTGGAGGAGGCTTGGACTCGGATATGGACTGTGGGAAAGAAGTTAGGATTTAAAGTGAAAGCAAGAAGAAACTTAGACTTAGATACGGACTGCAGGTTGAAAGTGAAAGTGAAACCTATAAGAAACTTAGACTTGGATACGGACTGTGGGGAGAAGCCAGGAGAAATGAGAGGAATATTGTTGGAAGAAAACTTAAGGAAACATACCGGGTGGAGAAAAATGTTAGGGAGGATGAAGCCGCGAGTGCAGGCCGAGGCGGAGATATAAGCCACCTTGGAATTCTTCAAGTCACCCCGGGGAGCAAGAGGCGAAGATCTGGAACCAGAGGCAGAGACGTGGGCCGCCAGGTTGGAATTCGCCAGGTTAGTCCGGGGAACTTGGACTGAATGCCGGTGGTGGCGGAAACATTCGCGGAAGCCGCCGCGTGCAGAGAGAGCACGGGGCGTGAATAGATGGGGAATGCCGGGGCTGGCGCGAGGCCGTGGTGCGGGCGCGAAGTGCGTGGAGACCGCGGAGCGTGCGCGCAGAGCCGGGAACCCGCCGGCGGGGCGAGGCGCCGGGAAGCCGCGCAGAGCCGTGAAGCTGCCGCGGGGCGAGGCGCTGGGAAGCCGCGCAAAGCCGGGAAGCCGCACAGATCGGAGAAGGGCGGGCTGAAGCGGCTCAGAGCCGGGAAGTCGCCGAGAAGCAGTCTCGGGGCGGGCGCCGGAAAGCTGCAGGGATAAGAGAAACAGAAGTTTTAGAAGTAAAGTGAGAGAAATAGGAATGCTGGAAGATAGAAGTGGAATGGGAGAAATAGGAATGCCCGGAGATAGAGAAATAGAGAAATAGAAAGGCCTCCCCTCAACATGGCAATAAGAAAGCTTGGATTCGGTCTGCCTGATTAAGTGAGGCGATGAGCACCTGCGGGCAGCTAGCAGCTTATGCACCGCAGGTCACCGAAGACAGGCACGAATTAACATCAGTAAGGCCTCCCCACAAAAAGGCAATGAGAAGGCTTGGATTCGGTTTGCCTGATAGGGCTTGTAAGCCCCTGCAGGCTCGACCAGAGCATGCGCTGCAGGGCACCGAACACAGGCACGCATCAGCGCCTAAAAACCTCCTCACAACATGGCGAAGAGAGGACCCGGATTCGGTTTGCCTCATTGATAGGACTTGTAAGAACCTGTGGCAACTCTAGCAAGTAGAGCAGAGTGTGTGCTGCGGGACACCGAAGACAGGCGCGTATCAACGCCAAAAAAATAAAAAGAAAGGGGGATCTGTGGGGAGCAGCTCGGACTAGACTAAGTTACTGGAATTAAGACTTATTCTATGCATCTGCTCTCCTACAATATGGCGCTGGGAGAGGAGAAAACAGCTTCTACCCAGCTGCCTCCAGTTCAACCAATAAACTGTAGTACTTGCTCCTGATTGGAGAGCAGCGTACTCGGTGTGTGGGCAGCCGAGTTGGGATTGGCAGAGGAGGACTATAAGGGAGGAGAGAGACGGCATGCACCAGGAACATCTATGGGGAACATCTAAGGGAACCCGTGCAGCCCCCGAGAAAGCCGGCCGGCGGTGTGCCGCTCCCCTGCGGAAGTGGGGAATGTGGCCAGGGGGAACTGCCCTTCCACGGAGGTGGAAGGGACGGTAGCCAACCCGGGAAGAACCAGCAGCAAACCCGGGGAGGGCCGAGCAGACGAAAGAACAGCGCAGGGTCCTGTGTTGCTCCTCCACGAAGAGGGGGAGCGACAGCTGCACCTCCAAAAATCGTCACCCTGGGCATTAGGAGTTAACACATGAATTTTGGGGGCAGGGGTACGGACATTTAATCTCTGGCAGTGACATAAACCCCATTCAGGGAAGTTGCAGATATTTACTTACCTGACCTAGTGAGCTGCATGTAATGAAGACATGAGGACTTTGTTTCTTTCTGTCTCTTGTTCTGGCCACCAAGGTCATGTGGTCAGTGGTAACCTGGAGTGTTCTCCCTAGTTCTCTCAGAAATGCTCTAGTGAGAACTTTAACGATCTTGACACAGGTCACAGCTCATCTATGAGTCACAGATGGCAGGGGACCGGAGGGGTGCTCTGTCTAGGCCTGGGCTGTGGCCTCTGCCTATACTCGGGCGTGCAGGTTGACAATAAGAGAGTCTGTCTCCTACCATGTGGGATAGGTTCATCATAGGACATAGGATTCTCCTAGAAGGAAGGGTGTGGTTTTCACCAGAGAAGAGAAGACCACAGATGTGCAGGAACCCCAAAAAATCTTCCATTCTATTGGTGCTGTTTGTGCCAACTCAATCATAAATGCAACGGTAGGAGTCACGTAGCCTTGGGGGTGGGGTAGAATATGGATATAAATAAGTGTGTGCATTTTGAATCATTACCTAATTTGGGGATGGGTACCTAATGGGCCTGAACTACCCTGCACAGCATTTTATAAACAGCCACACCCATTCATTTGTGTTTTGTCTGGGTCTGTTTTCTCTCTACAGTGGCAGAGTTTAGCAGCTGTGACAGGGACCTGGGGGCTTGCAAAGCCTAAAATATTTGCTATCTGGCCCTTGTCCCAAAATGTTTGCCAACCCTTGGTCTAAATGGAGGCACATAATTTAAATTCTCCTTTGGCACACTTACTGATCCCTCAGAGCCCTTCTGGGCACTCTCAGGGGTTCCCCAACCACAGCTGAGAACCAGGTCCATGGTTTATTTGTTAGGCATTAAAGGCCAAGGTCAGACTTAACAGATGTTGGATTTTACTGACTTCCTTTTCTCTCAGGCCACACTACAATGGGTACCAGGAGACCATTTTTATAGACCTTGGCAAATGTGCTGCGTGGGAGACCAGGAGAGCAGTCAGTGACTTGGTGGCATGGACCCCAGGCCACTAGGATGGTTCCGGATTTTATCCCAATGCATCCTTTCATCTTGAGCGAGTTGCTGTGTAGGGGTCTCCAGCAGCACGACAGCTGTGTGTGCTGGACTCGCCAGCGCCTGTCCTGTGGTCTTGACCTACAGGAAGTACCTGCTGTTTCCTCTTGGAGTGGCTGCCTCCAAGATGCTCCCATTGCTGTTTGTGAACCTGGGTGCCCCCTGCCTGTGCCGCCCCAAGCCTGTGTTGCGGAGCAGTTGTTTCCCAGCTGGCTGCTGCTTTGTGGCAGGGTTTCAGGCTGTGCATCAATGTGCTCTCCAAGTGCGCTGCTTGACCTCCCTGTGCATCTGTGCCTTGCTAATGCTCAGTGCTGAGCAGCTGTTTGGTATTCTTGTGCTATCCATTTCCTCCTGTGGCTGCCCACTGGTTCTGATGTTCTGTGATTGAGGTTTTGACACCTGCAAAGTGACTCCGCATCCCTGCTTGGCTGTTGACAGCCTTGTCTTGATGCTTTTTTGTTCTTTGGGCAACCTGGGAGATGTCGTTGATAAAATGTCAATAATGTACTGCCGTGATAGTTTTTTCTTCTTGGCAAGGAAAAAGGCAGTATGCTTTTGTTTTGCTTTGGATTGTCATCTTCCAGACTCTCCGAGTCTCCACTTTTCAAGTGGTTGTAATTTGGATACAGTTGTCCTCATGTCAGAAAAGTCAGTGTCAGGACCACAATTGCCCCGTGGCAGAATTCTGTCTGATTCTTACTTTTGTCAGGAATGCTATTGACATGCAGCTAAGAATGTGAATTTTATGAAACAGTAATACCTGACTTTTAAAAATTTGTACCTCCAATGTTGGATTACAGATTTTAAAAAATACATAGCTTAATCCTTTTTGAATGGAAACTGCCCGCCTTGGCTAGGGTTTTCAGTGGTCAGTTTGCAAAACAACTAACTTCATCTGTGTATGAAATGAAATGGTAAGACCTGACAAGTAAATGAAATCTGTTTTAGCCAACAGCTAGCTACTTGTTCTACTTAAATACCAAACAACAATCAAAAAAACCCTTTAATTTGATTTTTAATAAAGCCTATTAAAAATTCTGAATTCATAAGCCAGGTAGTTAGCAATTTCTATAAAAGCAGACATTTAAGTAGAGAAGTTTGACCTGGAGCTAGTGAATTCAATTTTTAAAAAAGTTAAACCAGAGGAGACATCTTAGATCTCACATATACTTGTTTAAAGGACAGCATGATATCCTGAGTTTGGGGGGAAGTTCATTCCCGATGTTACATTTTATGAGTAGAAATACAGTATTCATTCATTTACATGCAGTGTTCTGCTTTACAAACCACAGAAGAAACAGTCAATGCACAAATAACACAGAGGCATTACGTTTGTTAGCAGTGGGGCTTAGACCTATGTAATTCTGTAGTTTTTTTTCAGTGTGTAAATGCTGAGTTGTTGATGTTGCTGGGAGCCAAAGATATGTTGATATGTAAACGTGTCCAGGCAGCACTTATGTAAAGCTTGGAGGTATTTTGAAATCAGTAAAATGGTTTATGGGGGTAATAAGAAAATGTGTACTGCTGAAATCATATCCATAAAATCAACGTTTATGTTGAAGGTTTCCTCCCAGCTCACATTTGAGGTTTACAGGTTTCGCTTGGTGCTCTTGGTACTTTGCAGATCAGCCGAGACACTGTCTGGCAGGGGTTCATGTCTGAACTCATCCATCATGCTGGCTGTGCTGTCATCACCGTGATCATTTTGAGCTGTCATCAAGAAACGCATGGTGTCTGAGATGGGTGTGTGCTGCAGCAGGTTAAGCTGCTCCTTGGGAAACCCGTGTCCTATTCAGACTGCTTGGGATTGAGTCCCACCTCCGCTTTGCATCCAGCTTCCTGTTGATGCACCTAAGAGGCAGCAGATAAGGGCCCAACTACTGGAGTTCCTGCCACCCGTGTAGGAGATACGGGTGGAGTTCCAGGCTCCTGGCTTTGGCCTGGTCCATCTCTGGCTCTTGTGGGCATCTGGGGAGTAAATCAGGGAATGGAAGATCTTTCCTTCTGGTTTTTTATTTTTTTTCCTCTCTCTCTCTCTCTCTCTCTCTCTCTTCCCTGTCTTTTAAATAAGTAAAAATGAATAAATATTTGTTTAAAAGAAAAACATGTTTCCACCATGGATACCCTGTACTTTACTAATATGATTGAGACATGTAATGGTCTAACTTCCAAGTGCACCCCTTGCATGTGGCTGCCATGGTTTACCTCTTGGGCTTAGTCCAAGATCATTGGCAAGAACAGGCAAAGGCTTGGGAGGTTGCCTGCTGTGAGTGCTGTTTTCCCCTCCAGACAGCCCACGGCTTCCATCTCTGGTCATTTCCAGTTTACTTGTTGTATACCTAAAACAACATCTGAGTGAATGATAACAATTATGGATATGATACATGTGTAATGCATTTAAAGAGAAATAGTTAAAAATTCTCTATTTTGATTCTTCAAGGAATAATTGAGAAATAGTTTGAAGTTTTTTTTTTTTAATTTCTTTCTTTTTATTTGAAAAGCAAAGAGAAAAGAGAGAGCAAGAGTGAGAGATCTGTCATCCAGTGGTTCACTCCTCAGATGTCTGCAACAGGCTGAAGTCAGGAGGCAGAAACTCAGTCTGGGTTTCCCATAGAGGTGGCAGGGACCCAGCCCCCTTAGTCAGTATCATTATCTTGTAGGGTTTGCAGGGTCCGGCAGGAGGCTGGCAGCAAAATCAGAGTCAGGACGTGCACCCAGGAGCGCTGATGGGGACGTGGGTGTCCCAGGTGATGTCTTTACTCCTGCTCAGAATGCTGAACATTATCCTGTTGAAAGGAAGCGCAATCAACCATGGTGGATCATTGACAAAGGGGTGTCCTTGGCTGTATTCTGGAAACTTTTACTTTCGGGTAGTATCCCCGGCAACAAGTTAGTGACTTGTCTGAGCCAGGTTTGCACATCTGTGGGGAGGGCAGTAATTTCTGATCGCATACCATTGTTATGAGCATGAAATTTGATTCAGCTTTATCTGTTTGTTTCCCATCTCTTCTGTTAGGCGTTGTGTTAGTGCACATGGGGAATCATGTGGTCTCTTCCCTCAAAGATCTTGCAAGCCTGCAGAGCCGGCCTCATGTAGTTTCCTTCCCTTACTGAGGCATGAAAATGTACCGTGAACCCCCCCGAGAAAGGGACTGATTGCCTTTGGAAGGATTGGGAAGAGGATTCATCAGAGAAATGTCTGGTTGCTGGAAGGGTGGAAATCTCAAAACGGTGTCTGTAAAATTTTGCATGTGTGCTTGGCATGGATAACGATAGAGGTAAAGGAAGCTGATTAGGATGACGGTCCTTGGCCCAGCAGATGGTGAGGGCAAGAGAAGGTCGTGTGACTTAATATTATGGGATTCAAGGGTGAACTTACTAGCGAAACTTCAAGCACAGTCATCTGAAGGTAGAGCTAAGAATCAGGTTGATGGTGCTCTGCCTTCTAGCCACAGCCTGCCTGGCCTTCACATTACATTGGAGAATAAGTAAGCTCTGATTTTGGGGATTGTATGAAGAGTGACATCATTGTAGCATCTGACAGTTTTACAGAATGGTGAAGCTTTATGGAATTATATGGAGTATGATAAAACATTCAGTAAAAAATGTCTAGGCTTAAAGTAGATGATTATGTATAAAGATTTATTTATTTACTTAAGAGGCAGATTTACAGACAGAGAGAGGGAGAGACAGATGGCCACAATGGCCAGAGCTGGGCCAATCCAAACCCAGGGGTCAGGAGCTTCTTCTCAGTCTCCCACGCAGGTACAGGAGCCTGGGTCATGCTTTCCTAGGCCATCAGCAGGGAGCTGGATTGGAAGTGGAGCAGCTGGGACTCCAGTCGGCGCCCGTATGGGATGCTGGCACGGCTGATGGATACTTAACCCATTACGCCACAGCGCCGGCCCCGATGATTAAATCTTTTACTCATGCATAAAATATTGTACTAAATTTTTTCAGTATTCTATTTCAATTAATCCTCTGAACCCAGCAAAGCAGTTATTATGATTCCTTTTTTGTGAATTAGGAAGCAGGCTGTGTGAGGTTAAGTAATTTACCTAAGTTCATTGGGCTGGTTGTTGATGACTCAGCTTTGAACCGAGAGGTGTCTGTCCCTGCAGTTCAGGTTTCTGACCTCTCTCCATTGAAGTACTGGGCTGGGGAGAGTTTAAGAGATTTGAGTTAGAATCCTGTATGTTTCTCTACTAACTGTAAAAGTTTGCTCATTTGCTCAAGCACATATTTACTTCATACTACCCCCCTTGTCATGACAGGGCACCCGGAGATGAATTGAAATGAATTTTGCTTTCAGAGACGCTTTTTCTATCAAAGATTCCTTTGGCTGTCTGGTTACATATATGAATTTTTGCCTAGATTAATGCCTTACTGGTATAAAATAAAGCATATAGAAGTCGATATATTGACATATTTGTCAAAATGCTAAAACCCTAATTCACTCGATAGTAATATATATCCTTCATGATTAACCCATCTAATAACAAATCCAAAGGGTCATAATATCGAACTTGTGCACAGAAATGATTTTTGAGAAATTCATAACAGCTGTATTGTGATGGGAAAGGCTCTGTGATTCCTGCTGGGGACAGTCATTGCATAATAGAAGGCAGTGCTGTGTGGTGCTGTGACACCAGTGAAGAGTGAGAAGGTAAAGCAGTATCTCTGTTTTTCTTTTTTTACATCCGAGCTCATGAATTTCCTGAATTCTCCCTGTGCAACCCAGAATGAGAACCTAAGGTAGGACGAGAAGGTCTGTGAAAGAGCAAGGTAGAAATTTCGGAGCGAAGACGTGGGCGATCTCGTGGGCTTTCCTCTCTGTAACCTGGAGTCACTTGGTTGAAGTTGGTAGTGCTAAGTCTGAGGGCTGTGAGAAGGTCACAGTCCAAAACCGACTTCCATTCAAAGATCAAAGCCTATAATTATGCAGTGCAGGGTCACGTGGGCTAACGAAATATCACATTTTTATTTGCTTTGCTTTGGGTTTGGTACACAGTTTTATAGATTGAGGAGCCTTGGCACTGGGTAGCTCGTGTGGACCAGCTGATCTGATTATTAATTGGCTTTTACTGTTGATTAATAAAATGGGGAAAAATATAGTGAAAGCATTAAGTTAGACCAACAGCCTATTTAGAAGTTGGGCTGTGGGTTGAATGGGGGAGTGGATTTACTTAAAGTGGTCTGTGAAGAAAATGTTAGAAACCAATGGCTTGGATAATCTCTAAGAGCTCTTTTAACTCTGATTCTTTCACCTAAATATCCTTGATATTTATAGCATATTGAAGTAAGTCTGATTTTCCATGGGTTCTGATGAAAGAAAAGGAAAAAAATGAAAACAGATGGAAAACCTAAAAAGTAACTTGTGGTTGATTGACAGTAAATGCGGCGAATGCTTTGGAAAGGAAGTGAAATGTTGTGTGCTGCAGATGGAAGCCTGTAAATCTTGCCTCTGCTTCTGAGCTGCAATAGTCGTGAATGGTGGTGTTTCAGAATCAGAGAGAACAGAAAGAAAAATTCTGTGATAGGCATCACAGGTGGGAGTAAGAGAAAGGGTTTACATTGTTATCAGGCTCGTGTCAAAAAGAAAAACCTTCAGAGATGTGAGTCCTGCTCTTTCTTTCTCTTGTCACCCTTTGTCCTTCTTCCTCCTCCCTGTTCTTCCCTATCCTCTCTTTCCTCTCTGGACCCCTCCTTCCTTCCCCACCCACCTTGGCAACCTTTCACCTGTAAGTGGTGCCGAACTTGGACGCAAGAAGAGCCACCTCACTGAGTTCATGGCCTGCATTTTGTACATTTCCTCACTCAGCTCTAGGAGGAGGAGCAGTCTCCAGATGGTGCTAGAGTGGCTCAGGGAGTCTGGAAAGTGACTCTGGAGCTAGGACTTAAGAAATGCAAGTGGAAGTTCAGGACAAGCCGTTGGTGGACGCGCTTGCTGGGACGCCGGGTATCGGCTCACATCATCAGCAGACTGCAGGTTGTTCACAAAGACCGGTGCCAGGGGTGTGTTCTGGAGACAGGCCAGAGATGGAAATTCAGAGTTAGTCACAGGTCAGCTTGGGATGCACCCTTGCCAGTAAGCTCAGGGATCTGGAAGGAGAGAGAAATGATCAGACTTGCGTTTTAAGACATGGTCCTCCAGTGTAGGTAGGAGGGTTAGGTAGGAGGGCCCAGTTGGGGCAGGGAAACATGTGGGAAGCTTTGTGCTAAGTCAGGAAAAAGTATTTTGAGCTGTAACTAAAGCAGAGGCAAGATGAGGAGGCAAAATCAAGGGAGTAAAGAGATTGATGTAGAACTTGGTAGCTGGATTTGAGAATGCTTAAGCAAGAGTTAGGAATTGTTCATAGTGTCTGATGACTATCTGGATGCTCATTGTAATTCTTTTGTGAAAGCATAGAATGCCTATAGGTTTTTTTAAAAAAATTTTTTTTTTTTTTGACAGGCAGAGTGGACAGTGAGAGAGAGAGACAGAGAGAAAGGTCTTCCTTTTGCCGTTGGTTCACCCTCCAATGGCCGCCGTGGCCGGTGTGCTGTGCTGATCCAAAGCCAGGAGCCAGGTGCTTCTCCTGGTCTCCCATGCGGATGCAGGGCCCAAGGACCTGGGCCATCCTCCACTGCGCTCCCGGGCCATAGCAGAGAGCTGGCCTGGAAGAGGGGCAACCGGGATAGAATCCGGCGCCCCGACCGGGACTAGAACCTGGTGTGCCGACGCCGCAAGGCGGAGGATTAGCCTATTGAGCCACGGCGCCGGCTCCTATAGTTATTTTTTAAGGTTTGTTTATTTGAAAGGCAGAATGACAGTGAGAGAGAAAGTCAAAGGAAGAGATCTTCTACCTGCTGTTCACTTCCCAGTGACAGCAGCAGCCAGGGCCAGGAGCCTGAAACTCTGTCTTAATCTCCCATGAAGGTGGCCGGGGTCCAAGCTCTTGACCCATCTTCCGCTGCTGTCCCAGGCAGGGAGCCAGATCAGAAGTGGAGCCGCCAGGTCTCAACTGGTACTGCAGGATGGGCTGCCAGTGTCAACAGTGACAGGTTAACTATTGCATCACTCTGCCTGTCCCTTGAGAGCATAGATACAGAATGCATTTTTGGACATGCTGCATTTGAGGCTCTACTAGCCCAGAAACCAAAATGGATGTAAGCAAGCAGTGTTAGTGACTTCACTACTTTCCGGTTCCTTTAATGTACGCCTGACACGTTCCAACCAGTGTTCTAAGTGCATCATGTGGGTTATCAGGTTTACTCCTCACAGTAGCTGTGTGAGGCATAAATTTAAGCACAACAATGTAAGAGACTTTACTGGAGTTACACTTAGAAAGTGATGAAGTATTCTGTGATTCCAATTGTAAGAAATGGCCAGAAAAAGGCAAACCTGTAGAGGCTGAAAGTAGAATAGTGGTTTTAGAGGTGGCAATTGGACTGATATAACTGAACATCAGGGATCTTATTAGAGTAGTAAGAATATTCTCATAACTAACATATGGTGATCATTGTACTGCTGAATAAATTTATTAAAAATCATTGAATTGAGGCCAGCGCCACAGCTCACTAGGCTAATCCTCCGCCTGCGGTGCCGGCACCCCGGGTTCTAGTCCCGGTCGGGGCGCCGGATTCTGTCCCAGTTGCTCCTCTTCCAGTCCAGTTCTCTGCTGTGGCCCGGGAGTGCAGTGGAGGATGGCTCAGGTGCTTGGGCCCTGTACCCCATGGGAGACCAGGAGAAGCACCTGGCTCCTGGCTTCAGATCAGCACAGCGCGCAGGCCGCAGTGCACCAGCCGCAGTGGTCATTTGGGGGGTGAACCAATGGAAGGAAGACCTTTCTCTCAGTGTCTCTCTCTCTCACTATCTGACTCTGCCTGTCAAAAAAAAAAAAAAAAAATCATTGAATTGTATACTTGAAATGGTTGAATTTTATGATATGTAAAATAAGCTTCAATAAAAACTTTAAAATGTGAAAATATTTGCAGTTGAGTTTATTATAAATAATTTATTTTAGTTGCTTTTTTCTTTGGACTCTGACAGAAAAACACTGTCAATTGCCCTGGAAGTTGTGTCTCCACTTGTAATTGTTTTAAAAAGATATTTGGGTGGTTTCTTTGTATGCCAGTCCTTCAGATGTTGCTTTATGACATCTGTGCAGCATTTTTCTGTTGTCTCTTGTGACTTGTTCTTTGTGATCTCCTTCAGGGTAATGTGCCAGATAGCTAAGCTATGTTCTGCCGCCCTCTCTTCCTTTTGTGTTCTGGAATTGTGTGAGGGAGTGGGAATTCAGACAACAATAACAAAAGGATAATTCAACATTCCCAAGTAAGTCATTATAAAAGTAGATGATAAATAAAGACTCGGTCAGCAGGGCTCCAAGTCTTCTCTCTGAGAAGTGGAAGGGCGCTGTCTTAGTCCATTTTCTCATGGTGATAACACAGGATCAGAGAGTGGGTAGGTTCTAAAGAAGCAACGTCTGTTTTGGCTCATGGTTCAAGATTATTGGCCTTGCTGCGGGGTCTACAGGCAGCATAAGACATCACATGGCATGAGACAGGAAACTCCAGAGATGTAGGAAAACTGAGTTTTAGAGCATGTGTAGTCTCCAGCTGACCGGCAAATCCGTCGGTCGCTTGAATGGGTTAAGTTCTTTGCGAGAGTGGAGCTCTAATCATCTCTTAACTATCTACCTCCTCCTACCTTTCTGTTATCTCATAATGGGGGTTATATTTCAGCATGAGTTTCAGGGGGGACAAACCATGTTCAAAGCATAGCAGGTATTTCCTGGGATTGCTCCTCTGTTTCTTATTTTGTTCTTGTTTCATGAAACTTGAGCCTATGGAAAGTACAGCCTGTTTTAGAAAGGTCTTATAGGTCTCATTTGATTGTAGTCGTTGTAGAGGGTACTGTGTGACTATATTAGCTGTGAAACCTCCTGCAGCCAGGTGGCAACAACAACAAAAGCAATAACTCCCTGTCCTCTCATTAAATCCTGCCTCATTGTCATTATTTACGTTTGTAATTCTCATTAGAAAGTAGTATAGGTGGCATCAGCGTTGTGACATAGTGAGTTAAGCCATCACCTGGGACACTTGCACCCGATATGGGCACTGTAGTCCTGGCTGCTCCACTTCCAATCCAGCTCCCTGCTAATGCACCTAGGAAGGCAGCAGAAGATGGCCCAATTCCCAGAGTCCCTGCACCCATGTGGGAGACTTGGATGAAACTCCTGGCTCCTGGCTTTGGCCTGGCCCAGCCCAGCCATTGTGGTTGTTCGGGGAGTGAACCAGGGAGTGGAAGATCTCTCACTCAGCCTTTCAAATAAAATAAATATATTTTTTTAAAAAAGGTAGTATAGATTACTCTGGGTTACAACAAAATTGAATACAAGTATAAAAGGTGTTTTGGTTTTCTTTTTTATTTGATTTGGAAAACTTGGTATGTGAATCATTTATTTTCCTTTTTTTTTTTTTTTTTTTTTTTTTGTCCAGTGAATCTAATTCTGAATGCAACGTTGGAAAGCAGAATTTTCTCTTCAATCTTTTTTGGTAACCCTGGTAAATCTTTGGGCAAAATGACAACTTGATATATTGGATTAAATATTGTGTTCTGAGGAACAGGCTTTTAATTTTTAAATATCTACTCTCAGTTTTGCCCTCAGAGAACTTGCTATTGGTAGGAAACAGTAATGATACTATTATCATCAGAGTTGATGGAAACTTGACAAGTGGTGGTGGTGCATTCATATTGGGATGCTTGCTTCTGAGCCAATTAAATGTGGGAGCAGAGGTGTCAGGTTTCTGGATTTGTCTCTGAGTCTAGGCTAAGTGGTCCTGCAAAATAGAAATTTTAACTTATATGTTTATTTGCTTAAATTTGTATTTACTTATTTATGTTTTATATGCTTACTTATTTGAGAGTCAGAGAGATGGAAGCAGATAAACAGAGGTTGCCCTTCTGCTGGTTCACTCCCCAAATGCCCATCCAAGCCAGGGGTCTGAAGCCTGTAGCTGGGAACTCAGTCCAGGTCTCCCATGTGGTGGCAGGGATCCAGCCCTCTGAGCCATCACATTACCTGCTACCTCCCGAATGCACAGTAGCAGGAAGCTGGAATCAAAACCCGGAGCTGGGAATTGAACCAAGGTATTAGGGTATGTAGGATGTGGGCATCCTAACTGACATCATAATCGCTAGACCAAACATCTGCCTCAGCAGCTCCATATTTTAAGTGTCACAAATGTGAAGGTGGGAGTTGATAGGGTGATTTAGACTACTGGGAGGTTTATGCTGATGAAAAGTTTATCCCTTCTGTCCTTGTGTGTTTGGAAGTGGGGGTCATTCAAGGAGTTCAGTGATAATATTCTGTCCCTTTCCCGGCCATGCATGAACTTGGTTCTAAGACAAATTTATTATCTGTTTGTCACTTTCACTTGTAACAGGCAAAGGGTAATTTTTTAAAATAAAAATTTTTTTTTAAGGTAAAATTACAAAGAAAGAGAGGGAGAAATAGAGAATTTTCCATCCACTGGTTCACTCCACAAATGGCCATAATCACCTGTTCTGACCAGGCTGAAGCCAGGATCCAGGAGCTTTTTCTGGGTCTCTCCCATGAGTAGCAGGAACCCAAGTACTTGAGTCATCTTCCACTGCTTTCCCAGGCACATTAGCAGGGAGATGGATCAGAACTGGAGCAGTCAGGATTTGAACTGGCATTCATAAGGGATGTTGGTGTTCCAAATGATGGCTTAACCCACTACGCTATAACACCAGCCCCACGCCAGCCCCAGGGAAGGGTAAGTTTTGTATTTTGTGCTATAAAAGGCTTATTTTATTTACCTAAATTGAACAAATAAATGTCAACTCTTTGAAACACTGGGAACAATTGCAGAATGCTAAACAGGAAATGAAATACACAAAACACTTGGAAATCTTTGGGATACTCCTATTAATTATCCAGAAGGCATTCATTCAGTAAATTGTTTAGCACTGACAGAGTGTCAGGCATTTTGCTAGGTTCGCAGTTAAAAATTGAAAACCCAAATTTTAATTGATCTTAAATGATATTATTATATGAAAAAAGAACAGAACAAAATAAAAATGTAGACAATAAAAGAGTAGCTTAACTCACTAAAAATTAGGAAATTTTACTCCCTGATTTATATTTCCAGCTTTCTTAATTAAAAAAGATCTGGCATATTCTTATATGGAACCAATTAGCAGTAGCAAAAGAGTGGCCGCCCTTTCGTTACTGTTTTTATAGATGAGGCAACTAAAGGAACACAGAGTTAGGCAGTATCCCTAAGGACTCAGAATTGATTCTTGTGGAGTTTAATTTCAAACTTCACATAATCCAATTAAAATACAAAACAAAAGGCACTCCTACTCTTCCACATTTCAGAATGTTATGGAGATTGCAAAACTAAGCAAGACCTAAACTATTATTTTCCACATGTAGAAATGCAAGGGATCTATGAAACCTGAATTAAACTCAGATCCCAACGACTGCTTTGTAAATCTGAGCAGCTTAAAAAATAATTCCTTATTTATTTGAAAGGCAGAATGACAGAGACAGAGGGAGGGAGACAGACAACACACACACACACATGCAGAGGGAGACCATCTGCAGGTTTATTCCTCAAATATCCACCACAGCCAGGGCTATGCCAGGCTGAAACTAGAAGCCAGAAACTCCATCCTGATTCCCCTCAGTGGTGGCAAGGACCCAGTACTTGGGCCCTCATCTGCTGCCTCCAGGGCGCATCAGTAGGTATCTGGTTTGGAAGTGGAGTAGTTAGGACTTGAACCAGGCTCCCAGATATGGGATATAGACATTGCAAGGCACAGCTTACTGCAGCACACCACAACACCTACACTCTGAGTGGTGGTTTTAATTCCCAGGTTTCAGAAAGACAAACTACCAAGGCTCAGAGGATTGTTTACTCCTAGTCAGAAATGGCTGGGTGACAGGATCCAGATTTGAACCCTGTTCCCCTGGCTCCTGGGATTAGAGCTTTCGGAATATCACGATTAACCATCTGAACAGTAGGTTCAAACTCAGAGGAAATGTGTATTTCTTATGATCCATGTGACATTGCTGTTTCTGTCCATAAAGAATGGGCTAAGGTCAGAATTTCAAATGGTTCAATGAGTACTTCAAAAAGAAATCCACTCTTGAACAGTAATTTTGATGTTGTACTCCATGACTATGGGGATTTTAACTCATCAAGGGAAAATGAAGTTGTTTTTCTGCAGAATTTTAGGCAGTTTTGGACAAGTTTATTAAGATCCAAATGGAGGGACCAGCACCATGGCTCACTTGGTTAATCCTCCACCTGCAGTACCAGTATCCCATGTGGGTGCTGGGTTCTAGTCCCGGTTGCTCCTCTTCCAGTCCAGCTCTCTGCTGTGGCCCGGGAGTGCAGTGGAGGATGGCCCACGTGCTTGGACCCCTGCACGCACATGGGAGACCAGGAAGAAGCACCTGGCTCCTGGCTTCAGATTGGCATAGCTCTGGCTGTAGTGGCCATTTGGGGAGTGAACCAACGGAAGGAAGACCTTTCTCTCTGTCTCTCTCTCACTGTCGGTAATTCTACCTGTCAAATAAATAAATAAAAAATAAGATCCAAATGGAAGCTGTGGATTCACATACCCACATTAAGTGTATAGATGTAGGATTTAGAAATTCAGATACCATGTTCACACCAATTCTGGATTCTGCAGAGTTTAATCCTGTTGATTACAAACAGGAAGCAGCAGTTTTCTCTTTTAGCATAAATGTTCAAAATAATGAGAGATAGTTTATACAGCTTAATACACTTCTGTAACATTTTAATGATTTCATTTTTAATAAGCCTGAATCATAAAATGCAGTAATAAAATAAATAACTAAAAACTGAAAATGAATAAAGTATTCACTTAAAATTTTTAACAGCCAGCTTCTTGCTTTGCAGGTAGCCTCTCAGGAAATATTTCTTTAATGGTTGAGTAAAAATATCATGCAATGCAGTATAACAACTTTGGGCAAATGCCTCTTTCTTCTTTATATCTAAATTACTCATGTCCTTTCCACCTAATTACTCATATAGGACTTTGCTTTGAGCATTTGTCACATTGAGGAAACTTGCAAACCATGACTCTCTCTTTTTTCAATCTTGGTTTCGTAATGTAGGAAAGAAGACAGCATTTGCCCCAGGTAACCTTGGGTACATGTTATGGTTCTACTGGTTTTCTAACTGTGTCATCACAGGCAAATTTACATTTTATTAGACTCTTATTTTACTGCATAATGGAAAGAACAATGCCTGTATGCCATCTGGGTTTGAGATGAGGTGTGTAAAGTGATTGCCAAAAAATACAGGTTACATAAGTCATGTTTTTTATTCATATTTTTGTTCATTGCAGCTATTCTTTTAATTAAATAGTTATAATTAATGATTCCAGTTTTGAAATAGAATTACTCATTTTGCTGATCTTGGTAATAACATACTTGCTGCTGTCCTCATTTGTATTTTTTTTGGAGGGAGTCAGTTAGTAAAACTGAGATTTAATTCACCTATCATACACTTCATCCCCTCCAACTATGCGATTCAGCAGCTTTTAGTATATTCACAGGTCTCTGGCTGTCACCACAATGGTTAGAACGTTTTAATCACTTCTAAGATAAATCCCTTATCCTTTAGCTATCACCCTCTGTACTCGACTCCAGCACTGTGTAACCAGTTTGTCCATGTATATTTGCATGTTCTGCACTATTCATGTAAATGAAATTGTAGAAAATACAGTCTTTTGTAACTTCTTTCACTTAACAGAATGTTTTCAAGGTTTATCGTGTTGTACATACATTCATCCTCATGGCCAAACACATGGAGTTATCAAAAAGTTCATGGAAAGTGCATGTTACAAATAAACTATGTGTGGATTCCAAAGCTGTTTTGCATCAAAGTAAACTTACTGCTCTTTTTAAAAAGTTATATTTGTTTTTATTTGGAAGACACTGAGAGGGAAGGAAAGACAGATCTATCCTCTGGTTCATTCCTAAATGCTTACAACATCCAAGTCTGTGCCAGGTAGAAGCCAGGAGCCTGGAACTCCATCCAGGTTTCCAAGTGGGGTGGCAGGAACCCAGGTACTTAGCCATCTCTGCTGCCTTCTAAACACATTAGTGGGAGGCTGGATCAGTATCAGAGGTGCAACTGGGTCCCTAGTACTCTAAGAGATATGTATCTTCCAAATGCTAGGGTAACTTGCTGCACCACAATGCTCACCCCAGATTTATCTTTTAATTCTATTTCCATGAACTTTTTGAAGAATTTTCATTGACTGTCGCTGTATACATATTCCACATTTTGTTAATTCATTGGTCAGTTGTTGAACATTTGTGTTATTTCCACCTTTTGGCTATTGTGAATAGTGCTGCTTTGGACATTACTCTGCTAGTTTTTGTTTAAATATCTGTTTCAGTTATTTTGCATATGTACATAGGGGCAGAATTGCTGATCACATGATATCCACATTTAACCAGTTTAGGATCTGCGGGATTGTTTCTCAGAGTAGCTGTGGCATTTAACATCTCCAGAAGCTGTGCATGAGGGTTTCATTTTCTCCATATCTTCACCAACACTTGGTACTATCTGTCTGTTTGATTCTAGCCATTCTAATGGGGATGAAATAGTATTTCATGATGGTTTGGATTTACATTTTCTTGATGACTAGTACTGTTGAATATCTTTTTGCATATCTCCTTGTTATTTAGCTATGACTTGAATAAAGCCAAAGCTCTCATTTTTGTTTTATGTGTTTCATCTAAAACTCAGTGGTGAGGTGAGGAAAACAGATTTACCTGGGTCTGTAAGACTCAGCCCAAGGCGACTTAGTAAACGTTTCTCACCTCTGCTGTGTTTTAGCTGTAGGTACATCTGGAAGGGGAAGCAAGAATAGAACTAATTGCTCATCAAGAGAGGAGTAACAAATATAAGTGGTTCTGATACACATTTAAATTAGATTACATTTAATGAGAGGTTTTCTAATGGAGTTAATTTGAAGGGACACACAAATCATTGAGTTGAATCTGTGTACCTTCCGGTAAACAGCTGTAATTCCTTCTTTTCCATGGAGTTTCTAGTAAATAAAAGTTACCCTTCAGAAGAACATTTTGCTCCCGTGTTCCCCAAGCTGTCTGAGGATAGCAGATTTTGGATAGATTTACAAGTGTTTGTTACCCCATTTTTCCTGAAACACACATAGACAGTTTTCATATGGGCCAGAAAACATGAACATTTTGAAAAAATAGATTTTCTATTAATGTCTTCCATCTTGATAGTAGAAGTTAAAAAATTGTTTTCTGTATTTTTCTTTCTGAATTAAGCAAATTATGCTTTTTGTCACTTTCAATGATAAAGTTAAAAAACATAAGAAATAAAACTCTAGTAGTTCCCACTGAAAGGAACTGTGCCTACCATTATGCATGAGCCTATTGTCTGAAAGCAATTCTCTGCATGCAAGCATTGACTAGGAGATAATTTCTAAAAATAATGGAGTAAGGGGGACAATTGACTGATTTAGCAGACTCATTGGAAAATATTCTAGGTTGAGGTTGGTGGAAGACAGAAACGGGGATTAAAATATGCAAGCTATTTAAACATTTATGGAAAAGTCAATGCGTAGCCCTGACTAAATTTCTAAGCTTCGTGTAATGATGTGTGTGATTATATAGGATGTAATTTTTTTTCCAAAGTGCTATTCTATCCACAGTTGTGTTCGCCTCCTCATGAGATAAATATGGCAAGTAGTATAATCCTCATTTTAGAAATAAAGCAGTGACAGTCCTGAGATGACATTGACCTACCCCAGTCCATGTTCTGGTTATTGATAGAACAAGAAGTAGTGCTTTCTGCTTGAGCAGTGATTTTATGCACACACTGTGTGGCCGGTTCACTTTTGCTGGGTTGTTTCTGGAAGAACTGTAAGGTTTTTTTTCTTTGTGTATTTTGCAAATTGTTCACCAGCTTTCCCATTCCTGCCTTTATAAAGGAGTATCCTAATGAATTATGCATCAGCATTTGATTTAAAAAAGGAAAATCAGAGAACTTCCATTTAAGTTGTATTCTCACATGGAAACATACTACTTTTTACATGGTTTTCTTTTCCCCTAAGATTGTTTGGGAAAGAATGATTTAAATACTAATGTGAAGTCTCTAATGCTTCCACCTCAAGAATACATGATTTACTAAGCTGTAGAACAGAGATAGTCTTAAAGGAAAATTAACATCTGTTGTGTTACAAAATTCCACCCCCCCCACATTGCACTGAGTTTCAATTAAACCCATTCTAAGAAATGAAGTGGATTTTGACCATCATCCCTAATTTTTGCCTCATGTTTCCATCACTTGACTTTAACATGCTCTAAGTCATTTATCTTAAGACTTGTGGGTAGGGCATAGTGCTATGGCATAGTAGGCTAAGCCTATGCCTGCGGCACTGGCATCCCATATGGGTGCAGGCACATGTCCCAGCTGCTCCTCTTCAGGTCCAGCTCTCTGCTTATGGCCTGGGAAAGCAGTGGAAGATGGACCAAGTGCTTGGGCTTCTGTACCCACATGGGAGACCTAGAAGAATGGCTTCGGATCAGCTGAGCTCCAGCTATTGTGGCCATTTTGGGAATGAACCAGCAAATGGAAGACCTTTTTCTCTGTCTCTCCCTCTCTCTGTCTGTAATTCCACCTTTCAAATAAATATTTTTTTTTTTTTTAAAAAGACTTGTGGGTTTTTTTTTTCATGGTTTGTGTTTTTTCATTGTGTCGCCATAGTACCTACCACAGAGCCTGACACATAGCAGGCACTCATTAATTATATATTGAACAAATGAATGGGGATTCAATTATTCATCATTTGAAGTGAAAGAGGAACACAGCCACAGAACTAACCAAAACGTCTTAACGAGAATAGTTGCTAGATCTCAGGTCTTTTAATTTGGTCCAGGAAGGAGTCTGAGGCAGAGAGTAATGGTACTGAACCTACTGCAAACCAGGCATTCTGCATCAAAGGGGAGAGGCTGAGAAGCAGTACTTTACATTTGTTTAATTTAGGAATGCCCACTGAAGTTTTCTAGGCCCCGTTAGCTGTGATTGGGCAAGGACTCCTGAGAGTTGGACTTTAATAGGGCCTTTTCTGCAATACTAACCAAGGCCTAGGCTGGGGCCATTGTCAAGGACTGGAGAACTTCTGAAAATGTGCTCGGCCTACTCTGTGCGCCATGAGGCACCTGCTCTGGAGAGCAGAGTGTACGCTTCCCAGCTGAAGAAATATCGAAATTGCAGCCCCGCTTTGACATTGATAGCGCATGGCCCTGACGAAGCCACTTAATTTTCCTGAGTTCTGCTTTTTTCATCATTAAAAGGACAGCAACAGGAGGAATTTTGAATTTGTTGTAGGAGCTAAAGATAATATATGTAAAGTGCCCTGGGAAAGGAAAACCTTAGCCAGTTTCCTTTTGACGTAGATGATGTTTGAGCACAGGACATTGAGACCTTGCAAGCCAGACTGAAAATGCAGAAGCAGTCATTAATTTTGGAGTCTCAGATGTGAGTGCCATGATGCGTGTTAAGAATCCATTATTACCTTATGAGGAGTAAAGAGAGAGTGGCTGTTCAGTCAAAATCCTTCATCTGTGACTTTTAAATAGGAGAAACATATCAATTATAACTCTTGTTAGACTTGAAGAAAATAAAATTGTTGGAAGGAAACTTGGAAAGAGACTGATAATCAATTGTCAGATTTATATTCCATCATAAATCCTTTAAGATAGGCTGGTAAGACTCTTTGAGAACATATGGCCATTACTAAATCTTGTTATTGTCTCACATTTTATTTCTTGTGGATAGCAGTATCAATTTGTACTTCCCTCGGAAAAATGAGTGACTCCCTTATATTTGACAATTTCATATTTGTACAATAAACATCTGTCTATTCTTGATGTGGAGATGATACCTATGAACTGGAGATGGGCCTGCAGTCCATTGTGAACTGATCACTTTGAATTTTTAGATCATTTATGATTAATAATGCAAAATTTATGAATGCTCCTTTTTTGGTAGGAGAATAGAAAATTATGAACTTATAATAAGAGGTATTTCTTTTTTAAAAAAGATTTACTTATTTATTTGAAAGGCAACGAACAGACACAGAAGGAGAGACAGAGGGAGATATCCTCCATCAGCTGATTCACTGTCCAAACGGCTGCAATGACCATAGCTGGGCTGGTCCAAAGCCAGGAGCCAGGAGCCTCTTCCAGGTCTCCCATGTGGGTGCAGGGGCTCAAGGACTTGGGCCATGCTCTGCTGTTTTCCAGGCACCTTAGCAGGGAGCTGGATTGGCAGTGGAGCAGCCAGGACTCGAACTGGTGCCCATATGAGATGCTGGCGCACATATGGGATGCTGGCCTGGCAGGCCACAGTTTTAAACCACTGCACCACAATGCTGGACCCAAGATATTTCTTTTTTAAACTGTTGATGCAAGAGCTTTTCTTTCTTTTTTTCTTAACCACTGGTAGAAAATAGTTTTGAAAGACATCCAGGTGTCCATATCTGAAAGTAGAGTTATGAGAGATTATTTTTGGGGGAGATTGTTTTTGCTAATCTCCCAAAGGTAATCAAAAGTATAAAACCAAATGTATAATGAAAGTAAGTTTTCTTTTCACCAGTCACCTTCCTAGACTTACTTTTGTATTAAATGTTACCTTTCTAATACTTGGAAGTTTTCAATAGATGTGGATTTATTTATCTAATTTCATTAGATATGAATTTATTTGTGCCAAGTGTTCATTTTCTATTGAGAGGTTGCTTTAGAATACCTAGATTATGGGTTATGGATCACATTTTTGGAATGACTAGTTCATAATATTTTCATTCTCATGAATACTTTGATTGATATCCTTTCAGGAAAATTGTTCTGAGTTTGAGAGTGGTTCTTAGTAGTTTGTAGTGTGCATAGATTGAGATTTAAAACACACAGAGTGGGGTGGACATTTGGCACAGAGGTTGAGACACCACTTGGGACACTTGTAGCCCACATCTTAGTGCATCGGATCAAGTCCTGATGCTGCTTCCAATTCCAGCTTCCTGCTGATGTACACTCTCACTCAAGTACTTGGATTCTTCCCACCCAAGTTGGAGACTCACATTGAGATTCGGGCTCCTGGCTTTAGCCTGACCCTGTCTAGGCTGTTGCAGGTAGCTATGTGAGGAGCACACTAGCAGAGGGGAGTTGATCTGTCTGTCTGTCTCTCTGCCTTTTAAATAAATAAAATATGAAAATAAACATTTTTAATAAGAAACAAAAACACCTACACTCTTGATGCAGGCCGCATACATACGAAGTGATGATAATGAGAGGATAATGATACTTAAGGGTCTTTTTTCCTAGCCTCTTGCCCTCCCTAAATCTTTGAGTTTCTCATATGTGCCAGGTATTAGCCTAGGCACTTCACAATTTGCTCTCTCCCTAACAGACTTGCCAATGACCCTGGCAGGAAGGCACTGTAGATATTTTATAAATATGGCAACTGAAGCTCAGAAATTGGCAGTGGGTCTAAGGTCACATAGCTAGAATGTGACAAATCGAGACTCTGAACCCAAATGGTATGGTCCAACCAGTCATACCATAGCGCCTTTGCATTGGTATATGTCTTTCCAAGAGCTCCCTTTCTTTCCAGAGCCATAGGAGTGACCTATTAAATAAGGAAAGCCAGTTTCTTGGTTCCTCTTCTAATGTTCCTCCTTTGCATTGGCTTTTAAAAAATAATTAGAGGAAGAAAAACCTAGTAACATTTATTTTATTCTTTTACTCATTATAATGCTCATTATAGAATATAGAATAAGAAAATGGAGGAATTAAACTGTAATTCAACTACCTCCACACAGAATGAGTCTTAGCCCTTTGCTAGTTTTCTTCTAACACTTCTCCTTTTCCATGTATATATTGATGTCTTCTTTTACTGAGATTAACTTATGTTATTCATAGCCATTTGTATTTTGGACTTTGTATTTTCCACATGATTCTCTTATTGGTGTGGTTGAATGTTTCCTAGAGACGGCTGCTTGGCAGGCATGGGACCACTCCTAATTTTTTTAAGCTTATGCCTTTATCTTATTTTCCTCCATCTGTGGATGGAGGAAAGGATAGCTCCATAGTATAGCTTCATCTTAAAGCATACCAGCTGCAGAATATTGCAAGAAAGGCAAAAAGCAAAAAGTGGAGAAATAGCAGAATACTGGATGGCTGATCCCATTATAAATGCAGTTAAGCACTTTCAACGTTTCGTATCTGTTATGTTAGTGTCTGCTGTTAGTATTCTTAAGATGTAACCTTAAGAAGCGAAGCCAAGAATGTGAAATCCCTCATAGAATGGGATCCAGTCTTTGCCTCCTGTGTGATCCTTCTCCAGGTGACCAGGCAGTGTCCAGGCTTTATAAAGCACACATTAGAATGGCTTGGCTTGCCAGACCTTACTCCTGTCCCCCCACCTGACTTACCTGGCTACAGTGCCTGGCTCTCTGCTGGTCATCCTGTTCAGAGAACTTTGGTAAGAGAGATGGATTTTTTTTTTTTTTATTATACCTCTAGAGCTTGGTATACAAAGGGAATTACTTCACATTGGTGTGGCATTGTTTTAAGCTTCTTAGAGTCTATGAAACATTTGTTTTTAGTAAAGAGATCTTTCTAATTTGAGAAGTCAAAAGTAGTAGAGGGCATTTAACAAAAAACATCAGGCCCTGCCTGCCTCACCCGCTCTTTGTCTTAGAGTTGTAGTTCCCCAAAACAACCTCTGTCATCTCTCTTTGAGCTTTCTTTGGCTGTGGGTTTCTGTGTATTTGAAATAATAAGAGAGTGGCCTTGAAGCCACCCAGACTTGAGTTCCAACTTTGGCACTTCCCAGTTATTATGCCTTAAAAAAAGAAGTCTGTGATACCCTGGCCACTTTGCACAACGTTGATTTACTGGAGCCAGATTTGTGAGCGCCTTGTGACTGTTGAGCGTTGTCTTTAAATCCACATTCAGGACAAAGATTGCTAAGCGTCAGCACATTGTTTTGTGTCGTTGTATGTCACGTACATGTTCTTCCGTGAAGGCAGTGGTTTCAGAGTAATCTCAGGCTCAGAGACAAGAGACTGAGGAAGCAGGTTTCAGGATGAAGCCATCTTGAAAACAAGATGGCCACAGTTCAGTTCTCTTGACCTTGTTGTACCTCCCTGCTCCTTTAGAATTCTAATCGACACACTGGCAGCGTGAGGTCTGCAAAACTAGGCGCTAAAATTTTCTAGCATTGTAAAAATGGAAAAGGAGGACTACTAGATATCTATTTTGTCTTTTTCAAGTATGTACGTTGTTCTGTGTTTGCACACTGAAAACTATCGCATTCAGTGTAGTTAAGCAGCTATTTCTAGTAGCTTGGGGAGAAGCAGACATCTTCAACAAGGTAATTATTTTAAGTGCATCCATAGCTATGTAATGTGCACATGTGTTTGTAATTACGGTTGGAGCATTTAGAAACATGTGCCAGATTTATCAGCGTTTATACATTCAACAGATGACAAAAAAATCCTATTTAATATTGACTGCTACCTTTACAAAGGTGCATTGTCTGTGAGTTTGCAAAGCTTACTACCTGATAATGGTCACAACCTGAATTTGCTGTGTAATGTGTAGCACAAAATACTGTGCTGGGTAACCTAACAGGCTTATCGCTGTACTGAGTGAATGTTGCTGTGTAGGTTGCCAATGTAGGGCTCCAGAGTGTCTGGCCGTGTGGTGGTAAGATTTGGCATGCATGAGTTCAGGGTTTATCCTCATCTTTTAAAGGAAGAAAATTACATGTTAGTGAACACAGTAATATTTTCAGCAAGTAGAAATAACATGCTGTCATAGCATAATTTATGAGACGTATTTAGTAGGCCATATACAAATTTTAGAACAGTAGGAATTTTGGCCTAAAAATTTATATTTGTTTTTTCTTAACAAAGCTATAGGCATCAGAGCCCTCCATCTACATACTTGACATGTATCTTAATTTGTTTACTTATCAATTTATTGAACGTTTTAAGCGTATTACTATAAATTACAGGCTTTATTTTTTGGCAAAATGAAGAAAAATAGCACATGTGGGATACAGCAGAAGTAATGTCTCAGATATACAGTTATGTGTGCACCACAATAAACTGCTGTGTAATCAGGAACCAGTAAACCAAGTAAGTGTGTAGTTGACAAGGTTGTGTTTTACTAGGGATAGATTGTACAATGAATAACGAAATGGCTCTGGCTTCAGTTCTTGGGGCATGCTAATATATGCAGAAACAGTATACAGCCAGTTCTTGATTCATAGGAAGTTTATCTCATTTGTAAGCTGTGAGGGTTTCCCCTTTTTTACCTCCTCCTTTATGGCCTCTTTCCCTGCTCATTTTCATGTTAACCAGTGGTGAGGCTTGGAAAATGCTTGGGGCAGAAGAGTCATGATTTATTTGGTAGAGATTCTGGGTAGTGATTATTGAAGCTAAGAATGGTTAAAGTGTTTTGTGGCTGTGAAGTTTTAGGGTTACTTATTTATGCATTCAAACAGTTATTCAGCTTTCTCTATCAAAGACAGTTTCAAGTGGACTCTGGCTCTGTGGTGCTGATTCTGGAAGCTTAAAATTCTGTATCATGCTTTACTATTGCTATGTATGCAGATTGCTTTATTCTGACTATTGTCTTCTTGAAAAACGGGGATAACCACATTGTGTTTTTAGTTATCATCATCTTTAAGGCTCAGTGAACAACTGAGCATGGTAGCTGTTGACAGACACATGAGGACTAATTTGGATTTCCAGCTGTGTGGAAGCGGGGTTTAATCTGTATTTCTGTAGGTCACACAATTAAGTAATTTTATAGTTCTAATTTGGAGATTTTCTGGCACCTACCTTCAAGACTGTTAGCTGGAGCTTGGAATATGGTAAAGCATAGATTCCTCCTGGATGCCATCCAAATGGGGTTAATTGCCCTGAAAGGACCTTGTTGTCACGGAATTCCAAAGCATGGATACTAATACCAGCCTCATTGTGGGATGTTAGTGGGTTATATTTACATAATTACAGCAATTACAGGCCTTGACTAATATATAAGAAACCTTTTTTAAAAGGTTTTTGATTTTAATTGTTCTTAGAGAGCATCTCTTTATTTTCATTAAAATCAGTTCCATTTGTGAAGTACTTTCTCTAACTATTATGCACACATAAATACAGTTAAGAAAGCAGGTTGAATAGCAGAAATGATGCAATTAAGAAAGGGTGAATATTGCAAAAGATCATTCATTTTAAACCTGCTGAATTACAAATAGTGAATTCATTGCTGTGACTGAGGGTAGCATAGCATATGTACTTCAAGACCCGAGTAATTGCTACAAACTTCGCAGATAATTCAGCTCGACATATATTGTGTACTACTATGTTACCAGGCGTAGTGGTGTTTGGGATTCAAAGAAGAATAAATACACAGTGTGTACACCAGGTTCTTCTTGTTGCAGAGTTTAAGATTGAGGAGATCAACATGAAGTAGCTAACTCAGTTTTCTTTTGGGGGTGGCTGGGACAGGTGGATGTGTCTTTCCAAGAAATGTTTGGTCAGCCCAGGTGAGTAGTCTTACTCCATGATGTCTCGTCTGTCGCTGACTTGCCTTTAAATATCCACTTCTTGGTTCCGAGTACAAGTTATTTTTGGAGATCCTGATTTTGATTGTTAGACTGGCGGCAAAGAAGCCGCTGGAAGACAGGGCAATAGTAGTGAAGAGAATAAGGGAAGTGGTGACAGTACAGCTATTTTATCTACTACCTTTGTAGTGGACACATCGCCAAAGCTATTCTGTGGCTAAACTTGTATAGTTATTTATAGGTTGTAAAATGACATGAAGGATATTTCTCAGTAAATATTTTAGATTTATGTAGTTGTGGAACTAGTTGGAGAAACTATGTGTCCTTCAACTTTAGTAACCAGGATATAAAAAGACAGTGTTTAGCCCACAGATATTAATTTTGAGGGCTCATATTAGGATCAAGTCACTTCCTCGTTATCATTGCTGTCAATATTTTAATCTTTTATTGACGAATTTGTGAGTGAATCCATTTATCCTGCCAGTACCAGCTGTACCTACCATGTGCCTGATCTTGGGCAAATCACACCAGCTATGCGGGTGATTCTTTCAGGCCTTGATAGTAAATAACTCAGATGATCAGATAGTTGTCCTGTTGGTGATGTGAGAAGTCTTACATAGGTCAATGTGTTAGTTTTCTGCTGCTGCTTAGCAGATTGCAATACATCCTAGCAGGCTTGGCTGCAGTATCAGCTCAGGGTCTAACAAGGCTGAAATCGGGACATGAACTGGGTTCTTCCCTAGAGACCCTGGGAAAAGTCTGCTTCCAAACTCATTCAGGTTGTTGGCTGAACCTAGTTTCTTGTGACTGTAGGTCTAAGGTGTGTATGTCTTTACTGGCTATCAATGGAGGCCATGCTCTGTTACCAGAGACCACTGAAAATGCTTCCCCTGTGGCCTCTCCTTTGTCAGAACCAGCCTACAGTGGGTGTGCTGAGTCTGACATCCGCTTCTGCCACCAGCCAGAGAAAATGCCTTGCTTTTGAAAGATTTGTATGAATTCATTTTGTTATAATCGCAGGAGCAATACTAGTGGATATTGCTGCCTATGACACTTACTCTTAGAAATAGAAGAGGAGCACAGAAATCCAACTAGAGAAGTTGAGAAATGACTACTTCCTACAGGAAGCAGTCCTGGAGCAGGCTGGACATGTATTTGGGCTAAACTCTTATCTCAACGTCTGGCTTCGTCATTGTGATCCACCCAGTATTTACTGGGGACCTGTGTCAGGGTCAACTCAGGCACTGTGAGAGATTCAATCTCTCTAGTCATGAAATGGGGATAATTATATCTTCTTTGAAGAACTCTTGTGAGAATTAGTAGTTATATAAATAAAGGATCTTACAAAAATGGAGCTCTCAAGGGAAACGATGTGACATATAGGGGAGAATCTGAGATTTGTTGCCGGTGGTAAGGAAACATTGACATAGATGAACTCACCTCTTCTGCCTCCTGTTTAACTGAGAGTTATTGAATCCTGAACTTCTGGGCTGGAAAGAGGGTGATGTAATGGAGATAGTTACCTTGAACACAGAATTTTAGGGAGGGATCCCCGAAGTCAGCACTGACATATAATATGAAATGCCATTAATGCAAAATATCTGTTTCAAACCAAATGTCAAAATAAAGGCAGAATCAGTAACTGGTCATCCTGAGTCATGTTGGAGTCTAAGGCAAAAGATAAGTAGGGATAGTTTCCTGTCTTCATTTTTTTTCATTAATTTTGATTTTATGAACTATTTATTAGCTTATTTATTTTGATTATTGAGTTTTTACAAAGACTTGTTTATTTCCTTATTTATTAAAATAATTATTTGCAATTGTCAAGTTACTTATACAGAATTATTTTTAAGAAATTTTATGTATTTATTGAGAGGCAGAAAGAGAGAGAGAGAGAACTGACTGACAAAAAGAGAGAACTGCCGTCCCCTGGTGTGCTCAGCCAGGTCTGGGCCAGACTGAAACAGCAGCTGGGATCTTAATTTGGGTCTCCTGCTTATACCGTAGAGATCCAAGTACTTGAGCCATCACCGTTCATTCCTAGTGTGTGCATTAGCAGCTGGAATGTGAACCAGATTTGGGCCTCGAACCCAGGCCCTCTGATAGGGGATGTGGACATTCCAAGTGGTCTCTTACCCACTGCACCAAATGCCTGTCCCTGGAATTCTTTTTTATTTTGAAGTTGCTTTATTCCAGTATTAGCGAAGTACTATTCCAGTGCTCATGTAGTAACAGGTCTGTCAGGCTTTTTTTAAGTCTGTCAGTTTTTATTTTTTGGCTTCATTCCTCTTTGATTTCACTGACTTTATAATCATTCTTTTTAACCATTGCGTTCTATTATGCATGCTTCCCAGTAATATAAGTGGTTAGGGTAATTGCCACATAATATCAGAATGACTTTTTTTATTTCAAGCTCTTACTACATTATGTTTGCCTTCCACAGCCTTGTCAGAAAAGGCTAAAATTTTCTATGGTCTGGGCATGATTCCCGTGATGGATATTTAGGCCATGATTGCTATATTATTGCTAACGTTTTAGCATTTCTGAGAAGTACAAACCAAGATTGCCACTTGCTTTTTTGAATGTGTTCCAAACAATAGACATCACCTAAGAATAGATAGTTGGAAAATATTAGAAATTGGTAGTTAATCCAGGGTGAAATGAAATCTAATGCATATCCCAGTTATCAAGCTTTTAAGACGTAGTAGGAAGACAATCCTTTTCTTTTACACTACAGACTAATACATGCCCTGCTTTTAGAAACTACTATGATACACCCATGATTTTAGATGTTCTTAAACCAGTTAGAAAGTCCATCGAGGTATAGTTTAATCGATCTGAGGGAACAGTGCTTCTATTTAGAAATTGTTCTGAATGATTCAAGCATTAAATGCTTAATGCTGTGACTGTTTTTCTGAATAGTTCTAGTTACAACTAGAATTATATAATTGTGATATTGCTTATACTTCCCATCCTTTTAGGAGACTTATATCACATTGATATTGTGGCAAATTTAAATAACAAATATAACAGTAATTCAGCCAAATAATTTCTTCCTAAATTATATTCAACTGTTCAGTTGAACAGTCCAACTTTTTTTTTTTTTTTTTTTTTTTGACAGGCAGAGTGGACAGTGAGAGAGAGAGAGAGAGACAGAGAGAAAGGTCTTCCTTTGCCGTTGGTTCACCCTCCAATGGCCGCTGCGGCCGGCACACCGCGCTGATCCAATGGCAGGAGCCAGGTACTTATCCTGGTCTCCCATGGGGTGCAGGGCCCAAGCACTTGGGCCATCCTCCACTGCACTCCCGGGCCACAGCAGAGAGCTGGCCTGGAAGAAGGGCAACCGGGACAGAATCCGGCGCCCCAACCGGGACTAGGTCCAACTTTTTTTAAATATCAGATCTAAAATGACATTGCTAGGAGAATAATAGAAATAATTAAAATTGTTATGTGCAGCTCTGTTTACAAATGAATTTGAACCTACATTCAAAGCATCCTCACTGTGGGAATCAACAGTTCTGTTTACTGCTTTAAAGCAGCTACTCTGTGGGAAACTTTTAAAAATAGCCGTATTAATAATATATTTATTTAAAATGGCAAGCAGCTCTGTATACAGCAGGAAGGGAGCAGGAAGTAGATGCCTCTATGAGCAACATAATAGGCCTACAGTTTGGTTTTGTTTATATCCGTATCGCAAATAGTTCGGGAGTACAAATGGATAAATATTCAGAAGGAAAAGATGAAAAACACAGGACTCTCCAAGTACAGGTTTCATTGTTTGTACAGAAACTTGAGGTTGGCTTAAATCTGTGATGCTCATGCTTACTGATAGTAAACCATAAACATCCCATTGAGCTTTTTTTTAATACGCATTTTAAAAGGAGAATATTTTGTCTTTCTGATACCTAAATACTAATGCCCAAAGGGAGACAGTTCTCTGATGTTATTTGAAGGAGTACATTCGAAGGAAAGCATTTTGGGTAATGATGTGGAATAATAAATGTATGTTGAGAGAAGGAAAAAAAAAAAAGTCCATTGGTGTGGAAAACAAACTGCAGATTCCCTCTCACTTTTTTCATTTACTAGGCAGCGTTGGGTTGCTGTGGTAGTTTTATTTTTGTCATCCTTTGAAATTTCTAGTAGTTCCAAGTTAAATAAGCTAGTGCAAGTCATGGTCCAGTATAATTACATATTTTGTTTCTGTTCTATTCATTTGTAAGTTTGCCATGCACAACTAGCAGAAATTACTGTGACCCTTAAATTAACATGTTGGGTACACACATATATTATCTGTAATGTACAATTAAAGATGCCTTATTTGTTCGTTAAAGTGGTTCTTACCAATGGTGAGTTGTTAGAGTGTTTAACATACAGAAATGGATTTTTATTGTTTTAGCTACATGAACAGGATTTTTTTTTACCTATAAGGTAGTTTATTAGAACATTTCTTATGATTCTAATTATTCAAAAATCATCTGTGGCCTTTTAAAAATTTTGTGATCACCTATTGAATGACAGTGACATTTGTGTTCCATATGAATGCACAAACAGTTTTAGTAGTTACTTGTTTCCTTTCTTAAAGAGACACAGGCAACACATTGGCTTTCAAGTTCATTTGGTTTTGTAATGTTTTTCAAGTTTATTGTTATGTGATGTGTTTAAGAATAGAAAATGCTTCCCTCTGAGTCACTTGGAATGAATTGTTGATCTAGTAAGCAAATATTTGTATGAAGTGAGAATTCTAAATCATTTGCCACCAAATACTTACACATTTTGAGGGTATTGTGACAAACTAGAACCAAGTACTATTGTTATATTAATTCAGTCATCAAAGAACTAATAAAAACAATAATTTATAAATAGTTCATAGAAAGGTACTTGATAAATGCTTTTTGTATGAATGAGTATGGCAGTGCTTGGATCATAGTGTCCAACTTTTTTTAAGGCTTATTTATTTCTTTGAAAGTCAGAATTACAGAGAAAGAGAGAGAGAGAAAGAAAGAGAGATAGAGGTCTTCCATACACTGATTCATTCCCCAAATGGCAGCAATAGCCAGTGCTGAGCCAGGCTCAAGCCAGGAGCCAGGACCTAAATCCAGCTCTTCCACGTGGGTGCAGGGGCCCAAGGGCTTGGACCATCCTCTGCTGCTTTCAAAGCTGCATTAGCAGGGACCTGGATCCAAAGTGAAGCAGCTGGGAACCAGCGTTCATATGGGAGGCTGGTATTGGAGGAGGTGGTATAACCCGCTATGCCACAACTCTGGCCCCAGTACCCAACTTTTTTTACAGCGCAAAATATTGTGGACACTTGAAGCTGAGCAGGACATCTGTCTGCCCTTCAAATGCTCAGATTCCCCAGGCTCTTCATGGGCATGTCATGGCCCTGTGATTTAGTTCTGGCCCATGGGGTATAAGTAGAAAAGATGTGTGTAACCTGATCAGTGACACTTCTTTTCCTACTTCCTCTGACTGGAATGGCAGGATGACCCTTGGATCAAAATTGGCCAAAAAAGTAAAGAAAATGCCTGGAGTTCAAGAGACCAGAGCAGTAAGATAGAAAGGCTCTGGGTCCTTCTTCCTAAGGGCCTGCCATTTCTAGCATTGGACTGTATATTTACATAGACGGGATCACATTCCTTCTTGTGTAACTCACTATTATTTTGGAATTTCTATTTGTTTTCGTTGAACTTAATTCTGTCATAAGCCATGATGAGGCAGATTTTAAAATTGTCAGAAAGATATCAAGATAATTGAGTTGAATAATGGACATATTCAACATATTCATATTTAGGAATAGCAGGAGTGTAATTAAGGCCAGAGTTCAGAATTCTCCACCTTTATGTGGATAAAAGTTGATAGATATGAATCCAGGAAGGTTGACTTAGATACAGAGGAATATAAGAGAGAGTTGGCTTTTTAAAACCAGTGTGGTAGAACAGTACTGCTGTTTACTCCATGAATCCTAGTTTTTTAGCATGATTGATTGTTATAAAAATGAAATGGAACATGCATGGTAAATTGCTTTGTAAACCATATTTGGAGTAACCAGTGCACTTGAACATGCATAAATCATGAATGAAATCACAATGTAAATTCAAATTGTGCTTCCTAATATCCATTTAATATATATTCATAAGGGAAAATTTATCCTCTGCTGCTGATTAGAGTAGTAGCAGGTGCTCTGACTTTTGTGGTACCAGAAAGCACTATATTTCATTGAAGTCGCAAATACAGCCTCATTTGAGGAATAAATCTTTGTCACTGGTTGACCTTGCTATGGAAGGGAATGTGCATTCTGGAAAGGTGGAGTGTGGTGGGTGTTTGGACACTGTGTAATCTTTTTTGAACACTGCTAAGTAGCCCAACATAGCTCTAGGCTGGGGAATACTTGTATAGCAAGCAAAATAAAACAGAAATCTCTTCCTTTTGGTGCATACTATCAAATGGCTACTTCTCCCTTCCTTGCTATTTCTTCCTCCATTTCTGGGTCTCTATCACTCACTCCCCCGAGATACACAAATAGTGTAAAGGCTTCACAGAGAAGGTCTTTTATTGGGTTAGGAATTTAAACTGGCTTTGTATGCTCTGGACTTAACAGATATTTAGAGCTGACTGATTTTCTGACAGGTGTGTGTGAACTCATCCATGCCTCCCTTGTTGGATTGCCATGACCACAGCTTCCCAGCATTGTTTTGCTTTTCCCTCTGGCCAACACTTTCTCCTCTGTATCACAGACTTCTCTGTATGGGCCCCTTCCCTGTGGCCTTCTTGGGAAAGCTGTGAAATGGCTCCATACTGGCCCTTCCTTCTGCCAAACCCACCTGTTTGCAGGGAGTGCCTGCCCATCTGTGAGCTGTTCCCAGAAGGAGAATCCTTTAGGTTCTTCCAGGACCAGCCACCTGGTATTTCTCAGGATACAGACACCATAAAAGGTGACTTTCAAACTCCAGGACAGCATAAAATGCTCTGATTGTGGCCTTGAAGCGAAGAAGGTAGCACTTTTCCACCCCTTAGCACCTTACCCTGTTACCAGACAGTTATACACTCACTAAGTTAACAAGGAGTCAAATACTTTAGTTTTGCCCACTTTGAAATTTGTATTTTGATTTGCACTTTTCTGCATATCTGATTTATCTTTAAGGCCTGGGTCCAAAGTCTTATTTTAATATTTAATTGCATACACTTTTCAAGCATAAAAATTGTTTATCTGTTTTTTCTGTAAAGAAGGCTTTCCTAGGGATAGCTTTTATTTTTAAAAGTTCTAATGCAGGCTGTATTACAGCTCAGATGTGCAGAGAAAATGAGAGGTTTATCCTTTATATATGACCTGACCTTTCTTATCTCCTAGATAGATCATGGTGAAGGGAAGCCAATGTATAATGAAATAGAAGAAACATTGTCTAGGGCAGTGATTTAGACTGTGTCTTGGGGCCAGAGTTGTGGCGTAGTAGGTTAAGCCACTGCCTGTGATGCCAGCATCCCATATGGACACCAGTTCAAGTCCCATCTTCTCCACTTCTGGTCCAGTTCTCTGCTAATGTGCCTGGGAAGGCAGTGGAGGATGGCCAAGTGCTTGGGCCTCTGCCACCCATGTGGGAGATGCAGATGAAGCTCCTGGCTCTGGCCTAGCCCAGCCCAGACAGTTGAAGCCATCTGGGTACTGAAGATCAATCTCTTCAGCACCCTTTCCCCCCACCCCAGCCCCATCTCTGTAACTTTGCCTTTCAAATAAACAAACACTTCTTCTTCTACTACTTTTTTTTAAGTATCTTTAAGGTTTGTCCACCTGCTCCTTTCAGATGTCATGTGAGTGTATGGAAGAGGAAGTGAGACCCTGGGTGGAGAAGAAGAGCTCCTTAGGTCTATACGGAGTCTCTGGGGTTCTCACCTGTTCCTGTGGCTGGTATTGATGTGATGAGGAACACAGACGGCTGAGATGCCATTAGTTCTTTTTTCTCTTGAAGGAATCTAGACAGATCCCTTTGTTTGGATCCCAGTATTCTTGCATTTTTTTGTGTTTCTTTTTCCTTTTTTTTAAAAGACTTACTTATTTTAAATGGGAGGTGGGGGGAGGGAAGAATCTTCCATTCGGTGGTTCATTCTCCAAATAGTGGAAATGGCCAGGGCTGGGCCAGGCTGAAGCCAGGAGTCTGAAACTGTATCTGGGTCTCCCATGGGGTGGCAGAGGCCCAAGCACTTGCGTTGTCCACTGCTTTCCCAGGCACATTAGCAGGGAGCTGGATCCAAACAGGAGCAGCTGGGATTTGAATTGGCACTCTGATATGGGATGCCAGCATTGCAGGCTGCAGTTTAGCTTGCTTTGCTGCAATGCCTCTCTCTCTCTCTCTTTTTTTTAACTTGTATATTCTCTATTGTGGTACATAAATCAATATCACACTCATTCCTCAGATTCCAGCATTAGCCCTATCTATTCAACAGGTGCCTTTCTGGTAGCTTCATTTCTTACTAATTTGCCTTTTCTTTTAATTTCTTTAACACTGTGGAAAATATGATTCCTTAGTTGTATATTTCATATTTTTTCTCAGAATTTCCTATAATTTCCCCATTGCTGTCCTTAGCTTCTTAATTAGATCATATGCTCACGTAGAGAAAAGTTTTTTCTTTTTTTCCCTTTTTATAATTAAACAAGTATATATTAGGTGTTTGGTAACCAATTGATCCATAAATATAAAACTTTGACTGCTGTTGACATACTTGTTAAATTATATGCATTAGACACTCGGGATTTTCTTATGGCAATATTTGCCAACTATATTTGTTATTTGTGTGTTTGAGAGAAACCTTGTGGAATTTGACCTTTTCATACTTTCATTGAAGAGAGCAAGCAATCAGGTGCTGTTTCACTTGGAAATGCTTTTGTCTGCAAGTAACAGGAAACCCATCTCTGGTGACTGAGACAGATGGAGGCTCTTCTTTCTCAGATGCCAGGAAATCCAGAGGCCAGCAATCACCTGCCTAATGGTTGCTGCATTGCTAAGTATCCGGGCTGCATTCTGGGAAGAAAGAAATGGGGGAGGCAAAGAGTGGGAAGAAGCACATTTGCCAGGTCTTTTGAAAACGTTTGCATTTCTAGGAGCGACATACACTTTCTGGCCAGTAAAATTCTCCTTAGATTTCCTCACATGGACTAATGTCTGGAGGGTTGCTGGGAGCAGGGGCTGGTGGAGGGTGGGTGCAGGCACCCAACCATGTCCCATAGAAATCCCAAGTAACAGTTTAGGTGCCTGTTTCCCCTATGGGAACCCCACGCTGAACGGGGCCTCTGCTCAGTGTGCGTCTCTCAGAAAAATAACTTCAGGTTCACAAAATTACTAAATTAATTTCTAAAGGGAGTTTCGTGTCTTTTTGTGGAGGATTCTCGAGTTTAGTGGCTTTTTTGTTATTGTTGTTGTCAAAGTCTGTACACAGATTTTGCAGTTTCAGGTGTGGATGGAGGAACTACTCGGAGTATAAATCCTTGTTTTATTGCTGGGAGAAAAAAAGAGAATAAGGCAAATGTTAGCGTCTTGAAAGACACAACAGGGATTTATTTTCCCTTCTCTTCATGTGCGTGCCCTTTAATTTTTTCCATCCCTCCAGCAGAGCTCAGGCAACCCCAAATTAAAGCAGTTCGCACTGTGTGGCACATGATGATTAAATCTTCTCTGGCTGTTCTGAAGATGGACAGATAACAGTTGTTGCAGAAAACCTTTTGTAGTGGCTGAAAAGACAACTGTCACGGAGAACGCTGTAACTCCCCTGTGTTACAAGATAAAGTTAAATTAGATCAGCTGAGGTCCTTTGTCGGTAGTGATCCCTTTAATGGTATTTGAAATGTGTTGACTGAACAGAAATGGAGTGTCCTAAGTGAAGTTTCATTATCCGTCGGAGCCTCTTGTAAATACCACAGTGTTGTGATGTCTGTTTAGCTAATTTCATGTTCTTTTGAAGCCGCTCTTCAGTCGCCTAAAATGCTTATTACCAGTGAAGACTGTACATTAGCACACAAGAGCCTAGAGAAAACATCACTTACCCTTTGGTAATGGACAACTAAATAATAGTGGCAAATGAGAATTAATTATCTTTATGCAGATGTCACATCAGCCTGCCGTGGCACAGGCTTATTTATGCTTTGAAAAAATACCATTTTGTTTTTTTATGAGGATGTAGAGCAGGCAGATAGCAGATAAGGAAGAAATGATTTGCACTGGCATTACTTCAGTGGCTTATTCAGAACATCAAAGAATATAGTGAACACTTTGTAAACTCTTTTCCTCTTTTTTTGATTCAAAAAGTGCTGCAGGATGCGTGAGGCTTTTGCGGTAGGAACTGTGGCAGGTGATTTGTTTCTTTAGTCCTGTTTTCCATGGGTAGTGGGTTGCTTGTTGCAGTCTTCAAGGTGCGGATCCTAAATTGTAATACCTATGGGGCCCAGCTGGAGAGAGCCTTATTTTCCTGTCTCACTGTGCCAGTGAAGGTATTATGAAATACATTTAAGAGTTTTTATACAGAGGTCTTTATTTGCACTAAAATTTTGTCAGTGATACAAAGAGCTCTTATATGTGTTAGAAAAAAGGTATGAGTCACTATAAAGTTTTGGAAGGACTAAGAAGTATTTGAACATTTAAAAAATGCTTTTTCCTTGTTTGCTCTCTTAACTTCTGATATCTATCTGGCATATTTGTATTGGAACAACTGACCTAAACATCTTAGCATTAGTCTTGTAAAGTGTATGCTTTGGGGTACGTATCTCCACTTTGGTGCCTGGGTTCAACTCATAACAGTATTTGACACAGTGTGTGTTTTGTTTACTGGGTAGTATGCTGTTGAATGGAACAGGTGTGTTTGGGATGCTGTTATCTGTGTATAATAGGTATACAAAAAATGACTACAGCTTCAAGTGTTGTCAACAAACATACATCCACATGTGCATGTTCACACACACACACACACACACACGACAGAAATCTATCGATGCTCCCTTCCACCTGTCCCATCCCATGTCCATTCAGTCCATCGTGAGTCCAGGGACTATCGAAATGGGATTTTGCAGATGTAATGGAAATATCCAGTCACTTTGGATATGAAGATTATCCAAGAAGGCCTGCCCCAGCTGATTGATGAGTCATTTAAAATGAGAAATTTTTCTCCAGCAGTGGCAGTAAAGGAGCTCAGTGAGATTCCATTCACCTTTCTGTTGCAGTTTGAAAGATAGAAGGGGCCAAGGAAGGAGGACTGTGGACAGCCAGAAGCTGAGAGTGATTGCTAGTTGACAGCTAGCAAAGAAATGGGGACATCACACAAATAGAATTTGTACTGCAACACAAGTGAGCATGAAAGTAGATGCCTATCTAGAGCCTCCAGGTTTGGCCGGCACCTGGACTTTGCCTTTTTGAGACCCAGTGTGGAAAATGTAGCTGTGTCATGCTGAACTTCTGACATGCAGAGCTGTGAGTGAACAACTCCATCTTGTCCTTAGCCTCAATGTTTGCAACAATAGAAAACTATTACATATATGCAGATATATGTAAACCAGGAAGCATGAGAGACACTACATTAATTTCAGTTTGCAGGGCCAAAAGGGAAAAAGAAAAAGTTGGATAATGTTAACAGAACTGTAGATCTGCTATATGTTCTCATTTTGTACATGAGAAATTAGAAGTCCAGAAAAGGTTAAGGCATTGTTGAAGATTTTGAATCTGGCTAGTTGCAGATCTGGGAAGGGGGCTGGTCTTTGGATTCAAAGTTTGGTATTTTTTCAACTGGACTTCAATATGGTGCATGATGAGTTTTGGTTGATATGTGAACCAACGTGGCAAAAAGCTAAATAATGGGCAACTTCTCTGTCATAATGTCAAAATATTATTATTATTATTATTTAGCTATGGGATGGAAACAGTGTGGTGTGCTTTACTGTGTCTCGTCAGCCACTATGAAAGTGTTGATACACTTGGTGCAGCGTTCTTCATGTTGGCTCACTGCTGACTCCGGTCAGTGGTGCTGCTGTTATTTGGGGTATCACGCGCGTAACCTTTTACCTGAGATTTACTTAGCACCTTCCCTTTAAGCATCCTCAGTGATAGCAATGATCTGACCCTGGAGAGTTAATTTAATATTGTTTCTAAGTAGCTTCTGGATAGTTCTAATAGGAAGGATCAGGTTTGGTGAACAGTCCGATTAATTTGATGAAAATCAGTCTGGGGAATAGATAAAAAAATTGGTCTAAATAATATAATAAAAAGAAATACTAGTATCACATATTAAGATAGACTTTCCTATTTGTTTCTTTAATTCAATTTATCTGACCATAGATTGAAAGAAAAGGCTTAGAAGTCTTTTGGAGCCGTGTTGGCTGTGTGGGAGTAAGTATCAGTTTTTCCTGGCGAGTGGTTGCATAGCACGTGCTGTTTAGGGGAAAATGAACCCCAGTTTGACAACGTGCGTGATCATGGGCAAGTTATCCAGCTGCTGCAGACCTCGTTTTCTCTATGTGTAAAATGGAGGCGAGGAGGCACTCAGTGGATGCATGAACTGGGTATGGACTATGTCCTATTAGTGTACACACTAGCTCATAGTCTGTGCTTAAGCATTGCTTGCTTTTTAAAACATCGTTTTTGGTGGTAGTTAAATGATGTGCTTAGGTTTGATGGATAGGAGAAGCCACTTCTTTTAATTGGACCCTAGAAATAGGACTCCCCAGTGAATCTCACCCTCTGCTTAGTTCTTGGTAACTCTATATAGAGCCTCAGCGTGTGTTCCCTGACAATTGGAGGAGATAGAGTAGGTGGTTCTCTGTTTTCATAACCTTTTCTCCTGCCCCCTTTTTCCTAACCCATGTTACCATGATATCACTCTGGCTTTTCCCAAGCGTGACAGAATCTTGTAATTTGGCCTGCTTCTACTTTAGAAATTCTTCTTATGTGTTTGTATTCATACAGTAAGAAAACAAAATTCTGTCACCCTAGATTTAAATTCTAGCTTTAAAACAGAACAAAATAAAACAAAACAAAAAGAAATCTCCTTGCTTGAGCTCTCTTACCTGAGTCTATAAATCTGGACAGAGTTCTAGCTTGTAGGTTTGATTGACTGTGCAGCCCCGTGTCGGCACAGAGGACCAGGGTCTCCGTGCATGGTGGTCCAGGTGGGCTCCAGTCCTCTTGATTTCTTGTAGCCTTACTTGTTCTGTGATCCCTTGCGTCTGATGAAGCGTTAGCAAGGCTGGTTGGTGCTTCAGGAAAGAGAATAAATATTGTGCTCTAAAATAGACACAATTTTAAAGCAGGTGTTAAAAATGGAAAGAGTAATTCTCAGAGAAAAACATATAGCAGGAAATTTTAGATAGCTCACCATATACTTATTTGTAGTTTTTTCTCTATGCCTGTAATCATAGTTTTATAAGTTGTGAAGTTCCTCCTAGATTTTATACCATTAAACTCTGAAAGCTTAAAAGATGATTATTCTTTCAGAAGTAGTTTTAACTCAGAATTTAATGGTATGAAATACTTAAATACTTCCTAGAATGCTGACTAAATCAAGCTGGCTTTTGTTAGAAACTGGCGAGCTTGGTTAAGTTGAAGGAAAGAGATGGCTCTTGACATCTTCATATTTTTGAGAGGTGACTTGGAAGCAGTCTGGGGTGTGCCATTTCTCAAAGGACTTGAAGATCTGGGTGCACATTGGAATCATGGCTGAGATGCTTCCTGGGATACCCACTGTGGGGAGCAACCCGGACTGGACTAAGTTACTGGAATTAAGACTTATTCTATGCATCTGCTCTCCCACAATATGGCGCTGGGAGAGAAGAAAACAGCTTCTACGCAGCTGCCTCTTGCCAACTTGAGTGATGACCTCCAGGAGCTGATCCTGCTCCTGATTGGAGGAGAGCAGCGTACTCGGCGTGTGGGCAGCCGAGTTAGGATTGGCAGAGGAGGACTATAAAGGAGGAGAGAGACGGCATGCACCAGGAACATCTAAGGGGAATATCTATCTGAAGGAACACCTGTGCAGCCCCCGAGAGAGCCGGCCGGCGGTGTGCCGCTCCCCCGCGGAAGTGGGGAAAGTGGCAGGGGGAACCGCCCTTCCACGGAGGTGGAAGGGTCCGTAGCCAACCCAGGAAGAACCAGCAGCAAACCCGGGGAGGGCCGAGCAGACAAAAGAACAGCGCAGGGTCCTGTGTCGTTCCTCCATGAAGAGGGGGAGCGACAACCCACATTGTATATTAGAGTGCCAGGGTTGGAGTCCTGGGCACATTGTCAATTCCAGCTTCCTGTTAATGCAGGTCCTAGGAGGCAGCCTCCCGTGTGAGACCTGGATTCTGTTCCCAGCACCTGGCTTTGACCTGGCCCCATCCTGGCTATTGCTGGCATTTGATGAGTTAACCAGGGGATGGGAGATCTCTCTTTCTCTCCCTCCCACCTTATCTTTTTCTTTTTGCCTTTCAAATACATAAATAACTATTTAAAAAAAAACTTAAAAAATAATATTTGCGTTTTTCACTATTTCACCCTATTTACCGCCTTAGGTGACTAGAGATTTTGTCAGGAAAAATTTTGATATTAATTATTTTATAAAAAGAACTGATACATGCAGGTTGTTTTTTTTTTTTTTAATCTAATGAAGCTAAGAGCTTTATATGAACTGGCCCATTGAATTTTTCATGATACTTGGAGGTACTAATAGCTGTCAGTATTCTTATGAGATACTATGAGGCATCTTCAAAAAGTTAGTGGAAATGCACCATGTAAAAAAAAACTCTGAATGGATTTCAAAATGTCTTTGTACTAAAATAATGTTTAGTTTTTAATACTATTCCCCTGAGCCTTGTGAGGCCCCCTCATGTTCTCAATCCTGTAACTCTATGTCTGTTATCCATTTGTTTCAGACACTGCACAAAGTGCTTTGGATGTGTTGTTTTTCTGATTTCTCACCTTAGTCCTTTGAAGTATTATCTTTCCAGACTCTGCTCTGTGAGGGTCCTGAATTTGCTTAATTCCTCTGGGCTCAGTCCTAGCACAGTAGCTCGGCGTGTGCCTGGCGAATGGTTAGTTACTACTGAATGAACAAATTCCCATTTTTCTGGATGAGGAAACTGTTAAGTAACTGGCACAGTTCAAGTGGTGACACTGGAATTTTCACTGGACAAGTGTAACTTCAGAGTTCGCAACTTTGTGTGCAAATTATTGTTTGTTAAGAAATTTCTGGAATAAGGTTGAATTCTGAGGCACAATGGTGTGTAAACCCAGGTTTTAGAATTAAAAGTTAAAATATAAAATTATTTTTGGAATATTAAGAGCTTTGAAACTATTGGCAATCAGCCCTTATTGGGAAAACTGTGAATTTAGAATGGTTAAATATGAAGAAATATGGGTATTGTGAGTTTTTCTTATTTAATGGGAAAATATGAGGGTAGTAAGACTCTTTGAGGGGCGAGTATTTGGCTCAGCAATCAAGATACTTGCATATCATATCAGGTTGCCTGAGATTAAGTCTCTGCTCCACTTCCAGCTGAATTTCCTGTTATCATACAACCTCCCAGGTGACAGAGAATGGCTCAGGTACTTGGATTCCTTCACATAGGAGACCTAGATGGAGTTCTGGGTTCCTCGCCCAGTCTTAGCTGTTGTGAGCGTTGGGAGAGTGAACCAGCAGACAGAAGATCTTTTTCTTTCTGTCTCTCCTTCTCCCTGTGTCACTCTGCTTTTCAGAGAAACAAAAATGAGTTTGGAAGAAGATTCTGTGACACACTCAATGATTTTTAGTTCATGTAAAGAAGGAAGAATGGAAAAAAACAATTAAGTTTTCTACTGTTTCCTAGTACTTAAAGTACAATACATGATTAATTATGAGGATTTTAAAAATTTATTAAAAGTAGCACGTACTATTACTATTTCCTAACACATTTGTCTTTTCTTTCTGCCAGAGTAGCTGGAATTCTATTATGAACATGCATACTGTGTGGAAGCTGAAATGTGTATTTCCATCTTACAGATTTGCAGGTGTTCCAGTGAAATGGTTTTGAATCAAAGGGGTGAGCAGAATGAATGAGACATTGCAAAATGCACTAATCTACTCCACCGCCAGAATATTGTGAACCTGTGTTTTATTCTGATCAATATGAATTGACTGCTGGTTTGAAAATTATGGTGATTTTTATGAGGGAAAATGGCATTCCATTTTAATTTCTAGTGTGTATCTCTTTAAAAAATTCTTTATTTATTTGCAAGGCAGAGTTACAGAGAAGGTGAAAGAGAGAGAGATATCAATGGATTTTCCATCTGTTGGTTCACTCCCCAAATGGTTGCAGTGTCTGTGTCTGGGCCAGGTTGATTCCTGGAGCCTGGAACTCCATCCAACATGCACTTGAGCCATTTGCTGCTTTTCCAGGCTCATTAGAGAACTGGATAGGAAGTTGAGCAGCCAGGACAGGAACCGGCACCTGTAGGGGTGCTGCTGTTGCAGACGGTGGCCTAGCTCACTGTGTCACAGCTGCAGCCCCACAGTATGTATTTTGGTGAAGTTCAACATCTTTTCAGATAGATATGCCCATTCCCCCCAGCCCCCACCCCAGACTATTTTTTAATTTATTGCAAGCTCCATTTTTTAATAAAAAGCTCTTTAGTTGCTCACAAGAATCACATGGTTGGAATTACCCTGTTATTAATAGGTGAGCTGTTTATATTCTTGGGAGCATAAACTAGGGAGCAGCCAGCCGTTCTTTTGGTAAATTGGCTTAGAGACTTCAAAACCACCAACCGCAACCTCCAGCAAATTAATGTAATTTCATAACATCATCATCCCCCTTAGTAGATGTGAATAAACATCTTGGATTCAGAATGTTAAAGATGAGTAAATTCTATGTTAAGGCTTTGCTTTAACAGGAGTAATGAACTTCATAAATACTGAAGCTTTGGAGTGGTGGTGTCAGCAGTCCATTGAGGCTCGTGTCCTCTGTCTTCTCTGTTTTGCCGTTCAGCCTCTGCTGTGGGGTTCCACCGCTGGCCTTGAAATCCGTCGGTACACTGCCTCTGTCCTGCTTCCGTTCCACACCTGGGCCCAAGTCACTTAGATCAGTAGTTCCTGCTGTCCTCGAGGGCTGCACCAGGGAGCGATTCTCTGTCTGGGCTTTTTCATCATCTCTTTGAATGAGCATTGCTGTCTTAAGCCAACGAGACAGAGGTATATCCCTTGTTGACCTATGGCTTTGCTCTTCTGCTAAAAAAGTACTCAGGCAGATACTGGAGAGAGCGGTGTTCCCTGAGGCTGCTGGTCTTTTTCTGCTCACCACTCCTGCCCTCCTCCCCTCAGAAGCCAAGTCACTCTGCGTAATCAAACTATGTACAATTTATCTCTTAAAACCGGACAGGCAGCAAGTCCTTTGTTTCCGCGTTCTTGGTTTTGTCATGCCAGTGTGCTGGCTGAAAACAAAATTGCTTCTCTTATTTTAATGAAGGAAGAAGTTTCCTGGTTTAAAAAAAAAAAAAAAAGACTGGCCATGTGTAAACATTTTTAAACTGTTGCCTTATTTGTGGTTTTTCAGTGTAGAAGGCAAAAGTTTAAAAGTAAATAAGATGTAAAGTTTAAAGTAAATACAAGGGTTTTTCATCAACTAGTTTTTCTTACTGACCAGCGTTAGGCGGCTTAAATAATTTTAAATGAAGAAAATAATTAAGGAAACTGTGTTTCACTTCTGTTTCCTGCATTGGGAAGCATCAATGCACAAAGACTTCAGAAGCTCATTTTGTGCAGAGAAGGCACGAGAACATTACACAGAACTTGTGAAATGTAGGTCCGTCTCCTGAGACACCCGAAGGCATAATAAATTCTCTGAGAGGCACAATTGATTAATGTGTGAGGCTGTTTAAATTTTCAAAGATATTCTAAAATGCATTTCCAGTTTTTGGATGCAAAAGATAATTGATTTCAAATGTCAGCCTGTGTCTTATGATGATGAAACGAGTTGGCCCTCCTAGGGAAAATACAGGTGAAAATAAATTGTGCTGTCTTAATTAGAAAACATAGATGGAGTTAGCGATGTCACTGAGTGTGTTCTCCAGGGAGTCTTTGTAGGGCATGTGTTGCTAGGCACTGGGTATTCTGGGATCCCACAGTTACATCTGTGCAGGGACAAATGGACATGTCACCAGGATCAGGAGAGTGAAATTTATGTGTGGAAGTCCACCTGCTTTTCTGGGAGGTACCTTAAAGGCATGGCATCCAGGAACATTTCCATTATTCTGCCTTTGTTTATCAGAAATAAGTTGAAATGAAGACATTCCTTAGAGAATAACCAGTCATTGCATTGCTTTAAATGCATTCCTGTCTTAGTGGCATCTAAAAACAAATATTCTGTTATTGATTTTTCATAGCAGTGGTTTAATTCAATGAGCTAGGGGGAAAAAAAAGAAAAAGAAAAAAGAAAAGCCCCTAGGGTTCTGGGGCTTAGCAACCTTGTACTGGAAGAAGTAGACAGCCCTTTGGTAAAATTATAGCTGTGCTCTGCTAATTTATTTCTAGAACAAAACTTTATAAATGAAACATTTGGATGGTACTAGAGGTACTTGCTTTTAAAAAGTACTTGAGTTGAGTGACTTCACCTAGTAGTGTATCATTTTGGAATGTGAATGAGCACTTCTGAATCTACGTGGCCTGGAAATTGGGTTTTCTTCTATTTGATTTTCTCAAAGCACAGTACAGCTGCACTCATCTCCTCGTAGCAGGAATGTTTGAGGATGGGTTAAATGAGCTATCGAAAGCATCTCAGCAATAGGTATCACGCAAGGCACAATTATTTTCCAAGTGCTATCTGTGGGCTGCTTTCCCAAATCACAGGTTTCTTGAAATAGAGATTACAATCAAAGTTCTTCTGTACACCATTGTCTCCGGAGCGCCTGCCAGCATTCCAACTTGCTGTCACTTTGAGGAGATTTTTCGGATTCCTCAGTGTTGTAAGTGAATGTTTATTTCAATTCTGCATACTGGGGACCTTATTTTAGAGGGGGCCACGGCCAGGTAAAGCAGGTTGCTCAGTGTGTCTGTTTTTCCTTTGTGCTGTCAAGGCACCAAGCAGCAGGGCGTGGGTGTCTGCTGTGTGTGCCTCCCCAGCATAAGTTCCCCTTTTGTTCTGACAGTGTTCACAGCTTCCTCTGGGAAAAGCTCTCCTCTGTGCCGCTCACCTGTGCCTGTGTAGAGAGGAGGGACTGCTCCTGCCCCACCCCTTGCTATAACGGACAAGGGACCCTTCTTCTGCCCCTGGACTGATGGCTAAGCTTCCAAGATTGGTCAAGTGAGACAATTCCTAGACTTTTTGTTGAAATTATTGGAAAGAAGACTTCCAATTTCACCCCACCGCCCACCCAGCCCTCGCCATGGGATCTCTTTGGTACTAGTCAGCAAGAGAACCTCCTGTTGTGGTGGTCCCGCACCATCCTTCTTGGAGGGATGCCGAAGGCAGAATTTGAAGCTGGATATTCACACGTCTGACAGCCTGGTCTCAGTGCTGCTCAGTGATTGGATCGGAGGGATTGTGCTCCGTGTCACTCCCTGTGAGCTGGGTTCCCCTCACTTGTAACTGAGACAAACTTCACTGAAAAACCCCTCATAGTGTTGGATCTGCCTTCACTCCTGAAGCTGACTTTTGGTGTGTAGGTGATATTTTTGTCAGTGATTTTTCTTTAATATTAAATGATTTCTATCACAATAGAAAAAAAGAAAATGGCTACTAAATATAAAATATCAAATAGGAAAAACCCACATTAGGATTCCGTCATCTGTATTCACAAGTGACTGCTATGTTGCCTTTGTGTGATGTCAGAGTCAAGGCTGTAGTATGTCACAGGATGAGTTGAGGAGCATTTTTTTTCTTTTCTCCGAAATAAGTTTTATAGGAATACCATGATTTCTTTGAATTAAAATGAATGATAAAATTATTTGTAAGCCTGCCTACTTCATTGCTTCATTATTTCCTAGTATCTTATTTGGGTTTGTTGTGTTTTGTTTTTCTAAATTGTTAAGTTGGGTACATAGTATTTTATTCTTATTTACTAATAAAAAGGTGAAATTTAGAAATGAAATGAAATAAACTTTGGCCACCTAATTCTCCTCTCTATTGGCTTAAATATTTCCCATGTGGGAACATGAGGACTTCGAGGTACACAGAACACAGACAAGCCGGAAGTCCTTGATTAGCAGAGCAGTGGGGTTATTAGAGTCTGTGACAAAGACCTGAAGGGAAGCCGTGCATTTTCTCCACAAAAGAAGAGGCTGGACTTGCTTGGGAGCAATCATCCTGCCAGGAAGGCTGCGTGAGGGTTTCACCTTGGGATGTGGCCTCCCTGCCTTGGCAGGTATTTACTGCTTCCAGATTGGATCCCGGCGTGGGACAAAGGACTGTGCAGACCTCCTCCCTGCCTGAGCGTAATTAGCATCAGCACAGTGTCCTGAACAGTGATTGGATATAAACAAAGCAAGCGGATAGAGGAGCCTGGAGAGACTGGGCTTTTGGCAATTACTCAGCAGTGATTCTCACCTTTCTTAAATGTGGAAGCATTTGTGGATTTTGACCACATTTTCCTTTGGCCTAGCAGTCCTCACTTTTTTTGGAGAGCATCCTCCGGATAGTGGAAATGGTGGGCCCACTGGGGGTGTACACAGGTGGGCGACCGCCAATCCAGATATCACACGACTGCAGTAGGATTCACCCACATGGCTCCAGATGAGCCCTTGGCCTCCAAGGGCAGAATGAATTAATTCTCCAGTGGTGATAATAAAAATATTGGTATTGTAGAAGTACTTTAAATCTCGTGTGTGTGTGTGTGTGTGTGTGTGTGTTTTCTTTTTTTGTTTTGGTTCAGATTGTTTTCCTAGAGCAAAACTGATTTCCAGAGATTAAAAAGAAAATATGAAAAAAGCCAAATATTCTCAGTTTTGGCATGATTTACAGCTGTTGATGGCTTTAGCTGTATTTCACAGATAAGTTCCTGGAAGGTTGAAAGTAAGGGGATCCTGTTTGCAGCATGGTCATGAAGCTTGCACTCTTTAAGTGGTTCCATTGGGAATCTATTAGTGAGCACTTGAGAGTCTCCTCCTGTGATCTTTGGGACATGCTTACTGGAGCATTTCTCTCTTACTTGTCATTGTGTTTCTAAGTCAAAATAAATATTGGTTCATTTGTGAATTTATTTTCTGTACTTTGCTAATGGATAAAATCTCTTTAAAACATTAACATTTGATTTAATGTGCTTGAATGCTTACCAAGTATTTTTCATGTAAGTTGTCTTACTTATCTTTATAGCAACATTGAGGATCCCAGAGATATTAATGTTCTTCTTGGTCTGTTCATTGATGAGCAATCTGAGGGCTTATATAGGTTAACAAATACATTCATGTGCTTTGTGAACCTAACTTACCCATTGCATATTATCACAGTATTTGTCATGACTTTGCTCTTGAAACCAAGAAACTATTTACTAGTGATTTGTCACATGAGTCTGTACTTTTATATCCCTCTCTGTGTGATTCTATTAGCATCTCCAGTTTTTTACATCAGTTGTTGATTTTTTTTAACCATCTTCTATATTTTAAGAACTACATGTAAATGTGATGCAGAATGCACAAATTGTCCATCTTGCAAAGGATGCAGGATCCCATGAAGTTGGTGAAAATGGCTCAGTAAGGTCTCAGTTAACACACACACCTGCAGACAAGTGGGGCTACGGCAGGACTGAATCAGGCAGTTATCACCATGGATAATGATAGGAGAGGCCCTTCCAAAAAAAAGTATGTTGTCAGGCCGGCGCCGTGGCTCAATAGGCTAATCCTCCACCTTGCGGCGCCGGCACACCGGGTTCTAGTCCCGGTCGGGGCGCCGGATTCTGTCCCGGTTGCCCCTCTTCCAGGCCAGCTCTCTGCTATGGCCAGGGAGTGCAGTGGAGGATGGCCCAGGTGCTTGGGCCCTGCACCCCATGGGAGACCAGGAAAAGCACCTGGCTCCTGGCTCCTGCCATCGGATCAGCGCGGTGCGCCGGCTGCAGCGGCGGCCATTGGAGGGTGAACCAACGGCAAAGGAAGACCTTTCTCTCTGTCTCTCTCTCTCACTGTCCACTCTGCCTGTCAAAAAAAAAAAAAAAAAAAGTATGTTGTCAATATCAAAGGATTAGATGAGACTCTGAGGAAAATCCTTGTTTATTTTGGCAAAAAAGACTATTTTTTGGTTTGTTTTGTTTAAAAGATGTGACTGTAAGTTAAATGAAAACTAAGACTTGTATGGCCCTGTTAGCTCTTTGAAACTAGAATATAGAAAATATGTAAATATATGTGTAATTCTCCTAAATCCCATATTTCTGTCCCTACCATGAAAAACTGTCTAGACTTTTGTGTATTATTCTCCCTGAATTTTTTTTTTTTTTATTTGAGAGGCATAGAGACAGAGATAGATAGATAGATAGATAGGTAGGGACAGAGAGAGATAGTTCTCACTGGTTCACTCTTTGAATGCTGGGGGCAGGAATACAATCCAAGTTTCTCATGTGAGTGGCAGGAACCCAGCCCCTGGAGCCATCACCTGCTGCCTCTGAGGGTGTACATGGCAGGAAGCTGGAATCGAGAGCAGAGCTGGTGCTCACAGCAGGCACTCTGATACAGGATGCGATATTCTTACTACTGTTGTAACTGCTAGACCAAATTCCTACTCTTCCCCTGTACTGTATTAAAAGTAGTTTTTCCGTGTATGCATGTGTCCCTTTAGTTGTATTTGCTGATTTTTGAGCTTTGTGAAAAATGATATTGAGCTCTATGTATCCTTCTGTCATTTACTTTTTTTTTTTCAAGATTTATGTATTTATTTGAAAGTCAGAGTTACACAGAGAGAGAGGAGAAGCAGAGAGAGAGAGAGAGGTCTTCCACCAGCTGATTCGCTCCCCAGTTGGCCGCAGTGGCTGGTGCTGTGCCAATCTGAAGCCAGCAACCAGCAGCTTCTTCCAGGTCTCTGATGCGGGTGCAGGGGCCCAAGCACTTGGGTCATCCTCCACTGCTTTCCCAGGCCACAGCAGAGAGCTGGATGGAAGTGGAGCAGGCAGGACTTGAACTGGTGCCCATATGGGATGCCTGCCCTGCAGGTGGCAGCTTTACCTGCTACGCCACAGCACCAGCCCCCTGTCATTTGCTTTTTAAAAACTCAGTTGTTTGAAAATTTTATCCTTGTTGTGACATGTTGCTCTGTCTTACTCATTTCTACTGCTGTATAATAATCTGAAGTATTACTCAGGAGGTGAAATGTATCCACAAGGATTCATATATATTGTTTTTGTATAAAAAGGTATAAAAGTTTGAAGAAGAATTTGACATTAACATATACAGCTACTTTTGCTTTTCCACTCCTAGGCGTAGACCCTAGATCTAGAATGGTGAATTTAAATTATACGTTTTGTCAAAGTATCCATGACAAAGTGTTCATTTTTTTTAAAAGATTTATTTATTTATTTATTTCAGACACAGTGTCATAGACAGAGAGGAAGAGACAGAGAGAGAGAGAGGTCTTCCATCCTCTGGTTCACTCCTCAAATGTCTGCAACAGCTCAAGCTGGGCCAATCTGAAGCCAGGAGCCAGAAGCTTCTTCTAGGTCTCCCACATGGGTGCAGGGGCCCAAGCACTTGGGTCATCTTCCACTGCTTTCCCAGGCCATTAGCAGGGAGCTGGATCAGAAGTTGAGCAGCTGGAACTCAACTGGCGTGCATGTGGGATGCCTGCACTGCAGGCCAAGGCTCACTGGCCCTGATAGTGTTCGTTTTATAAATGTAGCATAGACAGTTAGATTATGACCTTATAATAAATAGTCATTAAATAAAGTTGTGGAATAATTATTTTACATTCAAACAGCCAGTTAAATTGAAACCAAATTACCCATTATCATAAGAATAGATTTTAACAATAATTAAAACCCTAACAATATCATTAAAATAATTTCAGGTTTATTTAGGTATGTTTTCAATATAGATATTTATTCAGTGGCAGAGACTCATTTCTCAAACGTTTAATGTGAGCTTGATTGGATAAATGCAAAGCATATTTTAAAGTATTTATCGATTATTTGCATTTTATTTGAAAAGTAGAGACAGAGAAATTTCAGGTTCATTCCCCAAGTGGCCACAGCTGGCTGGGACCCAAATACTCAAACCATCATCTGCTGCTTTCCAGGGTGAGCATTAGCAGGAATCTAGAAGTAAAAGTGGAATTGGAGCTTTAACCCAGGCACTTTGATGTGAGCTGCAGGCATTCCAAATGATGTTTAAAGCACTTTAACAAAGGCCGATCCACAGTGCACTGTTTAAATATGACCTGTCTCTCTGGAAGGTAATATAGCCCTCCAGGAAAGCATACTGAATTGGTGGGGAGGTCAAGAATTAAGGTATATTGAGGGATGCATATCTCAAGCCTTGTATGATTTCACTCTGACCAGTTTCATAGCCGGTAAAATAGTGATGACAGTATCAGACTTGGCTGTTTGCCCATTAGGTGGAATAGAATATGGGAAAATTATTTTTAATTATAGAGCGTTATGCAAAGTGAATGCCTACTGTTGTCATCACAGCTGCTTGAATCGCTGTGTCTTAGGAAACAAACCTAGGCACTTTTTTGAACATGTAAATCACGAGAATGTATCTCATCAGCCTAGTGCCCATTAAAACAGCCTTTTAGGAAAAATGTCAGGTGGCTGTTTAGCACAGTAGTTAAGTCACTAGTTGGGATGCCCACAGACCATATCAGAGTCCCTGGTTCAAGAACTGGCCATTCCTGCTGATGCACAGCTTGGGAGGCACCAAGTGATGACTGATGTGCTGCTAGGATCCCTGCCACCATGGAGAAGACCTACATTGAGATTTGGTCTCCTGGCTTTGGGCTGGCCTAGCCCTTGCTGTTTTGAGCATTTTATTAGTGAACTTGAGGATAAAAGATCTCTGTCTGTTTCTCTTCTTTTAAAATAAATTGAACAAAAATAAATAAATTTTCAAAATGTCAGAAATATTAATAATAAGCAAAGTCTTTGTACTGACTTAATATCCAAACTTGCCCTTGTTTTATTATATAACATGACTAAGACGCTTTCATAGGAATTTAAAGTAATTTCTCCCTTTTTAATGTCTTGGGAAAATTTATCTTAAAAGAGAGATGAGATTCTAGTAGTCAGTTCTAAACATTTCCGTTGCCCTTTATGCAAAAGTTCCCAGGGATGACACAGAAACAGCGCTATGTGAGGAGGATACACTGTGGCATGGATATCCGGATCTTACTCAGTAGCTATCTGAATAGATTAATGCATAAGCACTGAGTTCTTGCTCATGCCCTCTGGCAAAATTCCAGCCTTTCATGGCTGTGTTGTAACTTTTAATAATAGTAATTTAAAAATCTGCATTTGACTCTTGCTTTGTGAGAAGCTGGAAATATAAAAAGTTAAAAATAATTGGCAGTTTTCCTGAGCTCTAGGAACAAGTAGCAGCCACGCCCTTTTATAGACGACAGCCCAAAAGCTGGTTTGTAAAGTGTGAGCCAATTGTGAATACCCATCGTATTGCAGCTTGCATGGATTGATGCCTGTGGGTTAGACACCCAGGAGCATATGCATAAAGTGATTTGGATAAATTAAATATGAACATGCTAAAACCTTTTGTATTCTTTTGAACTAAATGCAAACAATAATATTTTAACAGATTTTGTATGACCCAATAACTTTATATCTAGAGAACTATTTCTGACACCCAAAATCCTATGAATGGTGATACCACTGGATTATTTCCTGTGTTTGGCCTTTTTCTTATTTTTAATTTCTTAGTGGTTGAAATAATATGAATGTTATACCTCGTAGTGTTCTATCTGACGTCTGGCCTCGGAATTAGACTAAGAAATTCACCAAGTAAATTTGAGCAGTAGTTGATTTACATAAGGACAATAGCTAGGGTTTTGTTTTCTAAATTTTTGTTTTAAAATGTCTAGCCTACACTTTTGGGAAGATCTGCATTAGTTGAATTTACCTATACCATTGTGATGGAGCAAACTCCCATCTAGGTTTTTTGTTATTTGGCCATATCTTTGTATATACAAACATTGTTTATATCCACATATTTTTATTCAATAAATTATATTTTCTTAGTTTTAGGAGAATATGAAGTCAGCTGGTAAAGTTCTGCCTTAGTAGGCACTGGCCTGTTCTGCACCCAAGGTTTCTTCTGAAAGTTGTCAGCTGCAGTTGGAGCTTAGAAGCTAGGCTTTCACCCCCAGAAAGAGACCTCGTAGCCTGAGGATGCACTGAAGTGCCGGACTGTGTGGTTCATCTCGGGCAGATGAGTTCAGTTCTGTCCTTGCCCTGTGGTGATAGTGTGATCTTGGTCAAGTTAACTTAGAAGTCTCCATTTTCTGACACTGGGAAGAATAAAGAACCTTTTTCATTGTCCTAAGTATTGGAGGAGATAGTGACATAAAGTGCTTGCCGTTTGGCCTCGGCTGTCTGTTGCTTGGGAATGATTTGTTACGAGGTTGGAGGCAGAGCAGGGAGGAGGAATTGCAGAGCCGTGAGGGTTAGGATGAGGTTGGTGTCACTCGGAATGGCGATGGCTCATCCAGGGGACACGTGCAGCCTGGACCACGGCCATCCAGTCTGCAGATTCACCTAAGTGTTAGCTTGAATTCCTATCCCACATGGGCTGGAAGTCCCTGTGGCCTGACCAACTATCAGGGTTCGCAGAAAACACAGTTTCTCTTCGTCTGTCAACCATAGATTTCTGCTTTTGCTGAGGTCTTGATCTCTGTCACTCATTCTGTCTCTAGCTTGTGATATTTCTTTTCTGTCTCTGGGATCTCTTTATCTCTAAGAGGCCCGTTGATGTTCGCGCTGTCCCCACACTGTAATGAAGGTTTCATGTAAGCATGGGGTTTGCAGTGCAACATAGCAACAGCTGAAATCAGACCCTAGGAAGTCTCAGCTTTTAAAAGCCACTCTGCTCTTTGGACCCTGGGAAACGTTCATTGATTGTTTCTTTCTGCTGTGTACCCGTTTGGGTAGAAAGCCTGTGCTGTGTAGCTGGACATCGTCTCTTTCATGTTAAACTCACTCATCCCCATTCCCCCAAATGCTTGTACAGTTGGACCACAGAGTTGGGTTTGATACTAGAGTCTCCCGGTTTTCACCGCATACATAATACCTGCCTGAACTTCAGACATTGCTTCCAAGGGGTGCTGTGGCCACTCTGCCTGTTTTTCAAGGCATTGTTTCCTTCAATAAGACTTGAGAGATTGAAAACATGGGTACAGAAGAGAGAATCAGTAGAGACCAGAAGTTCTAGACTAGGAGACAGGAAGAATAGTATTGCCTCGAATGTCAAATGGAATATTTGTTGAAGGAAGCTGACATAATTATATAGGGAGCCATAATATGAATGTCTGTCTCCCTCATGAATGAAGGAATACAGGAGACCATACTTTGCCCATATACTCAGAGCAGCAGGGGCCTGGAATCTGCCTTTGCATCAGGCTACATTTAGAATAATTATCTTCAGAAGACATAGGCTAAAAAACATACAGCTGTGTATACAGGGGAAGATAGCAATAAAACCACTCATTGTTAAATGTGGTTTTTCTCCAAAGGCGGAAATGCAGAACAGGAACTAAGTCCACACAATGCAGACAGTGATCAGTCACCACCAGATGTTTGTCAAGTCTTCTGGGCCTGGCGAAGGAGCTTCGCAGGGAGAGACCCTTAGTCAACATCATCTTCCCCTTTCCGGCATTCAGTAGTTGCAAAACAGGAAGCTGGGTGAGACGCAGTGACTTAGTTCATTGGAACTCTCCCCAGGGATGGGAGCGTGTAGTCACAGATAAGCGTGCATTTGTTATGAGATTCCCGGACACCTACAGCTGCAAGTGTGCAGCCTGCAGGGAGAAGGAGGGGGCCAGCCAAAATGGGAAGCGTGCTCAGCCCTGGGATGTTGGCAATAGGTAGAAGGTGCAGCGTTTTACACATCAGTGTTGGAAGCCCAGACACAGAGAAGCTTCTAAGCTTTTGTATCTGAAGCGGCAGCAGCCTTTGAACTTGAATGCTGTCGCAGCCTGTAGGCCAGCAGAGCCTGGGCAAGACCTGAAGCTGTGTCGTAAAATGCCAGTGTGACTTCTGAGTCCCATCTCAGAGGAGCTTCGTATGCTGAGAACCAAACCACATGGAGACCCACTGAGCTCTTAAACTTGTTGAATTATTTTCAATTAAAATCCTTGTTTTATCATCTTAACTCTTTTTTTGGAATGCTCTTTTTTAAATAAGTAGAGTCTTCCTTTTCTTTCCTTCTTTTCTTGTTCTGAAAAGTACTTTTTGAGCCCCAGCGATAGGCTCTGGATGAGAAAAAGGGGAGTATCGTGGCAGTGTAACCCTGTCTAGGGAGCCAGTAACCTGCTTAGGGGAGGGAGAGAACTTGAGAACAGCCGAGTACTCTGACCCGGAGTAGACGTGTGGCACGTGGACTGAATGAATCATTACCAGCAGACAGAAAGGTGCTATGAGTATGTAGAAGAAGTGTGAACTGTTTTTTAAATTTCCATTTGTTTATTTGGGAGGGAGGGAGGGAGGGAGAGAGAGAGAGTGAGAGAAAAACAGAGAGAGAGGGAGAGGAAGGGAGTGAGCGCACTTCCATCCACTGGTTCCCTCCATTGATACCCCTAATGGCTAGGGCTAGGCCAGGTTGAAACCAGAAGCTGGGAACTCATTCCAGGCCTCCCACATGGGTGGCGGGGATCCAAGTTCTTGAGCCATCATCTGCTGCCTTCCATGATGTATATAATCAGAAAGCTGGCATTCAGAGTGGAGCTGGGACTTGAACCCGGGCGTTTGGATGTGGGATACAGGTATCCCAAGCAGCCATTTAACCAGAAGGCTAAATGCCTGTCCCTAAAGTTTGGGGTTTCAGCAAAGTATCTTTGGGCCCCGTTAGAGGCCCCTTCATTGTGGTTTCAGTCTGGTTTTGTGAGAGAATAGATGTGAATTTCTTTTAACTCTGCTGCTTTTAACAGAAAGCCTTCATTTGAAAAGAAAAAGTATGTAGTTACCCATATATTTCTACTACTTTCATATGTTGATGTACAGAATTATGCTAGTGATTTTCTTTAACTAAAAGAATATTGCATCAGAAAATACAACCAACATAAATGCAGTGTGACGTATTCGTGGACTGCAAGGTCTGTTTGCAAGTAGTCCGTTTTTGTACTTGTATTCATGAGTGGGATAGGATGGTGATTTTCTTTTCTTTGCTGTTTTTTTTTTTTTCTAAGCTGCATTTTTTTTTCTGTCAGTATTGTGCTAGCATCATAAAATGATTTGGGAGGCTTTTATGTTCTCTGAAACATTTTATATGACAGGAGTATCTGTCCCCTGGGTTTATATGAATTTATCTGTGTAATCACATTGGCCTGGTTTTCTTTAGAAGACATTTCATTGACAACTTTTTATTGCTTCTGGGGCTATTGATCTGTTCAGCTTTATTTCCCTTCTTGAATTTTTTTTTCTTTTTGTAGAAACATTCATATCCTTGAGTGTTTGGCATTTATTAGGAAACGACAATGGGTATTTTCTTAGAACTTGAAAAATCTTTGTCACATTTTTTGTTTTTGTTCTCCTTTTAGTACTGAGTTCTTCCTTTCTCTTTTATGGGCTTGGGTTGGATATAAAACATTTTTTCAAATTCTTAAAGGTTTGTTCTTGTGCCATAGGCATCATAATCACTGTGGTGCTAGTTTAAAAGTGGGCAGTCCTGGACAGACAGCTAAGTCAATGTATGTTGACAATATCCCCAAGTGATCTGTAAGGGCAATGAATTTTGAGGACAGTTCCAGAGGATTTTCATATAACATCTGCCCTTGGAGGTATTAATTAATTCTGCCAGTTTGCTAAGCAACTCGTGATTTGATTATTTATCTTTGTTTATTTTTTTTTGTTGTATTTCTTGCTTCTGTGGTTGAGTGTTTATTTAACTTTTTCTACTTAATAGTATTAGAAAACTTATAAAAATTATTTATTGGAAAGGCAGAGTTACAGAGAGAGGGAGGGAGAGACAGAGAACGAGATCCTCCAACTGCTGGTTCACTCCCAAATGGCTGCAAACCCTGGCCAAAGCCAGGGGCCTGGAATTCTATTCCGGTCTGTCACATGGGTGGCAGGGGCCAAGTACTGGGCCATCTTCTGCTGCCTTCCCAGGCACATTAGCAGGGAGCTGGCAGCTGTGATTCAAACTGGAAGCCATGATTCATGTTGCAGGCAGTGCATTAACTCACTGGGTCATATCGCTGGCCCTGGAAAGAAAACTTTTTGTTGCAAATTTGCCTCTTGTAACAATTTAGCACAGAACATATCTGGTATGAATTTACTATTGTTTTCTAATGTTCCCTAATTTTAGCTTTGACTTATTTTCATTATTTAATAAAGTGAAATTTACCATTTTTTATTTATACATTTTAAGTTTGTGGTTTTGTGTCATTGTGATAAATGAATGACTTTGTTTTCTTTTTTTTTTTTTTTTTGACAGGCAGAGTGGACAGTGAGAGAGACAGAGAGAAAGGTCTTCCTTTTTGCCGTTGGTTCACCCTCCAATGGCCGCCGCTGCAGCCGGCGCACCGCGCTGATCCTGGCAGGAGCCAGGAGCCAGGTGCTTTTCCTGGTCTCCCATGGGGTGCAGGGCCCAAGCACCTGGGCCATCCTCCACTGCACTCCCTGGCCATAGCAGAGAGCTGGCCTGGAAGAGGGGCAACCGGGACAGAATCCGGCGCCCCAACCGGGACTAGAACCCGGTGTGCCGGCGCCGCAAGGTGGAGGATTAGCCTATTGAGCCACGGCGCCGGCTCTGACTTTGTTTTCAAAATGTACTAAAGATTTTTTCTGTTGTAAAACATGATTCATTTTAAAAGGACTCCACAATGAAAAATATTATATTCAGATTCTCTGTATATCCATCTTTTAGGGACTATTGGATAGAAAAAGAATAAACTATTATTCTTTATATATATATATAAATATAATAATAACTATTATTAGTATTTCCTACCTTGTTATGTTTCTCCATTTATTTTTCTTTTATTATATATTTGAATACTTTTGGCTACATGAAACCTAATGTGTTGCATTTTTCAGTTACAAAGTGAAAAGAAATGCCTACTCTACAGATTTTAGTAGTGCTCAGATGTAGTAGAATAGGTTGTATATATTGCATATGCGTGTGAGTCTCATACCCCACCTCCTTCTCTGTAACCTTCCTCTCCCTCTTATCTCATATAGTTTGATGCTTTTTATGGGTTTTTGTTTTAAGTTAAACTCATGGAAATTCACTTTTTAGGCTCTAGTATCTGCCTTAAAATTTTAATTTATTATTAGTAGAAAAAATACATTGTTTTCCTCTTTTTAAACTATTTTCTCTGTGTTATTTCTTTTCACCATTCTTTCTTTCTTCCTAGCTGGCATATTATTTTTCCTCTTTATGTTTTTATATATGTGTATATTTTTTCCTTAGATGCTACCTATGCTGTGTGCTTCTCTTTTATGAAAGAATTTCCAATACCTATTGTTTTTTAATCTTGATATTGGCTTTTTCCATGAATGAATACTGTCTTTACCTACTCATATGTAAGGCTCTTGGATACCTGTTGCTGTGTTCTGTGTTCCATCATGGATGAATGACTTACAGAGTTATATACTTCTTGATTTATAATATTGCTTCCTTGACTTTTGGAAATTTAGGGGCCAGCTTGATTTTCCATCTTTTGAAGCCTTTTAATTTTTCTGTCTTGATAGCTTTAGGATTCATTTTCAAGTTCATACATTTCAATGATAAGGTAGGATATGGCTAGGCGTGGGTCAGTTTTCAATAATTTTTCTTGCTACTGAATATTTGCTTGTACTGAGTACTTACAGTCTGTAGAGTAACTTTTCCTTAGCTTATGAATGTTTGATTCTTTCTTTCCATTTATTCTGTCTCTTTCTAAGTTACATATGAGTAGGTTCCTGTTCTTTCCGTTGCATACCTGGCTTTTTCTCCATCTGTTTTATCTTTTTCCCCCATACACTGGAAGTTTCTTTTCTATTAATTGCTTCCATTGTTTATTTGTTCTTATGAGAATTTAACTTTTGCTATTGAATTTTCGATTTCAGCTCATTATTTCCTCAGAGAAACACAGCTACCTTTGAATTCCAGTCCTCGGCTGGTTCTCCCCCGCTCTTTTACATCTCTTTCTGTTCTGTCTTACCTCTTATTTCACAGAGCCCATGATTTCCCAAGTTGATTGAGAAAACTAAGGTGAGCTTAGACTCTGTTTCTGCTTCTCTTTCAAAAGCATTTTCCCTATTTTGTATTTTATTATTTATTTTAAATTATATATTTAAAGGTTGTCTTTATTTATTCGAAAGGCAGAGAGACAGAGGGAGAGAAAGAGCGAGTGATAGCCTCAAGTTCCTGGTTCATTTCCCATGTAGCCACAAAGGCTGCAGCTGGGCCATACCAAAGCCAGGAACCTGGAACTCCATCTGGGTCTGCTATGTGAGTGGCAAAGACTCAAGTAATTGGGCCATAGTCTGCTACTCTCACAGGTGCAGTAGGGAGCTGGATCAGAAGTGGAACAGCTGAGACTCGAACCACAGCTCATGGGATGCCAGTGTCACATACCACAGCTTAACCTGTTGTGGCACAATGCTGGCCCCATATTGTTTTATATTTTAAAGTGATTTTACTTATTTTTTTCTGCTAAGTCAGCTTAGTAAATAAAAAGTCTGTTGAAAACTGGAGTTAACTCTCTGGCGTGCAGTACTGCCCAGTGACTCCTCACAACTTTACTGGAGCACTAGCTGATAGAAGCCAACATGACAGGTGGAAGATTCTAGAAGTTGAAGGGGAGATGGGGGTGGGGGGTGGGGGGAGATGCAGCTGTGCACAGACCAGCAGAGAGTGTTGTGTCTGCTGCCTTTCCTTCTGCCATTTGGTTTATCTGTGGTGTCAGACCTCCCATTGAGTGTCTGTTTTTGCCTTGACCTTGGCACCTGGTTTGTGCTATGGCTGTGTCCAACCCCCTTTCTCTGACTTCATCTTTTTATAGAAGGAAAGGCCCTAGAACACTTCTGATTGTGTGTGCCAGAGGCTTTGTGAATGTTAGGCTTTCCAGCACAGCTGCTCCGAGTTAGGCTAAATAGTGTGTATTCCGTCTCCCATGGCTTGTCTACACTTCCAGCTCTGAACTTTGCAAATTGAGATGCATGAGTGGAATTTTACCAAACACCTTTTATTTACTTCCCAAAATGCTGGGTAGTTTTCTGGTGGTAAGTCTGTTTTCTGGGGCCCTTAGTGTCTCTTTATTTTTTCATTTTTTTAAAAGATTTTTATTTATTTATTGGAGAGGTAGAGTTACACACACACACACACACACACACACAGAGATATCTTCCATCTGCTGGTTTACTCCACGAATGGCTACAACAGCAGGAGCTGGGCTGATCCTAATTCAGGAGCCAGGAGCTTCTTCTAGGTCTCTCATGCAGTTGCAGGGACCCAAGCACTTGGGCTGTCCTCTACTGCTTTCCCAGGCCATTAGCAGAGAGCCGGAGCAGAAGAGGAGCAGCCGGGACTAGATCCAGTGTCCATATGGGATGCTGGTGTCATAGGTGGAGACAGCCCATTATGCCACAGTGCTGGCCCTGTTAATACCTTTTTAAATGAAGTCCCATATGCAGTCTATCCAGGAGAAATTCCTGAGTTTCTGGCATCTTGATGGTGTCCTTTCTGCAGTATTGAGGCAGACTTTTCTACAGATGTATATTTAGTGGTCATTGTAGTTGGGATTCAGAAGCCAATGGCCTTTTTTTTTTTCTTTTTTTTTTTCAAGCAGAGCCAACTAAGAGAGATACAGGAATGATGGGGATGACACACTGCTTAATTATGATAAAGTTGTCTTGAATGCAACATAGATGATGACAAATGAGTTGGCTCATGCTTTTTCTTAATGAGGCCTCCATACCCCATCACAAGCAGTGTGGCCCTTTGGTCCTTCTGTACAAGAATAAACCTGCCTAGAGACAGTGTGACCAACAGAAATTAGCAAAGTACACACTGTCAGTGGGCAAGCATAGCTCAAAGAAGCACGGAGCCACCGTGCCCACTTCAGTTTCCAGTGCAGCCATCCAGATTCCTTTGAGTTCAGGAAGACCACTTGAGAGTGCATGAGAGTCTGGCATTGTCACTTTAATGGAAACATAAAATGTAAGGATTAAGTGCAACTAAGAAACAATGGCAATGAGCTAGTTGTTGACTGGCCCAACCATCACCTTTCTAAATAGTTCTAGAGCATAAAAGTCAGAAGTGATGTAAGAAAGCTTATTTTTAATGGATATTTGAGTTTGTTTTCTTTTCCAAAGTTCTCTCAAAAGTTAAAAAAAAAATCAAGATGCCAAATTCTAAGTGAATTTACATTGCAGCCTACACATTTTAACCTAAATATAAAACTCAGCTCCTAAAGTTTAATTTTGTGTGTGCATGTGAATCACATTAGAATTTAAGTGTCTTTGAGTAATTTATTATTAAACCTCTAATAAAATGCATAACTGCAAGTAAAATATGACTTTTACTTGAGTTTACATAGGAAATAATAAACCTTCTAGTCTGTGAAATTTAGTATCCCATTTAATATAACATGCCATAGTAAATGGTGCGCAATTACATTTCTTAAACATTTGCATTTGGTGAATTGATTTGCTTCTGGTGGCTCCTGACTCACTATTTATAAGAGTACCTCAAAGATTCAGTTTAGATATTCAGATATGTTTTCCTCCTTACAGAAAATCTGAAAAACTTAGTCCTCTTATTTCAGTAAGACTTTTCCATCTGTTGGAGAGTTGAAGCTTTGTTCAATAGAATCTAGCATGTACAAGAGAATGTATCCATCCTGAAAATTGGTTATGGAGACATAACCTCTGACTTCTGTCCTGAGCCATCCTTCAGGTACTTTTTTCTTTCATTTTCATAAGAAAAGTCAGAGAGAGATTGATTTGCCCTAAGCACTTCCTCTAAATGAGCCTATCACTCTTTTGTCACACTGTTCTACTTGAGGTGTAAACTTGATGACTACTGAAAATTATCAACGTGTTTTGTTTATTGTCTGTTCTTAGCAAAACATAAGTTGTACTAGAGGAAGTAGCAAATACCTTGTTCAGCAAACCGTTACTACCGCAGTGCACATTAAAGGGTTATTACTGAACGAAAGGAATTTGCCTGGAGTCCTTGTCTATTTAGCTGAGCTCACAAATCAGTGGTTTGTGGTGTCTCACCAGAAGATATTTGTTTGATAACTTCAGTACCATTGTCTTTCCATTACATAACTTAAATGTTTTATGTTAAACTTTTTTTTAAAAAAAGAAGTTTATGTGTTTGAAAGGCAGAGTAACAGGGAGGAAGGAAGAAAGAGAGAGAGAGTCTTCCATCTACTGGTTCACTCCCCAAATGGCCACAACGGCCCTGGCTGGCCCAGCCTGACACCAGGAGCCTGGAACTCCATGCAGGTCTCCCACATGGGTGGCAGGCAGGAAGTACTTGGGCTATCTTCTGCTTTTCCAGGAGCATTAACAGGGAGCCGGATCAGAAGTAAAGCGTGCAGTCAGTGCCCCAGTGTGGGATGTCAGTGTTGCAGAGCGTGGCTTACACTGCTGCACCTTATGGTGCTTTATAGCTGGGATTTAGATCAACACCTGAGATTATGGCTGCTCTTGAGAACCTGAAAGAGTTGGCACAAGATGACAGTTCTGACCCATGTCACCATCAGGAGGAACTTAATAGCTATCAAATATTAGATGAATACCATCTATTTTTTTAAAACTGGTCACTGAAGGCTTTTGTGTTTGGTACCCTTTCCTTCAAACCAGTCCTTAATTTTTATTATAAATAATAAAGAAGAACAGTGTATCTTCAATGTAATGCTTTTATTTAATAAAAATATACATTTTATTGACATGTGGGTAGGACAAACTTAAATAATTGAATAGGACACAGAGATTATACATAAATAGCTAATGAACAGTACAAAGTGATAAGTGCTATTTTAGTAAGATTCCATCATACCTATATTTAACTAACACGAGTTGAAATATCCAGGATGGTTGCCAAAGAAAAGAGAGAGAGGGAGGCAGGAAAGGAAATAGGAAGGTAAGGGAGGAGTGCAGATGCAGATGTTGGGGAAAGGGAGAGCTGCAGTGAGGGAAAGAGAGAAGGAGGTGCTGTTACAAAGGTTCCACCTGTTCCGTGTTCGTATTTGCACTAGAGTGAGCATGATATGGGGCAAGTGAATCTTTTGTTCATCTCATTTACCTTGTTTTTCTCATAGGAACAGCAAATCCCTCTGCTGTTGTCAATCGGATAATTAAATGTGAATTTTTCTTACACCATGGCCCTTGAATGCAAACTGCTACTGCATTTGGTGTTTAATTGAACAAAAAGGAATTTGTTTCCCACTTGGGAGAAAAACTGGCTGGGCTTGACTTAGGAATTACTAGTTTCCTTTATAAAGGAGTCCTAAGAGTAATTTTGATGATTATTTTCCCTTTATGCTGCCCTAATCCCGTAAAATTTCTCTGTGTATTTTTAAATTGCCCTGGCATGGGAAAGAAAAGACATTTCACTCTTAGAGGCTGGAAGATGTGGGAATGCTTCATAGAAGGAGCAGCATTTTGAGTGGAGTTTTGACAGAGTCTGAAACTACTGTTTTATCCAGTAGGGTGGCAAGTAGCCATGCTTAACAACTCAAATTCAGCTGCATGCAAATGAAATAATAAGGAGTTGACGCCTTACTACACTAAGATTTCAGGGAGCCAGTGAATTCTTGTGTCTAGTGACTAGCACAACAGCAGGCATAAAGGCTTCCGGTCCTTGAAGAAGGTTCTGCTAGCCCAGGTGGACAGGGAGCAGTTTGCCTCCCTTCACGGAGCAGAAATCTTTGACTTCTGTGAAGGGCAGCAGTGAGGAGTTTACCTAAGAGTATCTATCCCCTGACTGCCTTTTTGCCTCCACCCTAAATATAAACTTAAGTAATTTAATTTGCCTCCCTGGAACATAAAGCTAAGCCAAATCATGCTATTTTCCCAAGAAAATTCTGGAATTTTACAACTATTGAAATTCGCTGCAGGGTGCTTGTTTTAGTTAATGATCCGTGGAAATATGGAGCTGTTGATACAAACTGGGAAGCTGTGTTACAATGGGGAGTGATTTCTCTTCCCTAGCGAGCAAAGGGACAGAATAATTTTTAATTATTTTAGAAATAATGTCCTGTATTTCTGTATTTACAATGACTTGAAAGAAGGTCTTTTTTTTTGTATGTGTGTTTTTAAGTGTGCTTTGAAATTTTGATGAATATGTAGTTTTTGGTTGTTCTTCATAAAATTTATATGCCATGTTGGTTTTTTGATGGAAAATTGAGCTCAAGTGAAAATGTTATTTGTTGCTTTGCTGCTTCTAAACTTTTTTCCCACCTCTCCTCCCCTCACAGTTATTCTTGAGTTAGTTATATTGGTTGTCACCAGGGACTACCAGCTTCTATGTCTTTTTGGCAGTTTTAGAGTCTTGTTTCAAATTATATACAGTCAAAAGGTTGACAAAAGCTCTAGCTAATGTCCTTTTGATGGTTTGGCAATCTGTGATAAAGTATATGTTGATTTGTGATAAATAATTAATATTGTTCGGACAGTTGGAGTTTCCTAGCTAGTGGTTTATGTCCTGACAACTAAAGAGAATTTGTCCAGCATGTAATTTATCCACAGTGAAATGAGAAGGGATATTTCTTTAGTCAGGATATTAATGACTGAGTCCTGAAGTGAGACCATGGAGACCACCCACCCCTCCCCCCATTTTCTTAAAGGAGAGGTAACCTTTTTCTTTTCCTGGTAGCTTCAGATATAAAAAATTTAAGGAAGGTTTTTCTGTGTCAGATGAAAAAATAAACCCTTCTAATCCAATGAGGTGCATAAATGTACTTTTAAGATGTAAGAACTATATGATCTTTATATTTGATATTGCCCTTCTAACAGGAGGAATACTGCTCTCACACAGGTATCTTTTTTTCTTCGCAGAAACCTCTTATTTAAGGTATATAAATGTCTTGGGTTTCATAAATACAAAGTTAGGAACATAGTGATTTGTCCCACCCTACCCTCCCTCCCACCTGCATTCCCACCATTCTTCCTCCTCCCTCTCCTATTCCCATTATTACTTTTACTAAGATCTATTTTCTTTTTTTTATTTCAATTTTTAAATTTATTTATTTTATTTATTTTTTTATTTTTAACTTTTATTTAATGAATATAAATTTCCAAAGTACAGCTTATGGATTACAATGGCTTCCCCCCCATACCGTCCCTCCCACCCGCAACCCTCCCCTTTCCCATTCCTTCTCCCCTTCCATTCACATCAAGATTCATTTTCGTTTCTCTTTATATACAGAAGATCAGTTTAGCATACATTAAGTAAAGATTTCAACAGCTTGCTCCCACACAGAAACACAAAGTGAAAAATACTGTTTGAGTACTAGTTATAGCATTAAATCTCAATGTACAGCACACTAAGGACAGAGATCCTACATGAGGAGTAAGTGCACAGTGACTCCTGTTGTTGACTTAACAAATTGACACTCTTGTTTATGGCCTCAGTAATCACCCTAGGCTCTTGTCATGAGCTGCCAAGGCTATGGAAGCCCCCTGAGTTCACTGACTCTGATCATATTTAGACAAGGCCATGGTCAAAGTGGAAGTTCTCTCCTCCCTTCAGAGAAAGGTACCTCCTTCTTTGATGACCCGTTCTTTCCACTGGGATCTCACTCGCAGAGATCTTTCATTTAGTTTTTTTTTTTTTTCCCCAGAGTGTCTTGACTTTCCATGCCTGAAATACTCTCATGGGCTTTTCAGCCAGATCCGCATGCCTTAAGAGCTGATTCTGAGGCCAGAGTGCTGTTTAGGACATCTGCCATTCTATGGGTCTGCTGTGTATCTCACTTCCCATGTTGGATCATTCTCTCCCTTTTTTATTCTATCAGCTAGTATTTGCAGACACTAGTCTTGTTTATGTGATCCCTTTGGTTCTTAGTCCTATCATTATGATCAATTGTGAACAGAAATTGACTAAGATCTATTTTCAATTAACTTTAAACACATAAGATTAACCCTGCATTAATTATGGAGTTCAGCAAACAGAATGAAGGGGAAAAAAAAAAAAAACTGTTCCTCAGTAGTAGAGACAAGGGCTATTCAAAGTTATCACATCTCCAAGTGTGATTTTCACTTCTATAGATTATCTTTTAGGTACTCTATTAGTTACCACAGATCAGGAAGAACCTATGTTATCTGTGTCTTTGGGACTGGCTTATTTCACTAAGTATAATGGTTTCCAGTTGCATCCATTTTGTTGCAAATGGCAGGATTTCATTTTTTTCTGCAGTGTAGTATTCCATGGGTTGCATATCCCATAATTTCTTTATCCAGTCTTCAGTTGACAGGCAACTAGGTTGATTCCATATCTTAGCTATTGTGAATTGAGCAGCAATAAACATGGGGTACAGATAACTCTTTCATATGCTGATTTCATTTCCTTTGGGACATTCCCAGGAGCCAGATGGCTGGGTCATATGGTAGATTTATATTCAGTTTTCTGAGGTATCTCCAGTCTGTCTTCCACAGTGACTATACCCATTTACATTCATACCAACAGTGGATTAGGCTACCTTTTCCCCCATATCCTTGAGAGCATTTGTTGTTTGTTGATTTCTGTATGAAAACCATTTTAACTGGGATAAAGTAAAACCTCATTGTAGTTTTCATTTGCATTTCCCTGATGGCTAGCAATTCTGAACATTTTTTTCATGCATCTCTTGGCCATTTGGATTTTCTCTTTTTAAAAATGCCTTTTCAAGTCCTTTGCCTATTTCTTAACTGGATTGTTTGTTTTGTTGTTGTCGAGTTTCTTGAGCTCTTTATATATTCTGAATATTAATCCTTTATCAGTTGCATAATAATTGCAAAATATTTTACTAATCCTTTATCATTTGCAAATAATTTCTACCATTCTGTCAGTTGTCTCTTCACTTTGCTGAGTGTATCTTTGGCTTTGCAGAAGCGTCTCAATTTGATATAATCCCATTTGTTAATTTCTGAGGAAATCCAAATGGCCACAGGTTTCTTTATCTGTTTTCTATATTATTTTATTTAATAAATGAAAAACAACAGAAGTGAAAAGAATTTATTTAGTTATCTTTTTACAAGCAGATGCTATTTTAAATGATTTTTTAAAAATTTATTTATGTTGAAAGAATTACAGAGAGAGACAGAGAACAGAGAGACCTTCCACCCTCTGGTTTACTCCCCAAATGGCTGCAACAGCCAGCCCTGGGCCAGGCTGAACCCAGGAGCCAGGAGCTTCATCCCAGTGTCCCAAACACTCAGACCGTCTTTTGTTCCCAGGGAGCTGGATCGAAAGTGGAGCAGCTGGGACACAAACTGGTGCCCAAATGGGATGTCAGCATCACAGGTTGCAGCTTTTGCCTACTACACCACAATGCTGATACATCACCCCATGCTGATGCTATTTTTTTTAAAAAAAGATTTAATTAATTAATTAATTAGGCAGAGTGACTGCGAGTGGGGGAGATAGATCCTCCATCTGCTGATTCATTCCCCAAATTGCTGCAACAGCATGTGCTGGGCTAGGCTGAAACCAGGAGCCAGGATCTCCATCCAGGTCTCCTAAGGAAGTGGCAGGGGACCAAGTACCTGGATCATTTTCTGCTACTTTTTCAGGTGCATTAGTAGGGAGCTGGATTGAAAGAAGAGCAGCCAGGACTTAACCTGAAATCTGATATGGGAAGTAAGTGAATGCTTCACTTCCTGCACCACAAGGATGCTGGTTTTTTTTTTTTTTTTTTTTTTTTAAAGCCAAACTAACAATGGCCTAAGCATGACAGAACTTGTTTATCTTAGAAGAAAATTCCAGCCTCTAGCTGATAAAGCTTCTTGGAGTCATTTTGAAAACCAGGCCTTCATCTCCTGCCGTGGATGGCCACCACGCCTTCCTGCACATGGCCAATCCAGGCCGTACAGGGGAGAGGACAGGACAGCTGCTCTCTCTGCCTTCAAAGGCAGGACCTGGGAACTGTGATTATTCTACTGCCTCTCATTTGCTTGAGTTTGATCGCAAGGCTGTAGCCACCTCGCCGGGAGGCTGTGAAACACAGAAATGTTTTCTGAAATGGAGAGTTCTACTCTAAAGAAAGAAGGGGGCAAATCTCTCAGAGAACAGATTTTCTGCCAAAAATTAATGGCTTGATTTCCACTCAACTTTCAAATAATTGTAAATCTTGCCATTGGTAAAAGTGATGTCCAAATGCTACTGGTAAACTCTGAGGACTTATTTTGTTATTAATAAAAAAGTTTAACCACAAGGAAAAAAATTTATAAAGCAAGGTATGCCTCTTTTTTAAAGCTTGTTTGAAACAGAAATAAGATTTCCATACTTAAGAGCCATGGATGAGGGCCGGAAGAGAGGAAACCATGTGAGATGTGCAAATGAAGGCAAGTTAAGGAGGACATGCAAGGTAATTATAGCTGATTTCAGGCCTCATGAAATACATGGCGTTCTAAGGAACTAATAATGGCCACTGAAATTTTTCACAATCTCAAAAAGAAAAATATTTTTACTGGAGAATAAAAATGTTCTGCTTGAGGCTAGCCTTAGTCTCTAGTCGCAATAAAATTCTGTGATGTATAATGATGCTCATATTTCTTCCACTTTCAATAGCACTGTGGTAGGGAAAGTAAATGTACCAATGCGTATCTAGTGGAAGGAGACAAAATTCAGCCCATTTTCCTTTTATGCTTGGTTTGATTTTTCTCTGACACATTTATAATCTTTCATTTTCTTTAGTCTCTGGATGAGGGCTTGGCAGATTTTCTTTCTTTGAGAGGATCATGTTCTTTCATGTTGAGTGGAAACATAATTTAGGGAAAAACTGGAAATAGGTTGTTTCTGTGTGCATGCATAAAACCCAATTTCTAGTTTTACCAAGAAAATCAGCTTTGTATATGTATAGAGCATCCCCCTGGATTGACCCAATGCTTACCATTTCCTGTGATACATGCATAAAAGTCAATATCAGCTAGCGTGTCTTAGGAACATATTGGCTTACTCATGATCACATTTCTAAAAGTGCCTGCTTTATGTTTAGGTCATTTTTTTTTTTTTCAAGATAGACAAAACGCAGTATAGCATGGACTGAAGTGAGGAATGGGCCAGCATAGGCCTTTCTGGTGGTTGCTGGGCTGTGCCAGATGCTGTGGCATTGTAACTGATCCCCAGGCCACGGGAGCCACATATCCTGTTTCCACTCTGGGTGTGTGCTGGTTTGAGGTTACCAGAACATTTTATTTTTATTTCATTTCCTGCTTGGAATTTATTTGGGAATTAAAATCTGGACAAATGTGTGTCAATTTAAACGAACTTTAAATGGTATACCTTAAACTGCCCTGAAAGCAGGAGCCAGGCAGGCGCTTGGAGCTCTGGTGTGCCCTCTCCTTCTGTGTTGCACAACTCTACAGGGTGTCCTAGTCAAAGAATTAATGGGAAATGGTGCTTCTTGGAGTTGTATAGCAGGAAGTCTTTGGTCACAGCTTTGGAAATGCTACGTTAATTGCATTATATTATAGTTAGTATGACTTTATCATTTATTACCTAAGATGGAACACTTTTGAGAGTGAAAGGGCACACAGTAACAGCAGAATAGCATGCATGGATCTGAACTCTCCTGGGAAAATGAGTGCTTTTCATTTTCCTTATTGTAATAATATAGAACCTGGTTGCTTCTTGAGATAGGTTAAATCACCTTTTCTCTCTATAACATTTCTCTTGATAGAGCAAGGCAATGAAACAAAGGAATCAGAATGAGATATACAAATAATGATTTTCCTTTTTCCATTCTGTTTCCTAAGGGAAATCCTTAGAGGACACATGTTGGTTTTATTTTGTTTTTTTGGCCATCTTAATAGAGGATTGAAAAATATTCCATTCTTTTATGTTTCCAAGTCCACATTTGTCCAGCTGCTAAACTGTTTACATTATATTGAATCCTAGAGATATTTTTCCAATAAAATATCCTAAAGAACATTATTTAAAATATCTTTCTTCAGTTCTTTGTATTTGATGTTGTCTTGCTCACAGATTTCCAGTAGCACCTTTTACGTACTAGCTCATTCCAAATGCATTGTCTTGGGTTTGCGTCTCCAATACTAGCCTCATTTTCTATTGCTCAGCTGAATTATTTTTTAAATTCATTTTACTTATTTGAAAGAGAGAGAGAGAGAGAGAGAGGAAAATTCCATCCTCTGGTTTAGTCCCCAAATGCCTTCAACAACTGCATGCAGCTGGGGCAGGCTGAAGCCAGAAGACAGGAACTCAATCCAGGTATCCCACGTAGGTGGCAGGGAACAAGTTCCTGATGGTTGTCACCTGCTGCCTCTTAGGGTGTACATTAGCAGGAAGTGCAAATCCGAAGTGGAGCTGGAATTCAAGCCCAGGCATTCTGCTATGGGTTGCAGGTGTCCCAGGCCATGCGTTAATGGCTAGGCCAAATGCCCACCCTCCAGCTGAATTTTTAGCCTAGCAGATCCTTCTCTTAAATAGCTTGCCCATTGCCGATCTTTGTGCTTTGCATTGTTTTTCACTGTGACTTAGCTGTCTTCTCCTGCCCTATCTGCTAAGAGGCTTCCGATTCTCAAAGCATATTTCAAGACCCCCTTTCTCTACCTTCTTTCTCTGGGGTCTATTCCATATAGGACAAAGTGAAGTTATAATGACTTATAATATTTTAAACTCATGTCCAGGATCTGTCTTTAGGACTATTGTGTAACTTTGGGCTCCAGTTTTTTTTTTTTTTTTTTCAATAAATTGGTATAATATGAATCACTTCTTCCACTGAGCACAAGAATTTCATTTGGTAGTATATGGGTGTTACTTTGAGAATTATAAAACACTGTACACATCTTCATTGTCTTTATTCCAGTATTCCTTTTGGTCAGATTTGGTTAGGGTCAACCAATTCCTTTATGTACCATTGTCTCCCATCCACAAGAATATTCTACATAGTGAAGGGCGGAGTCCACATCTTAAAATATTGCACTATCTCCCAGCAGTGTATAGAGCTGTGTTGGCTGTTACACAGAGGCAAATAATTCTGTTCTAGGTCCATCCAGAGTCTTCTCTCTTCTTCAGCTGTATTCTGAGAAATTTTGGAATAAGGCCTGTTAAGCATTAAACTGAAGGGTTCTTTTTGTTGTGGTTGTCAATCAATTAGGAATTCTCGCACAGTCTGGTCTGTCAAGGCTGAGTAGCTTTTTAGGCAAACAATGGGCAAAGAAGGGCATTCCAGTCGGAGAATAGCATATGCAAAAGCAAAGAAACCTAGCATCATGGTGGGGTAGAAAGTGGAAATAAATTGGAAATGGTTGCAGAGCTGGATAGTAATATAGATCCTGGTAGGAGCTGAGATGGGAAAAGTTGGCAGATGCTGATGGGACTGTCAGTATCAAAAACATCTTAAATGGATTATTCTAACATATTTTAGGATTACAAAAAAGAATGTTTCATATGGTGAGTGTTTCAGATGTAACTAATTTTTATTAGAAACTTTAATATTCAAAGGAGAGCTGTGTATTATAAAATTTAGCAGGATAACCTCATGATTAATATCTCTGTTATTCCAAAAGTATATCAGGCAGGCTCTCAGGCAGGCATGTGGCCTAATGCTTAAAATACCTGTGTCCCTTTCTCTCTGTCTCTTTCTCTCTCACTGTCCACTCTGCCTGTCAAAAAAAAAAAAAAAAAAAAAAGATAAAATACCTGTGTCCCATATTGGAGGACCTGGGTTCGATACCCAACTCAGCTACAGATTCCAGCTTTCTGTTAGTGTGGAACTGGAAGGCAGTGGTGATGGCTCAGGTCTTAAGTCCCACCTGTGTGGGAGAGTTGGGGAGACTATTTCAGGCATTCAGAGAAGGAATCAGTGGATCAGCACTTTCATGCTGTCATCCTCTTTCCACTTCTGAGATAAATACATTTAAAAAGGTTTAAATTTTTTGACAATGGTGTGCTCTAGAAAGGATAGAGGTTGAACCGGGATTAAAGTATAGTAAAGGCGTGCCAGGAGAGGAGCTTGCTTAGCTGTTTCAGTTAGCGCAGCTACGAGGCACAGTAACCACATCTTCATGATGCCGCCTGTGGAGTTCAGGCATTAAGAAACACTCAGCAGTTGCTGTTCTGCTTCAGGAACAGGGGCTCCTCCTCTAAGGTGGGTGTTCTGTGGCTTCCTTTGTAAATATGATTTTTTTTTTTTTACTATTTATCTGTTCTCAGTCTTTCCTGTTTTCCTTAGAGCACAGCCGCTATATCATTGAGTTGTCTATGCATTGAGCAAAGGTTTACTTCCCTCATTAGTGCACGTCTGCTACTTGCTTGTCTGCCTTGGATCCTGGTACAGTGAGTGAGATCTTGCTTTATTGACCACCCTAACATCTAAGAAAAAATAGTTTCTCCAGCCTCAAAGAGCAATGAAATACTTTATTTTCCCCCCTTTTGTGATACGTAGGGAACAGATAACTTTGTGATACCTTCTCTAAAATATCACATCATGGGTGTGTTTTTTTTTTTCACAGCAATAACTGCTTCTTTGGCTGAATGTTCATCTTATGCAGATATTTTTGAGTGAATAATGTACATTGTATGCATTATGCTGGTACGTTGTGGTATTAATATGTGAACGGTATAAGCAATATCATGTAAAAGAAGCTTGCAAAGTTAGTTTGCACACTCATGGTCAAGTACAATGAGAGGGAAAGATTAGGAAATATGCTTTTAGACATTTCTTGCCAAAATAAACAAAAAAATGTTGTTTGCCTCATGAGAAATTTGAACTAACACTCAGTTTTGTGGTAAAAAAAATGCATTTGGATTCTCAGAGGCAAATCTTAAAGAATGCATGGGACACAAAATGTAACTGCAAATTTAAATAAAAACTCTGTCTTATCTTCCTTTTATATCATTCAGTTCTCAGCATGTGAGATGGAGTTTTTTTCTTTTAAGCAGACTTATTGAGCTTTCTGGTTTCAAACATTTTTATATTTAAGTTGCATGCTGATGTGAACTAGTTTCTTAATAGGGTTATATCTCATGCTTTTGTGACAAAGACAAGGAAGTAAGGCTAGAATAATGAATGTTAGATTTTGAGTTTTCAGAACTACTGTTTCTTTTCGAGTTGTCTTGGAAAAATATTGCCTTTATAATTTTAAATATGTTTTGACCTTAAATACCTTGATTGCTGATATAGTCTTTTCTCTGTCAGAATATCTGAAACTTTTAAAGTTTTCCCAAATTGGATCTGAACAAAAGCAGGATTAAAAAAAACAAATCAAAACCAAATCAAAACAAGACAGGGGATTATGGTTGATGATCAGATTAAAGTTAATAGGATTCAAAATACTGAAAATACATCTCAAATTTTTCCAAATCAGATTTCTGTAATTATCTTGCAGTAATTTGAAGGAAGAATTTTTATTGCTAGAAGAATGGAAAAACCAACAGTCTTATAGCACATTTCAGAAAAGGGTTCTTTGTCACATTTGAATAGCCTATGTGTGTGCAGTTTGCTCTTTTTTTTTTTTTTTAACGGAAAAAAAAAAAAATCACCAAGTTGGCAGTTGGTTGTACAGATTTCCCTTTGTGGTGGAAATCCTGGGATGTTGTGGGAGAAAACCACTGCCCATCTTAACACAGATGCTAATTGTATTCTGTAATTCTTCTTGGTTGCCATTGCAATGTTCTTTGCTGCCTTTTATTTGTTGTTCCTCCAGGACAGAAGTGATTACTAATTACTATCGTGCTGCCCTGAAGAAGTAGGCCATTTGGTTTGCTTTTCTTTTCCTCTCCGTTCTTTTCTTTTCTCTTCAGAGAGGGTAGTGAAAGGAGGATTGGAGGTTTTGGTGCTGCTGCTCATCCCCTACATGCCTGGGCTGCTTCTCTAATTTGCATGGGTACCTTGGGCATTGTCCTGTGGGGCTGGGGTAGCTCGACCTCTTCTTTAGTTTAGTGACCCTTATCATCTTGCTGTTCATTCCAGAGGCCTGTTTAATGCTAATTAGGCCTTCAACCAGTTGCTGTTTACAACCTTGTGCTTTGGAAAGCAGGGCCCTCTCTAAAGACCACATTGGTGGTCTTAAACTGAATGAGTAGGATGGAAGACCCTGTTCCCCAGAGAAAAGCCTCTTAGCATTGAGAAATATGTAATGATCACATCATTATAATCAATAAATAAACATAGAAACATTTTACCTGAATGCTCCTTAGTGATGGCCTGATGCTCTTTAGGACATTAATCTAATCCTTACTTTGGGAGTCCTTAAGAAAGGGAGCATTTCAACCTCCCCTCCCACTGGGAACACTGGATAAAGTTTTGGTGGCTGTGCTGGAAAACAGAAGGAAAGTTAAACGGACCACGATTCAGGAAATATTTATATTACGGTCACCTAACGTGTGATTAAACTGATTGAACAAAAGGAAAAAATTCCATGGACACCTTGCAGGATGGGCATCTGACCTTGACACATACTTGGATAGGTGGCAGAATTTATTACTAGCTTTATTGGATGGACAAATATTTCTTTGCTGGCCCTCCCGGTGCTCGGCTAATGGAAGGATCAGGAATGCATTGCAGAACGGTTTGACCAATGTTGCCTCCTGTCATTCTCATCTTATGGGAGTGTTAACTGAAGCTTGTGCAAGTCAAAGACCTCACCATTGATCTCTTCAGTGAGCTGGTTACAAAGCCATATTTTGAAAGAGAACTGAACCACGCTGGCTGTCAAGAGGCAAGGGAAAGAAATCTGTGTCCTGTGGAGGCTGGTACTCTGCTTTCTTCCTAGACTAAGTACAGTTGGATGACAGTTTATGGCCTTAGGAGTCAAGCCTTGTGTAGTACACACTAGCTCTGAGATAGTCCTAACCAGTCCCTTTTCCCCTAATTTTGCTAATGTGACATACTTATGTGATAAAATTAACAAAAATTGTTGCATGTTCCTTTCTGCACAGAAAGAGTATGTGGAGTTGATGGGGAGGGGGGAATGCCTTCATTTGGTATTTCATGAGCCTAGTAAATCTATGCTGACAGACTACTTTGCTTGATAAACTTGTTTATGCAGTTTCTTTTACAATAAAAACAGGGTGCACTGGAATTATTTATTAGAAATGCATCAGTTAAGAAAAGATTGGCTTGGATGCTAAATGGATTTGAATAACTTACTCAGTGTGGGAAAAAATTACTAGAAACTGAAAGGCAGGTAAGGCAGACTGTTTAAACAGAAGACCATAGAAACATTCGTAGCATTAGAAGGTAAATGGATTTTCATGTTGTTGGGTAGATTGGAGCCTTTAAATCATTTTTTGTAGCTCTTCTACAAAAAGTTATGTATGTGTGTGTGTGAGAGATGGACAGAAAAACTCCTAATGGTTCACAAGCCACTTAAAAATCCTCTTTTGCCCTTTACTTCTCAGCCTTTTCTCCTTCTAAGGCTCAAACACAAGGAGTTGATGGAGGCAAACCTCTTTTGCTGCCCTTGAACGGACACTGGAATATTCGTAGCTCAGTTACTAAGAATGTGTCCACCTATAGAATTCTGACATTGATTTTTGTTTTGTAGGTTCCTGATTGTTCTTTGTATCATAATTCACATTATTTTTAAGTGGGGGACTGGCACTTATAATTTGTTCTTGGTTGGAAGAATGGTCATATGATTGTGCCAATCTGATGGAAAAGAGCTCACTACCAAGTTGTCATTTTGTGAAGACGATCTTATTGGTTTTCTCCATCACTTGAAGGAAGCTCAAGGGCATGGCATTTGTCTTGGTATACAAACTTTTGTACTGGATAAAGAGAGGGAATGGAGGAACAATACATAAGGCTGGTGTGGAGGGCAAAGTGGTAATAAGCCCTCTGTTTTCAGTCATGTTTTCCTCCATTGTTAGGGCCTGGTATTGCACCTTCCTCTATCTGCTGTATCACACGGTTGTGAGTATTATAACAATACTCTACAAGTAGGATGAAAATTCTGGTTACTGCAATGTTTTCCACTAATTGTTTTGAAAGGCACATGCATATAGAGTTGCCTGTCTACACTGGAGTAAAGTTTCCTTTATATTTTTAAAAGCTTTTTAGCTACTTTGCCTGATTAATTCCAAAAAGTTTGTTACACATATAGAACATAATATTCAAAAATAAATACACATATATCTCTGTTGTATATATATTTATATTATTAGGCTATAAAATATGGAAACAAAGATGAGATACAAATTGGAAGCTCCAGTGTATTTCTGTCATACCCTGAGTTAATTATCTTGTGCCAGCTCTCTTTTTTTGGGGTGTAGACCCACTTTTAAAGGCATCAGCTAGGGGGTAGTGTGCTTTAGAATGTGGGCTATGTTATCCGAGGTCCTGCATTTTAGAAAGTGGAAAGGGCCCAGGAAGGTACCTTGGCATGTAGGATTATGTATATCGCATAGAGGGAGTCCAGTGTTAGGTCTCAGGTCCTTGCTCTGCTCCATAGCTTAATAACATGGTGTTCCCTTTTAGCCTGTCTTGGGTTACTAGAGGGACACAACACACACTGTACCTGTGGGTTCTGTAGTTGGACTGGGGAATTCCTGTGTTACTTCCAATAGTTAAACTGAAGTGTGGACCTTGAAAGGAATCAACTCTCGCCTTTCGCTTTCTCACCCAGTTGGAGGCTATCTCCAGCTCTAAGTGCAGGATGACATCCCTTTTACTTGCATCCTGAAATCTGAAAGTGCCTGGGAAATGCGGTGTTACCGTTTTGTCAGGGTAATTCTCTTCTGCATCTTTTGATTTGGGTTTTTAATTTTCCCAGCGTATATTCAGCTGGACTTAACAGTGTATTAATTTCCTTTGTGGAGAACATTGGCTTCTTTTTACAGACTCTGCCCTGGAGCTTTTTGAGCTTCATTGATCTGTGTTGATGTGTGTGTGTGTGTGTGTGTGTGTTGGTTATTGTTGGTTTGACTACTTTAGAGTTTTCAGAAAATAGCCTAGGTTATAATTTTATGTCATTTTTAAAAAATCAATTTCCTTTTGGGGATAAAAAGAGTGAATATTTGAAGACTCTTACCTGCCATGAAAGAGGAGCGATTTGCTCCCACTTTCCTAATTTTTGCTTCCCTTAAGGATAAGGTCATAGAAGGAACCTCCGGCATCCATGCCAATAGGAGGTCAGTTTTACTTTGATGGCTCTCTTTGGGGCTTGAAGCTGTTGGGAGTCTCCTGAGCACTAAAATATTAGATGAGAACAATTTACAGGGAAACGTCATTTTTGCCTTGATTTCATCAGAATTGGAAGAGGCAACTTGGAAGGCATTTCCCTATCCCATGGGTATGTAATCTTGAACTTTCTTACTCTTTTCTTTTATAATGAGTTACTTAAATTTATAATCCAAAAAAACAAATAAATAATTTTCCTCCAAAAGACATATCCTCCACAAATAACAAAAACAGAACAAACTACATAAGAGCATGTTCTTCCTATAGGAGGGTGGGAGAGTTCAACTTTTCTTTGAGTGGTGTAGTACTTAGCTTACTGAGTTGCTATCAGTAACCACTTTATTTTCAAACAGGAAAATAAATTTTTCAAATGCGACTATTCGGCTGAGAGATTTTTCTTCCTTCGGGATTGAACTGTATGAAAAATAGTGTGAACTGAAGCAGTCTTTCAAATGTTTTTGAACTATCACTACATCTTATTAGTTCCTTCATAAAGAAAACCTAGCATTTGTCCTTACCAATATCTTTTTCTACAATACAGTTTGTTTAGTCATGGAAATTTTGAAACTAAGTATTATCTCTTCTAATAAATTATAAATTCTAGAAAATTTCATTAGTTATTTGCTCAATGAATAAAATTGCCATAGAAATGGTTTCCTTCTCTCTTTTTCAACCTCTCAAACGTTTTCATGTAGATGACAGTTGGTTCTCAGATGTGCAGTGTAGGTTTTTATAAAAGAATACTTTGATTGTTTATATGTATATCCTTGTATACATGACTGTATGTGTATACACACACATACATATATATTCATGGCTCTTTCTCTATCCATGTTTTGTTGGACTTCATGGTGAAAGCAGACTTCACAAGGCAGAGTAGCAGCAAAAGAAGCCATCTGTGAGCACACTGAATATAAAGTTCCATATGCCTGAAAGAAAATATGGTATTGTAGATTACAATGACAGCTTATCACCATCAAACCTACATCACAAACCTGAAACTTGGTTCCCTTTGTTACTTTAGAATTCTCTAGAATTCATGATTTTAGTGACCAAGACTCAAGAACTAATCTCTGATCATTAGGTGATTTGGTTCATTTCAACAGACATTGGTTAAATATATAAGAGGTAGATGGTATTAAATCCTGAGTGAGACAAGACTACTTGGTATTGTCTCCTCTTATGGTTTTGTTTTCTTTTCCAAGTTCCTTGTCACAGCAGCTGCTGTTGTCTCTAAGTGTTTTTCATTGCCTGTAGAGCAGTGCTGAGAACTTTAAACTGTCTTGATTACCTGACTTATTTCACTAGTATCTTTCTTTTCAGGATTTCCTTATGTTCTGTTTACTGAGGTTTTCTTTAAATCAAGAAAGCAAAAGATCAGATTTGTCTGATATGTGTCTACATGTGTGCCAAGTGTTAGGTAGGGAAAAAACAACCAAAGGAATATCTTGCCTTCTAGCTTCCTTCGTAGAAGGGATTTTAATCTAGTTGATAAATTGTGCTGTACAAACCTGGAAAGATAAATTGTTCCCTCCTCACCCCCAATTTAAATAACAGTGGAAGGCAATAATGGAAAGGTGTCACAAGTGTAGTACATTATATATTGCCAGATACATTGTGATGGCTCTCATGGTTCAGAAGTGAGGATTATTTGATTCTTTTTATTGCAATCATTTTATTCATGTTGACAGAGAGATCAGTACTGTAGAATTAATTTACTCCAATTTGTACTTGGAGAATTATTTTTTCCATCTGGCACTTCTGATAGGTCGATAGGTATTTAGTTACATTTGGGGTAATAAGAATATTTGCTGTTATTTTGAAATACCTCTGATGAGTTAATATTTGAATGTCGACTTTGCAGACTTTCATTTACTGGGAAGTCCTTGATTATAATATTGCCTGGTACATCTCTTGCCTGAATTTCTGAAAGCAGTGATCTGAGCCTGTTGTCTTTCAAGGTGTCACAAACCCCTTAGAGCTCTTAAGCGGTAGAGTTAGTAAAGTTGCATTTTATTTTTCTAAGAACATTTTTGCTCTTCAGCTAGTTTTTATTTATATAACATTTTATTTTGGCTTCAAACAATGATATTTATTATCTCACAGTGTCTGTAGATAACCAGTTCTGGGACTTTTTTTTTTATTTGAACTATACTGAATCTTTTTTCTTTATAGTATATCAAATTCACATGAGAATCGATGAGAAAAAAATATACAGCATTTTGAAATGAGTTTCTCATGCACCCTTATTTTCTTATTGAAAACCTGAGAAAATGAAAAGTACTTAATTTGTTGTGTCTTTGTAGTGCCATAGAAGCCTGTAGAAGAATGCAGTTTGTGTGTAGCCCTAACACTGTTTTGTTTGTTTATTGAGCTTTATCAGGCTGCTGCTTTCTAATAAACGTTATGTTTTGGTTGGAGATGGGGTTGTACATTTTAATTATTATACTGGTAAAAATCATTCTGATGTATACAGGGTAACTGTCTTGTATGCAAAGTAATTGTCATTTTCTATATTTCATGTATTTTTCCCCCTAGGATCATTTTGCTTATTTTTTGAGCTGAATTCCATTTGGCCTGTAATAGCCTCTTTGCTGTTTTAACCATTTCTGAATTGGAAGGATACTATGAAAAGGTTGTTTATAAGGTGGTTTAACCTTTTATTCTTAAAGAGTTCCAATAATAGAGAAGCCATTTATATGCAAATGAACTTAGTTTCCCCTGTAATGTGTTTCTAAACTTTCTCAGACATTGATTAAGTTAGATTTATTGAAGTCTTATCATTATCTTTGACCTAATTCATTTTTAACATATGGAAGAATTGGTGTTTCTATCATGCGCTTAGCTGATTAAAAACATAGTGGAAGTTAAATACCCTCAGACGAACAGTGGGTCTCCTCACTCTATCCTGATAATACATGTCCTATTTTAAGAAAGTGATAATGTGGTTTACAGAAGTATTTCTGTGTCAGAGGGGAATAGGCTTTTCAGTGAACCAACGATGTTGAAATGTTTTCTCTAGAAAGAAAGTCTGCTTTCTTTGAGAAAAACCTATAATTTGCTATTGTATTTTAACTATGACTTGATAATAATATTCTATTATGTAACAGTTTAGAAACATCTTTTGGGTAAAGATTTTTTTTCTAAATTTTGGGGTTGAGTTTTTGATTGCAATGTAATTTGAATACAGGGGTGAGATGGCAGTAATTCTGGTCCTTTATATAGATGTATGAAGAAAGGGAAACAAGTTTCCCCCACCTTCAGTGGGAGTACTCAGATTTGCTGTATGACTACCAGTAGTGACACTGAGATCAGAAAGCCTGCATGCACTGGCTTCTCACGGGAGAACGGAACAGGGAGATGTGTCTGGTGGACTGGCAGTGCTGGCACCCTGGGCAGTCCCTGCCACCATCGGTGATTTTGCATTGGCCTCTTCACCCTGTTTCTGATTGGTATGGTTGTTTTCTTCCATCATGATGAGAAAATGCTGTCTAGCATAGCCGGCCTACCTTTCTGCCCTGCACAGCCTGCCCAGACTTTCCACTTCCAGGAACTGATGTCCTCATCCTTTCCAGCTGGCACGCGCACATCTCAGGCGAATGTCCTATAATTACGTCCGTACCATCCCCTGCACTCACTGTCAGCGCCTCCCCTGCTCCTGGGTTTCTTGGCCTTGTCTCTGTCTCCTCTTTCCAGCCTGCTCAAGTTCAGACCTCCTCGGATTTTCTCTTTCTTCACTTGCAGCACTAAGAAGTTCTGAACTGAGTTTTAAAGGGAAGCCTGTTGCAAATTTCCGTCTGTCACCAGATGTTCTGGGCGCATTTAGGCTGCTCCACGGAGGTGATAAAGCGCCTCCTTTTGCCAAATGTCTTCTTCAAGTCTCCAGATTCTTTCCTGTTGTCTTTTGAAAGCAGCTACTGAAACATGGAATGGACAAAGTTAAATGGGTTTTTTTTTAATATTCTGAATGGCAGGTGTAGGAGGAAGAGCTTTGCCAAACAATCAGGAGCATGCAGAACAGTGTCAGGGAGAAAGAGGAATGCCACCTGTGGGTGCTAAGGTAGCCTCTGCCAGTTCCCAAAGGTTGTGAATAAAGAGGGCAAAATAGGAGGCTGAAGTCTACTATGCAGGTTGCGAAACATTCGATATAGAAAATAAGCAGACATAAGGATCTGTACATAAATAAAGCTTTGGTGAAGGAGCAACATGAAACATGGACAGATGATCAAAATTTCCTTTCTATTAGGTGTGAATGCGTTCCTTGATTTAAAATTAAAGACATCCCTCATTATCCCTCATTCCAGGACCCCCCTGTGGCTACCTTACATTAAGTGATGTGCTTGTATGGAACCTTCACAATCCCCTCATATAATTTATGTCACGTCTAGATTACTTATACAATGTAAATGCCTTGTGAATAGTTGTTGTCCTTTATTGTTTAGGGAATCATGATGAGAAAAAAAGTCTGTAGTTGTTCACAACGGAAGCACTTGTTTTTCAAATGTTTTTGATAGGCAATTGATTGACACTGTGGATGCAGAACTTGTAGGAAGAAGCATACTGAATGTATGTGGAAATAATGACTTTCTGCTGGGATGTGCAAATAATTTTAGCCCTTGATCACTTCTGGAGACACAGTGATGAATGAAGCCAGGGAATCTAAGGAAACTTGTGCTAGCTGCTGGGTATTTAATTCATCTTCCCCCCTCCCTTTGAATGTAACCCTGAATGTATTCTAAGAGCATGGTAGGAATGTAGAGAGTTAAGAGTTTGTTATATATTATGTTGTTAAGTTGTTCTGTATTCTATTTTTTTTTAAAATTTTTTGACAGGCAGAGTGGACAGTGAGAGAGAGACAGAGAGAAAGGTCTTCCTTTGCCGTTGGTTCACCCTCCAATGGCCACCATGGCTGGCACGCTGCGGCTGGCGCACCGCGCTGATCCGATGGCAGGAGCCAGATGCTTCTCCTGGTCTCCCATGGGGTGCAGGGCCCAAGCACTTGGGCCACCCTTCACTGCACTCCTGGGCCACAGCAGAGAACTGGCCTGGAAGAGGGGCAACTGGGACAGAATCCGACGCCCCGACCAGGACTAGAACCTGGTGTGCCGGCGCCACAAGGCGGAGGATTAGCCTAGTGAGCCGCGGTGCTGGCTCTATATTCTATTATATTTACTTTTCACATCTAGCCTGTGAAGCAAAGCAGACAAGATATCAATTAACATTTTATTAATTAATGATAATAATTATTATTAATTATTAATATTGTCCTCCATTTTCAGAGGAGGAAGCTGTTCAGTGTGGGTGACTGAGGGAGCAGTGTGTGCTCGCTGTCAGAGCTGGTTGCATTGCCCATGTTGGTGTAGCTGGGTTTAATGCCTGGCTCTAATGCCTCACTCCTCATTCCTGATACTATGCAACCTGAGAAACAGCAGTGCTGGCACAAATGATGGGGCTCCTGCCACCAACATAGAGACCTGGATTATCTTCCTTGCTCTTGGCTTTGGCCCTGGCCAAGTCCTGGATGCTGTGGGCATCTGTTGTCTCTCCCTCTTTACCTCTCAATAGAATAAATAAGTAAAATAAGGGGCGAGGCCATGCTGTCAAGGGCAGGGTCCTGGGCTTTTGGATGCTGAGCCGTGACGGGGTCCGGCGTCATAATCGTGGGGAGTGAATGGGGCGTGTAGAAGTTGGTTCTCTTGCTCGCTAAAACTGACTGTCACTCTTTGAAAGACTGACTCACGATTTCTCTAATGCCAGCATTTTACTTTGGTTGGAAAATGCCCTATGATAGCGCTTTGTTCTCCCTCCTGTTTGAATTCATTTTAGAAGTTAGGGATGCTGATTTTTCTGGGAAGAAGTGAATTCAGATTCAACATGTTTGAAAAAATTACTTCTTTCCTTTCTTGACTTTCCCCCATTCTTAATATGCCTGGCATCTTCAAAGTAGTTATGAAAAAAAACCTGTGGGGATTTAAAAACTATTTTGCATCCAAGTAAACGTATCTTTTACTTTCATTTGCCCACGCACGGTTTGCAGTGCTCTCGTGTTTTTTTCCCAGAATGGGATCACTGCTGGGTGCTGCAGCGCCCCTGAACCCCAGTGTGGGAGAGCTGTTGCGTGAGCTCATGTACAACCCCCCAGGCACCCGGGGGTCTGTGCACATCATCTCTGTGTTGTAGCACCAGCTGCTCCTCTCAGAAGATATCCTCGTCAAACCAATCCCTCAACCGATCATCTGTCTTGGGGAAGGAAGTCTAATTAGGAGTTTATATTTTATTTTTTAGGATTTATTTTTATTTATTTGAAGAGCATAGTTACAAAGAGAAAGTAATAGAGAGAAAGAGAGCTTCCATCAGTTGTACTCCTCAAATGGCTAGAGTGGTCAGGGCTGGGCCAGGCTGAATGCTGGAGCCAGGAACTCCATCCAGGTCCCCCATGGGGATGGTAGGGGCCCAAGCACATGGGCCACCTTCAGCTGCCTTCCCAGGGAGCTGGATTGGAAGGGGATGCCTGGGACTCTAATTGGTGCTCTGATATGGGATGCTGGCATCACAGACCACAGGTTAACCTGCTGCCCCACCACACTGGCCCCAGGGATATGTTTTAAACTTTAGTAATAGGGAAATAGCCTTGCCTGGTTTTAGGCACATTCATGGAAAGAAACTGACATATTAGGTAATTTTAGTAGAAAGCACTTTCTTTTTTTCTTTTTTTTTTTAACTTTTATTTAATGAATATAAATTTCCAAAGTACGGCTTATGGATTACAATGGCTTCCCCCCATAACGTCCCTCCCACCCGCAACCCTCCCCTTTCCCATTCCCTCTCCCCTTCCATTCACATGAGGATTCATTTTCGATTCTCTTTATATATAGAAGATCAGCTTAGCATACATTAAGTAAAGATTTCAACAGTTTGCTCCCACACAGAAACATAAAGTGAAAAATAATAGATGATTTTTTAAATGATGATGAAATCAGATCAGACCTATTGTCATGTTTAATCCCAGTGAGAGTCAAGTTGGGAATTGCTAATTTCTTCTTTTTTTTTTTAACAGAAGATCAGTTTAGTATACATTAAGTAAAGATTTCAACAGTTTGCACCCCCATAGAAACACAAAGTGAAATATACTGTTTGAGTATTCGTTATAGCATTAAGCCTCAATGTACAGCACATTAAGGACAGAGATCCTACATGAGGAGTAAGTGCACAGTGACTCCTGTTGTTGACTTTACCAATTGACACTCCTGTTTATGGCATCAGTAATCTCCCTATGCACCAGTCATGAGTTTCCAAGGCAATGGAAGCCCCTTGAGTTCTCCGACTGGCGCTGTGGTGCAATGGGTTAACGCCCTGGCCTGAAGCGCTGGCATCCCATATGGGCACCGGTTCGAGACCCGGCTGATCCACTTGGCTGGCGCCGCGGCTCACTAGGCTAATCCTCTGCCTTGCGGCGCCGGCACACTGGGTTCTAGTCCCGGTCGGGGCGCCGGATTCTGTCCCGGTTGCCCTGCGGCGGCCATTGGAGGGTGAACCAACGGCAAAGGAAGACCTTTCTCTCTGTCTCTCTCTCCCCCTGTCCACTCTGCCTGTCAAAAAAAAAAAAAAAAAAAAAAAATTGTACTCTAGAAAGCGCTTTCAAGAGAAGACAAGCGCATGTGGTCTTGGAACAGTTACCTGCAGTGGAGCTACTGCATCCCTTCCCTGCGGAAGAAGATGGTATTTATAGGAGGAGGAGCTTTTGTACCCCTCTCCTTATCATAAAGCGTGGGCATCTTGCTTGTGTAGGTCGCAGGTCTGATTCTTAGGTGTGACAGGATGTGTTTATCTTAATTTAACCATTCCTCCAGTGACTTGTGCTAGAAAACATGTTTTATCTGACCATTCTTTCCACATGACTTTACCCCTAATCAGTCACTGATTAGTCATTTCCATAGAAAGCCTGTTCCTGTACTATGAAACTCCAGTTCTAGAGTCGTCTTCCGCATTGCAAGCGTGCGTTATGACTATCCTTGCCTCAGAATCCTATTGTTCCAAATCCAGTTTTCATCGTTTTATTGCTTTGGCTGTTGCAATAATCTCTTCGGTATTCTCTGCTACTAATCTTGAATGTTTTATATATAACACACACACACGTACATACATATAGATATGTGTATGTTCTTTTTATATACTTAGAAAATTATCTTGCTCTCCTTAAAAATGTTCAAGGAGTGGCTGGTTTTTCCTGTTGGTTAAGATGCCTGTGTTCCATATGCGAGTGTCTGAGTGTGATTCTCAGCTCTGTCTCCTGACTGCAGCTTCCTGCACTGGCTCTCGGAGGCAGTGGTGCTGGCTCAGCTGGGTGGAATCCTGCCACTCAGCTCACTCCTGGCTCAGCCTCGCCCATTGTGATCATTTGGGGAATGAACCAGCAGATGGAATCCCTGTCTATTTCTGTCTCTACCTTTCAAACAAACAAACAAACAAACAAAAAAACCCACAATTACCGGTACAAAGAGACTGGAGATTCAGTTACCTAGAAGATAAACTACAACATTGCAAACCAACCAAACCTAGGCCAGATTTCCTTTAATAGTCCCTGGACCAACAGCATCAGTGTCCCTGGGGCCCCACCCTAGTCTTTCAAAGTGAACAGAAATCAGCTTTATGAAGTCGTTAGTGATTGTGTGACGTAGTGCAGTTTGAGATCTCCTGTTATAGGTAATGGTATACAGGGAATATGGCTCTCCAGGCACTGAGGGCTCTTGAAGTGGCGTGGAGGGCCTCCGACAGGCTTATGCCTCCTCAGCCACAGCCCTCAGCTGACTCATTACCCCCCCGCCCCCCATAACTGTTAGCGTTGAAGCTCTTACCATTTTCAGAACCTGGCATCCTTCCATGCCCTGTGCCTTGTGATGCTGTTCTGACTGTCCCAGAGTATTCTTTCCTACCTGCCTGCCTGCTGAATTCCCACAGAATAAGAGCAGTGAAAAGTATAGGGACAGGCTTGAGATACACTTTGCCCCTTGTCATTTGCTAGATGTGTGTTCAGGAGCTGGGCTTTTCTTATCTTAAAATGAGAATAATGATAAAGTAGAATCATTGTCAAGACTGAATGAGGTGCTCTGTATAAAGTACCTACCATATATTGATCTGATAGAGCTACATATTATACTTCTTCTTGTGGTGAAATTCAAATAGAATAAAATTAGCCATTTTATGTGGCATTTAGCACATTCACAGTGTTGAGCAACCAGCACTTCTCCTTGGTTGAAAAACATCTCAACACCCCCAAAGGAGTACTTTGGGTTCACTTCCTATTCTGTGTCTTTCATCCAATATTACTTTACTATTGTTTCTCATTATAGAGACTTGAGAGATAAGTGTTCTCATATTCATCTTTCATTTTTCAAGTGTATCCAGTGTTTGACATATAGCACGTTTACAATTAGAGTTTTAAGGTAAACGAAAATGTGCTGAAGATCTAAATTTGATCATAAACATGATTAATTTTTGCCAAAATTTAATATATATATTCTATAGGCATTATAGTTCCAGTGATTTTTTTCAAATTTGAACTATGCTGCATTTTGCTCTTTACTTCGGCAGAGTGCCTTTTGATTAAATGGATACATGCATGCATATACACACAGCCACCACAACGTTTACTTAACCAGAGCAGTAGAGTTAGTTATTCTGAGTCATTTCCACCTTGTACTCACTGCTTAGGTATTCACAAAACTTAGATGGTTGTGGTGCATGACATTCTTTCTTTTACCTTCTGGGTTTTGAGTTCGTAAGTCCTCAGGGTAGTAGTTAACATTTATAAAGGACTGTGTATTTTTATTTTTGTGCCCTCACTTGTGTGCCTCATTTAATCTTTATCCAAGAAAACAACAAACTCCATCTTTTATTTTTCAAAACTAAAATTAAACTTATCTACAGATTTACCTTGAAAGTAATACATTCTACAAAGCATGATTTAATTAATGCTGATTGTGTTTCCCAGTGACATGATGGAAATACAATTTAAGCCTAATATTTTATGTGTAGAAGAACATGCTTTTGTTCTAAATGACTAAATTAGTGCTACTATCTCAAATGACACTTGGTTTAATTTTAAAAATATGTGTTATAATAAGGAATTAACAGCATGAGGATTTGAAGAATTTGTCAATGCTTCCTAGGCTGGTTAGAAATGACTTACAAGTTAGTAACATGGTGTGGGGGTGAGAAAGGGAGTTTTTCAACTTGGAACACTGGAGCTCATTAGCATCTTTCAAACCCTAATGCTGTTTTGTTTCAGATAGATTTATTACACTGTCTTTCTCTCCCGTTCACTGCAGTGTGTGAAGGCTCAGTTGGAACAAACAAAGGAGATATATAACCCCTGAACCAATTAGCATAGCTTACAATGTTCTTAATAGGCTTATCTACTGTATATGAGACTTGGGAAAATGACTTAACTTTTGTGCTTCCTAGATCTGTAGGGAAGTTTTTCAAAGTCAGCTGCTTTGTACCCACAATGTAAACCTCACATATTTGATTTTCAGCTTTCTGATGGAAAACTTTCTTTACAATTAGCTGGCTCCAGGGTGCTGCAGCCATTCACTTGAGCCTGTGTACTTACTTTGTGGGGTCTGTTGATGCATGAGAAGGGGCCATGTGACTTGGGTCCGGGGCAGCTCCTTGGCTTCAGCCAGTGAGTGGGGCAGGGGACAGGCCTGCAATTTGTTCAACTAGTACTGACTCCTGGGGCACACTCCCTCCGTCTAACCCCTCCCCTCGACTTTGTCTTCCCTCTTTTTCCTACTTGCCACTGAAATTTGCTTCCTCTTCTGTCCTTGCAAGCTACAGAAGAGGCACATTTCTCACTTTTCCTACAACTGCCCACTCACAACGGCAGACAGGTGTGTGCCGGGGGCAGTCAGTTGCTGGCTGTTGTTAGTGGCATTTCCTAGAGCAAGCTAAGCCCTGCCTTGCATCTCTGCCACATTTTGATTCTCCAGACAGATGCAGGACTGTGCATCTTGTGAATTTTGCTGTTTTACATCTTAAGTAAAAACTTCTTCTGGTTTTATTTTGTGTCAGGTCAAATGAATTATTTAGTATTACTATGTTTATAGCTCTTGTCTATATTCTTGAGGGGATTATAAAGAAAATTGAAAGTTTGTCATTGTAAAAATTAAAGCAAGAAGAAAAGCAAGAGGAGGAGGGCCAATGGGAGTGAGGGAGGGAAGGATAGGGTGGAAGGTACCATTATGCTCTTTACAACTATTTTTGAAATACATAAAATGTGTTCCTTTTATATAAATAAAAGTGAAAAATTAAAATAATAAAGTCACAGAATATATTCCAAATTTGAGAGGGTGAGCTTACCCATGTCTTGAAAAAATATTTTTAAGAAATATGTGTGAAGCTGAGGAGACTTGCCTTAGTTTTGACTGATGTTAGGGATTTTAATAAACTGTTCTCAGATGAACCATGTGCAGAAGCGAGGCAATGATCATGAAATCCTCGTGAGTGTTCATAGAAAGCCACTGTTTTTATTTATTTATTTATTTTTTGACAGAGTGGAGAGTGAGAGAGAGAGAGACAGAGAGAAAGGTCTTCCTTCTTTGCCGTTGGTTCACCCTCCAGTGGCTGCCGCGGCCGGTGTGCTGCAGCCGGCGCACCGCGCTGATCCGATGGCAGGAGCCAGGTGCTTCTCCTGGTCTCCCATGAGGTGCAGGGCCCAAGGACTTGGGCCATCCTCCACTGCACTCCCTGGCCACAGCAGAGAGCTGGCCTGGAAGAGGGGCAACCGAGACAGAATCCGGTGCCCCGACCGGGACTAGAACCCGGTGTGCCAGCGCCGCAAGGTGGAGGATTAGCCTAGTGAGCCGCGGCGCTGGCCGAAAGCCACTGTTAATAGTCTCTTCCTTGTCATAAGTACTCCAGGAGAGATAGGCGTGATGCTGATAGAAACCTTTTGGAAAAATATGAAAAAGGAGTCCAAGGAGATACAAGGCAACACAGAATTCTTTATTCATGTATCACTCAAACCTGAGGAGGCTGAGAAAATTAAATAACGTGGCATGTTCATCCTGTACGTTATTTCTATACAGAAACTATTCACCCACTTCAAAAAGGACATGGAAAAATGGAATGAAAAGATACATTTGTTTTGGTGCAGACTTTTTTTAAATCCACATGTCTGAGGAGGTCTTTAAAAAATCCATGGAAACACATATTGTTTATAACTAGGCAGAGATTTTGAAAACTTTTTTTTACATAAAAGTAAACTTATTTTCTAAAAATTCAAAAGACACAGACAGAAAGCAGGGACCGATGGAGAGGTGGGGAACGTATTTCCCTCCATTGGTTGAGTCCTCAGATGTTTGCAATGTGGGCCAGGGCTGGAGCTGGGAGCCAGGAACTCAAGCAAGCTTGCCCATGTGGCTGGCAGGAACTCATCTCTTTGAGTCACACCTGCTGCCTCCCAGGGTTTGCATCAGCAGGAAGGTGGCTTCAGGAGCCAAACCAAGGTAGGCATCAAACCAGGTACTGATATTGTTTGCAGGCCTCTTAACCTTACCTGCTGGGCCAAATATCTGCCCCAAAACTTTTTTTTTTTAAGATTTATTTATTTATTTGAAAAAGTTACACCGAGAGAGGAGAGTGAGAGTGAGAGGGAGAGTGAGAGGGAGAGGGAGAGAGAGAGAGAGAGAGAGGTCTCCCATCTGATGGTTTACTCCCCAGTTGGCCACAACGGCCGGAGCTGGGCCTATCCAAAGCCAGGAGCCAGGAGCTTCTTCCGGATCTCCCACGTGGGTGCAGGGACCCAAGGACGTGGGCCATCTTCTACTGCTTTCCCAGGCTATAGCAGAGAGCTGGATTGGAAGTGGGGCAAGTCTTGAACCAGCGCCCATATGGGATGCTGGCGCTTCAGGCCAGGGTGTTAACCCACTGCACCACAGTGCCAGCCCCAACCCCCAAACTTTTAATTCCATTTATCCATGATCTTTTCTAAGTACTTTGTATTTGTTTCTTAGTGGTAAAGATTGATTTGGTGTAGATAAATATTGGTTTCCACAGGAGCTATTATAAGGGGTTGGGTGGGGGGAGGTACCTTCCACAGTGCAGATGTTGTCAATTTGATAGTATTAAGAGGAGGGACCTTAAAGCATGGATTGGACTGTGAGGGCTGCCCCTCCTGACTGGCTATAAGGCCTTTATAATAGAAGCTTCACAGAGCGTTTGCCAGCTCGTCCTTCTGTCTTCCATCCTCCTGTCCTGAGGATTTGGTAATAAGGAACCATGTTGAAGCACAGAGAAGCCCTCATCAGACAACAGACCCTGCTGGTGCCTTGATCTTGGAGTTTGCAGCCTCAAAAACTGTGAGAAAATAAGTTTTTGTTCTTTGTAAATTGGCTTTGGTATTGTTAAAGCAGCACAAAATGGACTAAGACAACAGGTTTACAGGCAGCATGATTCGGCGACTTACCCTGCTTTGCTTTGGATTATGTTGTCGATTTAGGTTCCTGTGTCATCAGCAGTTTTGACCTCTCAGAAGTACAAAGATGAGTTAGAATACCCATTGTGTGCTGAACACCAGCAGTGCAGAACAAGTTCTGTCCCTATAGAAAGCGCGCAGGGTGTGTCTCCGAGATGACTGTGGGAGGTTTCTTGGGGCCTTTTGAGTTGTTTAGATTGTAATAAGATGGAGTGGGTTTGGTGTTGGGAGGGGGCAGTGTTTGTAGCCAAGACGACCTGGCCAGATTCATGGTAGCCCTGTTTGTCATTGAAAGCTTTGAAAACTACAAAGGGAAAAAAATAGAGTTGGTTACTAAGGTATCTTGAAACAAGGCTGAAGAATGATATTTCTTCCTGGAAAAAAAGTTAAGTTTTATAATAGCCTGTACACCAGCTGAAGGTTCTCACGGTAAATTGGGCCCTTTGTCTGGTTTTACTGGTGCAAAATTGTCAGCAAGAGCTAGTGGCATTTACTCCAAAATACATAATAATTATCTCTGGCCTTTTACATATATTTTAACTTACTCAACAGATTCCTTTATTTTTTGGTGTAGAGAATTGATAAAAATATCTTTTGCCTATTTCAGCAGTTTGATGTTAAGTAGTTGGTCTATAACTTTTTGGGTGGTTGAGTTTAGGGCAAAAGACTGCTACATATTGCCTAGCATGTTTAATACAGTTGTTTTCAGTGAGCTCTGTTAAGTATGTCTTTCTGAAGGTAGGATTATACATAATCCTCTATGTCCTAAAAATCAGTATTTTAAGGAGAAGTGATATTTTTAATCTATGCAGCCACTAGAGAGTCTAATATAAAAAATTGGTAGAGAATTTGAGTAGAATACATTTAGCTGATAAGGAAATCATTTAGTGAGGGAAGTTTATAAGTCTTCTATGTGTGTGTAATTTTAAATATATAATGACTACATTTTGCTCTGTTGTTTTCTATAATAGGAACATGTCTGTGCAGTATATTTGAATAATGCAGTGTTTGCAAACAGTGACTAAATACTTATTGTAACCAAACATGTGCATTTTTCTTGATTATCGGAGACTTGTTATCTAGAAATGGAAAACCTCCCTGTGGTGGGCGTTGTCTGGCTGCAGTCAGGAGGATTTCTCACTCCGTGATGTTGAGGCAATGTCAGGGGGTGTTCAGGTGCTCAAATCAGAAGGGCTTGTCGGAGAGAGCAGTAACGAGCCCAGGTTGCAAGGACAGAGTCTCATCATGAAACTCCTGTTTCAGGAGAAGACTCGAGCAGTAGCTGAACCAAACTTTGGCTTGCACAGTAGTGAGCAGGGGTCTTCAAGGGAGAGTGAAGGAATAGAGCGAGGACTGAACAGGAAGCTCAGGAGAGTTGGAGAAGTGAAATCACAAAGCAGTGGGAAGGCACCTGGCTGGTTCATGTGAAACCCATCTGGGCTTGTTTGCTAGGCCAAGTTTGCATTAGCTCCTCGCCTAAGCCTGGAGACAGGTGCTGAATGGAACAAACAGTAAATTATTTTGGCAGCCTTGAGTCTACTCAGGCGGGTGCTGTGAAGTGGGGCTAGCGTTATCCTAGGGCTGTGGCCTTGAGCCCTTGGCAACGTGGGGAGGGGAAAGGGTGTGTGCGGGCGTGCCTGCCCGAGTGCTGCCTCAGGATTGCCAACCAGTTTAGAAAAGGGCTCAGCTGATCCAAGCTGCGGTTATGAGGGAGGCAAGAATTGTTGTCCGGGCAGTCAGGATCGGTTTCCACATTTCCTTCAGAGGCCTGGTCGGAGCTGGGGAAGGTCATACTCCAGCGGCTTCTTTGGCTGAAACTTCAGCCAACATTGCTGTCTTTCCAGGTCAGTTCTGTTAGGTTGGGGAGAGGCATAAAGATTAAGTGCAGGGTTGCAGTTGGGTAGGAGGAGTGCGTTCTGGTGTTGTGTGGCACTGCAAGGTGGATATGGCTGACATCTATGCATTGTATATGAAAATAGCCACAAGACAGGATTTGAATGCACTGATGAAAGCTTAAGGAGATAGATTTGCTAGTTAGCCTGAGTCAGTCTTCACCCTCTATGTACACAAATCAGAACACTATACTTGTGTAATATACTTGTATAAATCATTATACTTGTATAGTGTAATGAGTCAGATAATCATTCTTAGGTACTTTTCTGAGAAATATGCCCCTTTGTTAATGTAAATAGGTTGACTAAGTTTCTCATAGAAATAACCATGAGGGGCCAGCGCCATGGCTCACTTGGTTAATCCTCTGCCACGGCGCCGGTATTCTATATGGGTGCCGGGTTCTAGTCCCGGTTGCCCCTCTTCCAGGCCAGCTCTCTGCTGTGGCCCGGGAGTGCAGTGGAGGATGGCCCAGGTGCTTGGGCCCTGTACCCACATGGGAGACCAGGAGGAAGCACCTGGCTCCTGGCTTCGGATCAGTGCAGCGCACTGGCCGTGGTGGCCATTGAGGGGGTGAACCAACAGCAAAAGGAAGACCTTTCTCTCTGTCTCTCTCTCTCACTGTCTGTAACTCTACCTGTCAAAAAAAAAAAAAAAAAAAAAAAAAAGAACCATGAAACACATGTCCTGTGATTTCCTGATACATGCTTTTTAGGAGGCAGTTTTTTCTCCAAGGTTTTTGGTTGTTGTGTGAAATGAGATGTAGGCAGGCAAAGAAAAAAAAAAAAAGTAACGTCAAAAGCATCTGTGTCTGTTTGCCGCACTCTGAATTCTATCATAAACCAGTACCTAGGATAATAGGTTGTGGTTTATCAGCCCTTGAATTATCTCACGGTGGTGTGCTGGCTGATTCATTATTCAGTGCATGTTTTGGAGGGGTTTTATGTTGACAGAACCAGGAAAATATTAAGTGATTTTAGGCTCATGTGGGAAGATTGGCTCATGCAATTTATGTAAAATGCTGTAAAGCTTGTAATTTCTAGGAACCATGGAAAATTTTCTTAAATTTCTTAAAAATTTGTTTGCAAAGCATTTTTTTCTTTTTTAGAGTGTTGTTTTAAATATAACACATCCAATTTTGACTTGAAAAGATGTAAAACCCCGCTCTTCAGAGAAATTGTGACTAACGAACAGCCAGGGGTAAAAGAAAATAGACATCTGAAGCAGTTCCAAACGATGATGCCACTGGCAGGAAAAGTGTTGCTTTCAGGAGTGGTGGCCTCTAGCCGGTGCATTCAGAAAATCCATGCTACAGTTGTACCCCGAGCAAAATATTTCATGGCTCACCTTTATAACAGTGCACAGGCAGACAGAAGCGTGTTCATCAGTGTAGCTGATACTCTTCCTTGAAGATACTTTCATGGGAGAAGTACCACCAGGGAATTATCTGTAGTTGAGAACTATAATTTAAATTTAGAACTTATTATAAATTACTGTAATTAGAATTATAGAATTCTTAGAATTATTATACCTTAGAATTATTATACCTCCTCCCTTTTTTTTTTTTAAGATTTTTTTATTTGTTTATCTGAGAGGTAGAGTTACAGAGAGTGAAAGGGAGAGACAGAGAGAAAGGTCTTCCACGTGCTGATGCACTCCCCAAATGGCCGCAATGGCCAGAGCTGAGCCGATCTGAAGCCAGGAGCTTCTTCTGGGTCTCCCACACCATTGCAGGGGCCCAAGCACTTGGGATATTTTTTAATGCTTTCCCAGGCCATAGCAGAGAGCTGGATTGGAAGAGGAGCAGCCGGGACTAGAACTGGCGCCCATATGGGATGCTGGCACTGCAGGCAGAGGATTAACCTGTGCCACAGTGTCGGCCTCAAGAATTATACTATTGATAGCACTGAAGAAAAATGCACTGGGTGATGAATAATGAACTCCGACTCGCAGGTCACAGATGAGGTTGGTACAGAATGATGATGCGAAGGCCTGCCCCAGTGGGGAGAGATGTGGCTCTCTGGCTCCCAACCTCCGTATTGATGGAAGAGACACTGAATCCTGTTGCTTCCCAGAAGGAAGAAGTGTGCTTTTCTAGCAAGAGGCATTTCCTAGAGAATATAAGGAAAGGTGGAATAGAATCATGGCTTCTCACTCGCTCCTGTAGCCACCTGGTTTTGAAATTTTTAGATTTTTATTTTCATTTTGCTTCAAGGAGAGAGAAAGGCCTTCCAACTGCTAGTTCACTCCCTGAATACCCAAAACAGCCAGGGCTGGGCCAGGCCAAAGCCAGAGGCTTGGAACTCAGTCTGGATGTTGCACGCCAGTGGCACTGCCTCAAGTGCGCAAGTCCTTACCCACTGCCCCCGGGGCACGTTAGCAGGACTTGCGTGCTCTGGTTCAGGGACACAGGTGGCGTTCTCACTGCTACGCCCATTGCCTGCTTCAGGTTGGGAACTTTGGGAAGGCTGCATATGAATTAGTAAGGATGCAAGAACAGCCTCCTAGTTCTGGAGGCTGGCTGTCTGAAACCAAGGTGTCAGCAGGGTAGGTCTCTTCTGTCGCTCCCCCTCTTCATGGAGGAGCGACACTAAACCCTGCCTAGGCTTCATATCCCAGTCACGGCACCATTATGTCGCTCCCCGTCTTCGTGGAGAAACGACACAGGACCCTGCGCTGTTCTTTTGTCTGCTCGGCCCTCCCCGGGTTTGCTGCTGGTTCTTCCCGGGTTGGCTACCGACCCTTCCACCTCCGTGGAAGGGCGGTTCCCCCTGCCGCTTTCCCCACTTCCGCGGGGGAGCGGCACACCGCCGGCCGGCTCTCTCGGGGGCTGCACAGGTGTTCCTCAGGTGTTCCCTGGTGCATGTTGTCTCTCTCCTCCTTTATAGTCCTTTTCCACCAATCCCAACTCTGCTACCCACACGCTGAGTACGCTGCTCTCCTCCAATCAGGAGCAGGTCCTGCTGTTTATTGGTTGAACTGGAGGCAGCTGTGTAGAAGCTGTTTCCTCCTCTCTCAGCGCCATATTGTGGGAGAGCAGATGCATAGAATAAGTCTTAATTCCAGTAACTTAGTCTAGTCCGAGTTGCTCCCCACATCTTCTGAGCCCAGGAAGGGGGGGGATTTCTTCCCTGTGTCTGACTTTCCCAGCATCTGATGGTGTGCTGCCTGTCTCTGGCGTCCTTGGCTTGGCAAAGCTTTGCTGAATCTCTGCTTTCATTTCTATGTGGCCTTTTCTGTCTCACTGAGTAGGCATCAGATTTTCCCTTTATAAGGACAATAGTCCTATTGGATTAGGCCCCACCTTCATGGCCTTGTGTGAACATGACTACCTCAGTAAACATTCTGTCTTCAAATTAAAGTCATATTTTGATGTACTAGGGGTTCAGACTTGAAAGTATTTCTTTTGGGGAACACAATTTGACCTGCTACAGAATTGCTCATTATGGTAGTGTTATGGGACTAGCCAGTGCTGTGGCCCAGTAGGTTAGAACACAATTGGAATACCATCATCCCATATAGCAGCATTTGTTCATGTTCTGGGTATTGTGCTTCTGATCCAGCTCCCTGCTAATGCACCTAGGAAGGCAGAGGAAAATGGCCTGAGTACTTGGCCCCTGCCACCCATGTGGGACACAAGAATGGAGTTCCAGGCTCCTGACTTCAGCCTGGTGCAGGCCTGGTTTTTGTGGCTATTTATGGGGTGAACCAAAGATGGAAGTTCTCCCTCTCTGTCTCTTCCTTTCTCTATCTCACTCTGCCTTTTAAACAACAACAAAAAAATTTGAAAAAAGTTAATGGTGGTGCTACTTCTATCAGAAAGGAGCATGAATAAAGTTGGTGGTGAAACTTTGACCAGCTTAATTAGGATTCTTTCATCTTCAAAGGTACCTGCCCTAGTCAGGTTTTCTTGTCTTTTGTGAGACACACGTAGAAATACATAATGATAATTTATAAATTGGATGAACATAAACATAAATCATAGGTGTAAAAGAAAGAGATTAAGAGCTCAAGCTCTGAGCCTGACCATGTCTCAAATCCTGTCTCTCCTAGCTAGGTGACCTTGGGCAAGGCACTTAAACTTCTATAACCTCAATTTCTTCAGCTGTCAATGGAAAGTAGCGATTGTATCTTCCTCACGGAATACTGCTTGCAGGATCAATGAGATAATGCTCTTAAAACCTTAAATACAGTGTGTAGCTTGTAGTGTGAGCACTGACTGATCTTTGAAAGAAGGCAAGCAAAAAGCCTGGCTGCCTCTTGGAGACGTTGGGGAACAGGCCTACTGCAGAGTTGGGACACTTCTGGCTCCTTACCAGGTGGTTCGGCTCACCTGTGCCATTTCTCTGACCCTGCCATGGTTCCTGCTCTATTCCACTTTCGTGTCTGTGCAGTTGTACTTGGCATCCAGCTGGACAGTGGACTGTTTTCTTCTCTTTCATACTGTTCGATTTATTGTGTTTTCAGAGCAGGGCTTGACTTTTTGTCAGACAGATTATTAGGGGAAAAGGGTAAACATCAGAATTGAGCTCCTAGAATAATAAGTGCTGGTTAACAACTTCCTCTCCACCTCCAAATATTTGAGTAGTTTTAGTGTTTGTACCATTGCAGACTTGGAAATGTATGATTTATTCCCATTGATGAAATAATAAGAATATCATGTCTACACTTTTTTTTTCCAGGGTAGGGAGAAAAAGAGTTTGCCCCTATTCATTTTTTAAACTGATGGAGTCGAATACAAACACATTTTTCTTGTTAGCATTTCTTGGAAATATGGAATGTGTTTGTGTGTGGCTTAGAGCTGTCCCTGTTGGTTGTAGATCATTATTAGACAACAAAGAGGGGGTTAAATCAGAAACACACATTGGCATGTTTAGAAGACAAGTTAATGAGAGTTCAGGATTCTAGGCTATATTTGTATAACTTATGCGTTTGTTTATCAACTGTATTTATTTATAAACCTTTAAAGAGGGAAGGATGGGTTTTGACAACTTTTAAAATATTTGACCAACTTTTTTCAGGATCTCCTATGTGCAAGGCATGGGCCACGGCAGAATTTTAGGCAAGGGATGGGGATCGGGGAGTCATCAGGTATAGTAAGGGACATAATACAGTTGGCTAAAGGGCGTTTGAAGGAGAACTGATTCCCAACTGGGGAATTCAAGGAAACTGTTTCTTCCTTTAAGGAAGAAAGCTAAAACTCACTTTGACAACGATATGAGACCTGTGGAATTGCCAAATAAAAGCTACAGTACTGCTATAAAATAAGTTGCTTAGCGTGTGAATAAAGTTTAATTTTTTTAATACAGATTTATTTGAAAGAGAAATAGAGGGGGCGACAGGAGACCGTCCTTCCACTGGTTCACTCCCCAAATGGCCACAAGAGTCAGGGCTGCTCCAGGCTCAAGCCAGGAGCTCAGAACTCCAGCCAGGTCTCCCATGTGGCAGGCACCCAAGTACTTAGCATCCACTGTTTTCCCAGGTATGTTAGTAGGGAGCTGGATGGGAAGCAGAGCAGCCAAAACTTGTACTGGCACTATGACAGGGGATGCTGACTTGACAAGCAGCAGCTTAACCGGCCATACCACAATGCTGGCTCCTGAATAAAATCTAGAGAGAATGATGGGAGGGCAGGATGAAAATAAACAGTAAAAGAGTGGAGTGGCAGGTTGAAGGATTTGGACCCTGTGGTAGGAAATTAGAAGCAGCTGGAAAGCTCCAACAGCATTTTAGTCGGTAATCACAAGGGCTTGAAAGTTGGCAGTGAAAGGAAAAACGTAGAGAGAATGATGAGATGTGTCAAATATTGTCAAAGTAATATCCACAGGACTTGATGTCTTAGAGCATGAGAGGGAGTTGAAGATGGCCCCAGTACGTGGATCCAGGGTATGTGGAAAGACTGGGCCATCGGGAAATGGAAAGACTGCCCGAAGTTGTTACATTTTGGCTATGTTGACTTTGGAGAGTGCAGCGTGGTGATACCCAGGTGGATGCCCCTGACAAGGCGATTGGAAATGTGAGAGGGACTTGGTGCATGGTACTGATGGTGAGCTTACTGCTAAGCCACTGACAAGACAGTTGAGTTCTCTGGGTTAGACGGAATTTTGAAGAAAGTGGACTTTAGGATTTGGTGGAGAAAGTAGCAATGGAAAAGGAGAGAACATGTACTTGAGAGCAGAATGGTAGAGGAAAAATTATTATGAAAGAAATGTGGTTGATAGCATTGACTATTTCTGTGAGATGAAGGAGGTTATCCCTTTCAAAAGAGTTTTGAGCTAAGAGTTTGGGGTTCCAGATCAAAGCATGTGTTCTTACAGAGCCAAGTATTAAAAAAAGAAAAATGAAAACTTCCTTTGTATTTTTTCTTTGAAAATAACTGGAATTTTTGCTTTGAAACACTATGATGCATTGTTTTTGCTACTTGGGAAACTGTTTATGAGAGATAAATCATAAGGTTTGTAAGAGCTTCTTTGTCTCTGGGAATTTGGTATGTCAATGATGATTAAATTTGATTTTTTTTTTTTTTTTGACAGGCAGAGTGGACAGTGAGAGAGAGAGACAGAGAGAGAAAGGTCTTCCTTTGCCGTTGGTTCACCCTCCAATGGCCGCCGCTGCAGCCGGCGCACCGCGCTGATCCGATGGCAGGAGCCAGGATCCAGGTGCTTTTCCTGGTCTCCCATGGGGTGCAGGGCCCAAGCACCTGGGCCATCCTCCACTGCACTCCCTGGCCATAGCAGAGGGCTGGCCTGGAAGAGGGGCAACCGGGACAGAATCCGGCGCCCCAACCGGGACTAGAACCCGGTGTGCCGGCGCCGCAAGGTGGAGGATTAGCCTATTGAGCCACGGCGCCGGCTCTAAATTTGATTTTAATATCAGGACACTCTTTGCAAGGGGCCTAATGTGTAATGGGTGCTGAAATATATTTTACGTGCTTTTTTTTTTTTTTTTCTAGTGCCACATTTCTACACAAGGGCTTTTTACAAAGCAGGGACTCAGTAAATGCTGATTGATAACTGGATGGTTCAAAATTGAAATGTTAATTTTCAGGAGTGAATTTTCTCCAATAATGAATAATGCAATGAGACTTGATTACTCAGGAATATAAGTGGAATTTGTGTATATGTGAGTGTGTGGCGGGGGGGGGGGGTGGGAAGAGGGGGAGAGAGAGAATGAATTCTTGGAGTTGAGGATCCTGAAGGTGGGCTTTCATCTGAACCATCGACATAGAGTAGGTAGACCTGCTGCAGGACTACTTAGGAGCTCCATGTATGCAGTAGATTTCTCTTGGCTTAAAGAGTTTGCCTTTCTACTTTGTTTTAAAAACACTTTGCCTTTTGGTGTCCTCAATGATGCTATATGACATTTTAATTTTTCTATTAACTCACCGACTCTACTGAGGGTCTGGTGCTAGATGTTCTGTGGGTTGAGGGAATACCAAGATGAATGATACAGTTTCTATCCTTGAGACATATGCAGTTAGTGGGGGAGACAGAGAAGTAAACAGATGAATCAAAATTCAACCGCTGTAGGATATGAACAAAACCCTGTGGGAGCATCTACAGAGGAGGCGGCCCTTTGAGGAACTGGAAGGATATCTTATATTTTGTGAGTCAAGTTAAACATTGTTGGAAGGCAGCAACCTAAGTAGTTCACAAGTGATAAATGAATCAGAAAATTCTATTTCATTTCCAGTTTCTGGCAACTCTGAAGCATTCTTGACAAGAGAATATGGCTCAACTCACCACCAACTGCAGTAATACTAAAAATTACTTAAGTAGTTAGGGGACTTAGAACTATGATATTCCATGGCAATTATAGTTAGGTTCTTCTTCCACTTGCTCACATGGGCCAAGTAAATATTGAAAGTGATAGCACTTGGCTTTTCTATTTGTTTTGTCTGTGGTGTTTGGCATGTACATTGATTTGATTTCTCAGTAGATTTGTGATATGGAATGTGGATGTATGTTCACCAATGTGAAGCACATGGGGGATGTTCATCCACTCTGAGAAAATCTACGTGTGACTGTGTGACTCCTTGCACAGAACCCTGTTCAGTTCCAACTGGCACTTAATACACACGATGCAGAGTTGTTTAGCAAACAGGGATTCGTCTGTAGCTCTTCAGATTCTAAATAGCTAATGAAAATATTCAGAAATAGTCCAGGATACAAATGCAGTACCTCATTCAATATGATTTTTAAACTCTGAAATAGGAGGTTCTTTTATTTACTGCCAGCTGATTTTTCCCCTTTCTAAAAGGATTCACCCAGGGTTCTTGTAATTAGGCGTTTACCCAGTGCATTTAAGTGTTGGTTTCCAGACCATTAACTCCTTGACAGAAGATTGCATAGGCAGAGCTTACCCCAGTGTTAGGAACAAGCCTTTCAATCCTATTGTTCATAACGGATCAAAGAGAAGCAAAGAGAGCCAAGAGAAGGGTATAGTTCCCTTTGGTTCAGTGTTAATTTTTGGGAATATCTTTTCATTTTCATATCATGTATGACATGCTGTCATGTCCTATTACAATGACATTGCCTCTCAGGTAATGTAGGTAGTCCAGGGTAAGTTTTACCTGTAATTTAAATGTGCCAGATACAGACTTGGTCGCATCAGAAGGGTAAGCTGTGAGGCAATGTGTGTTTCTGTGATTGATGGAAATAAGATTCCATAAATCTCTTTCTGTGTTAGATAAATTGTACGTGTTCTGTGAATGTGTGGGCAAATTAAGTGAGGCAGTGTCACGTGAGACAGAATCGACTATCAGGGGAATAGTTAACAAGAACAGAATCTCCAGACTCATTTATTCTGGGGCAGCATAAATACACCACTGACAGAATACGGGGATAATTAAGTGATAGAGTCATCCTAATACAGAGATTGAAACTGAGATTTAGACTGGATAGGAATAGTCTGTATTAAGAAGAAATTGTAAGTGAATGAAATTAGTTTAAAACTTTAAAGATTTCAGATGGTTGATTAAAAACAGAATTATCTAATTCATGTTTAACTACTTAAAAATTATTAGACCTTCTTTAACATAATGGACTTAAAAATTTTAAAGTCTTATTTGAGACTGTTTGCTAATGGTTTGGGTAAATTTTAATTGGATGCAGAAATTAGCATTTTTCATTTCTGTTTTTTAAAAAATGGTGCTGGTTCTCTGGGGATTAAAAAGCAATAGGAAATACTACTATAAGTTGAACCAAAATTCAATTAAAATTCCAGATACCTCCTAGTAGAAATTAATTACTGAAAAACAGCATGAATTTCTATAAATTTTTCTGAAAAAGAATGTATGTGATAATATAATCAGTGTGCATGCATGCACATTTCAATATTTCAATATTTCTTGTTTGAAAAACAGTTATATTTTATAAGAGATAATATGTTAATTATAATAAGATTTTTATTTCTATAGAACTTTGTAGTTTGCAAAACTCTTTTATGTTTATAATCTTATTTAATCTGTAAAATAACCAGAAAGGGTTCCTTGATAGCAGTTTGTAGATAGGGAAACTGAACTGAAGCATTGAATAAATTAGCTCTTTCATTGTGTATTTATTGTTTAGTCACTTAGTAGTCATGCTTTGTGTGCAAGGAGGCAAAAAAAAAATTGCTCTGGTTTTGGAGGCAAAACTAGCACTTAGCTCTTTGAATTTCCAGTTTTCTTACCCTACTCATGTTTGATGCTTTTCAAATGCAGTTCAGGTTATAATTTAAGTAATCTCTTCTAATAAGCCTTCTTACTCAGCAGGGTTTGAAACTGTTATTTTGTATTAGGTTAATATATTTTTCTGCTGATCTATTTATATATAGGTTTTCTATAATAAGCCTTTTGTTTAAAACGTCAATTTGTTGTAGCCAAAAGTTTTGTCCATTGCTATATCAAATTCAGGTGAGTTGTTACATAATCTTCTTCTCTGGTATTAACCACTCACAGAATATTTCTTACTGGCTTGTTCTTTTCTTTGAATGTCAGAGCAAGAGAGTAATAAAGAGAATCTTCCAATTCCAAACCAAGCTGAATAAGATTTCTCTTATTCAGTACTAGGCTTGGTACTTTGTATGATAAAGAAAAAAAGATGAAAAAGTCACTTATAATCCATATGATTATAACCTGGTAGGAAGAGATGTTAATAGGTGCTTTACAAAATTTGCTGACTACAAGGAAGGAGTACTTAAATTCTCTGGGAGCACTGTTGGTAAGAGAGTAGAGAAAACTGCCTAGGAACTTACTTGAAAGGATAAAAAGATTCTGCATGTAAATGGGCACTTTGAAATGTTGCCACAGGGGACTGTCTAAGGGCATAGTGGGTTAAGTGGCCACCTGCAGCCACAGCATCCCATATGGGCACTGGTTCCAGTCCTGGTTGCTCCACTTCTGATACAGCTCCCTGCTAATGTGCCTTGGAAAGCAGTAGGAGATGGCCCAAGTGCTTAGGGACCTGCACCCACGTAGGATACCTGGATGAAGTTCCTGGCCCAGCCCTGGCTATTGTGGCCATTTGGGGAGTGAACCAGATTAAAGACTTCGTCTCTCTCTGCTTTTCCCTCTCTGTAACTCCATCTTTCAAGTAAGTCTTTAAAAAGAAAAAGATTGCTGCAGAATTTAAGATGTATTTATTTGAAAGTCAGAGCATGTATGCGAGAGTGAGAGACAGAAAGACAGAGGGAGAGACAGAGATAGATCTTAGATCTACTGTTTCACTCCTCAGATGGCTGTAGTGGCCAGGATTGGGCCAGGCCAGACAGGAACTTCATCTAGTTCTCCCATGTGGATAGCAGGGTCCCAAACACTTGGGCCATCTTCCTATGTTTTTCCCAGGACATTATTTTATGTTTTATTAACCACTCATTTTTTTTTTTTTTTTGTTTTATTACGGAAAATTTCTGATACATAGAAAACAACGGAGACTAGGAACAGGATCTACCAGTCATCATTCAAGGCTAATCTTGCTCTGTTTTTACCTTCTATTCCCCAAGACGCTGAAGCAAATTCCAGACATAATATTTGACTCCTAAAAATGCCGATATACATCTCTAAAGCAAAGGAACTGGAACCACCAAGGCATTTGGTATCTAAGCCTACCTCGTCAGGGAGCGTCACTCTGTGTCTTGACTTCCATAATTTGTACAATGAGATTTATAAATGGGCTATAACGTTATTATTTTTCTGCAACACAAGAAACGGTGGTTAACCCTCACGAGGTTCTCCAAGAGAGAAGCTCACCACATAAATCCAGGTCAATGCTTCATTTCCCAAGAGCCCAGGGAGCCACTCGCGAACGCTTCCTTTCAAGGCTGGGACCCCAGCCACCGTGGGCGGAACGCCGCCTTGTAGGGTCCGGGTGGGTCTTCCTATTAACCATTCATTTTTAAACAAGAAAAATACTCTTTAGCACAAATCATGAAGCTTCCTGAAAGAAAGGGGCTCTTGAGGGAGATGTTTCTAGATGAGAAACTGTCACCAGGGAGGGGCACTGTAGGACCAGATGCTGATTCTGTTATCTCTTGGAAAGTTTCAAATTTTCTTTAAATTCACCAACTAGACCATTGGTTTTAATTTTGTCAGATTTCTTAAAACCTTCATGATTATTCCTTTGGAATCTTAAGTTTTGCTGTCTGTTTTGATAGCATATTTTTAGGAAACATTTTATTGATTTGAAAGGCAGAGTGACAGAAAGGGAGAAACAGATCTTCCATCCTCTCTATTACTCCTCCAATGCCCCTAACAGCTGGGGCTGGAAGAGGCCAAAGCCAGGAGCCTGGAACTTCATCTGTGTCTCCCATGTGGGTGTCAGGGATTCAGGTAATTGGGTCATCATCTGCTCTTTTACAGATGCATGAGCTGGAATCTGGATCAGAATTGAAGGAGCTGGTCTCGAACCAGGCACTCTGATATGGGATGTGGGTTTCTCAAGCAGTGGACTACTGTGCCACAAATGTGGCACAACCTGCTGGGCGACAGCTCCTGCCCCTAAGTGTGTATCTCTATTTCTTAAAGAGTTATTCGTTTGAAAGGCAGAGTTATTGAGAGACAAAGAGAGGGAAATCTTCCATCTGCTGTTTGATTCTCCAGGTGGTCATAGTGGCCCGGGCTGGGCCAGGCCATCTTAGCTGATAACCCATGGTGCCCTGGTGCCTCCCTTCCCTTCCTCCTGGCCCCTAGTTGTGTATTAGTTTGTTACCTAGGGAGTATCTTGTGGCCAAGGATCCTCTGTAGGCTTCACTATCTATACTTATGACTAATGATTTCATTGAGGTTGCCGTAAAGCATTGCATTTTATAGGTAGTTGAAGAAAATTGAGTTTGATTTATATTTGTTAATGATTTATTTGGGATTTCCTGTGCGGTCTTCAGAGTATTAAGAAATCCATGGTCTAGCATGCCTCTGGCAACCAACCAAATTTGGTTGAATCTGATGAGTGCTCAGATTACTATATTTGAAGTTATTCAAAATGCTCCCATTTTAAATACCATGCTTTATTTTTACAAATTTAGAAGAAGAAGAATTCCCCTGGAGCTTGATCTGACCTTATGTTTAGTGTTTGATGGGTTTGTGTAGCTTCTCTGACTGACATTTAGGGTCAGGAATTGAGTTCTCTATTATCCTTGAATTTAAAGGGATCTTAGCAGTCAATCTCATTGTGGTTTATTCATGGAAGTCTCTCCTCCAAGTTTTATTGATGCTGGCATCTGTTCTGTTGAAGATGAATACATTTTTGCTTGCCTTATTCTAGGAAGAAGCAGGAGTGAATGTATGTTTGCCAAAAGACTTAATTAACCACAGAGTGAAGGTGTGACCCAGCACATTTATAGTGCCCAATATGCTTCAGATTGACAGGTTGAATTAATCTGAAGGGTAATGGTATCTTTTCCCCAGAGAGAATAATGGGCTTCATTAACTTCTGTTATACAGGATGATTCTTCATAGGTACATGGCTTGAGCACTGAGTGGGAGTGTTTTAGTCAGTCTTTCCTTCTCTCTACTTCCTGAAGCTCCAGTAGACATACTTAATTTCATATCTGTTATCTGTATAAGCAGATTGTGCTTTTATTTGCATAACCATAACCCAGCATATTACTTGGTAGAGTATTAAATAATTACGTATAAATGCATTATTAAACATGTTTTGTTTAGAGAAAGTTCATTGATTTTTGGACTTAGCGTGAGTGGAATGTGCCATTTTTCTAATACTTCATTTTTAGAAATGAACAATGAATATTTTCACTTTAGCAGTCTAGTTGGTATATAGAAATTTCAGGACATTAAGAAAACTTAAATCATTTCAAAATGAACAAATATGACAGTAGCTAAAATTAAGCTTGTGAAGAATTTACATTGTTAAAATGTTCATGTTACCCATACAATACCGTGTATGTGTGTCACCTTAGACGCAAGGAGTGCTTTAATATCAATTAATTCTTTGAAAGCCAGAGAGTGTTCTAGGCCATACTCAAAACTGATAGATAGATGGTTATGTTTTTAGAATGTTGTAGACACTGAGACATAGCAGAGTTTGTAATAATATAATATGCGTCTAGTACAGCAGACTTCTATTAACTTCCTAAGCAGATGTGGAATGTAGCTTTATCATAGTTAGACCACCTAATATTGGGACCACCTAATATTTTATTTTCAATTATATGAGCTGAAGAGATGACATTTTTTGGCTATAAGAGTGTTTAGTAAATTTCCAATTACTAGAAATATTTTACAAATATTAAAAAAATTATTCTGTGGAGGAAGATTGAATAAACTCTGGGCAAATAACACTTTCTGCTTATTCCAGTCCATACTATAGAAATAGTCCAGGTTGAATTGTTGAGATAGGACAAAAATATCTGTCAGAACCAGGAATTTTTCTTTAGTCTGTAAAATTCTATTTTGAACTTTTAACTTGGTACTTAAGAAGTTTTCTTAAATATTTATTTGAAAGGTTAGATTTTTTTGTCTCCTAATTCACTCCCCAGATGCCATCACAGCATGGGTGGGTTCAGGCCAAAGCCAGGAGCCTGGAACTTAATACAGGTCTCCTACGCAGAGAACAGAGATCTGAGTACTTGAGCCATCACTGGTGTCTCCCAGGGTGCGCATAAATGGCAGGAAGCTATTTAAGAAGTCGGGCCAGATCACAGTACCTGATTTCAAGACATACTACAGGGTAGTTATAACTAAAACTGCCTAATACTGGCACAAAAACAAGTTGTAGACCAATGGAACAGAATAGAAACTCTAGAAATCAATCTATGTATCTACAACCAACTTATCTTTGATAAAGGAGCTAAAAGCAATCCCTGGAGCAAGGACAGGCTCTTCAACAAATGGTGCTGGGAAACTGGATCTCCATATGCAGAAATATGAAACTAGACCCCCTACCTTACACCTTCCAAAAAAAAAATCCACTCTAAATGGATCAAAGACTTAAATCTGTGACCAGAATCCATCAAATTACTAGAGAACATTGAGCAAACTCTGCAAGACATTGGCATAGGCAGAGACTCTTGGAAAAGACCTCAGAAGCACAGGCAATCAATGCCAAAATTGACAAATGGGATTATATCAAGCTGAGAAGCTTCTGCACTGCGAAAGAAACACTTAGCATAGTGAAGAGGCAACCGAGAGAATGGGAGAAAATATTTGCCAACTATGCAACTGATAAAGGGTTAACATCTGGAATCTATAAGAGCTCAAGAAATTCAACATCAACAATCCAAGTAATAAATGGGCAAAGGACTTGAAAGGCATTTTTCAAGAAATTCAAATGGCCAACAGACACTTGGAAAATGTGCTTAGGATCACTAGCCATCAGGGAAATGCAAATCAAAACCACAATGAGGTTTCACCTCGCTTCAGTTAGAATGACTGTCATACAGAAATCAACAAACAACAAATGCTGGTGAGGATGTTGGTAAAAGTTATCCAAATCCATTGTTGATGGGAATGTAAACTGGTGCAGTCACTGTGGAAGATAATATGGAGGTACCTCAGAAATCTGAATATAGCCCACCGTATGATCTGGCCATCCTACTCCTGGGAATTTACCCAAACCAAAAGAAATCAGCATGTGGAAGAGTTATTTATACCCCCATTTTCAGTGCAGCTCGATTCACAATAGCTAAGATAAGGAATCAATCCAGATGTCTATCAACTGTTGAATGGATAAAGAAGTTATGGTATATATACATACACCATGGAATATTACTCAGCTGTAAAAAAATGAAATCCTGTTTTTTGCAACAAGATGGACACAACTGGAAACCATTATACTTAGTGAAATAAACCAGTCCAAAAAATACAGATAACATGTTTTCCCTAGTCCGAGGTAACTAATAGAGTACCTGAAATATAATGTATTTGAGTGAAATAGACATTTTGAGATCAGATGATTTTTTTGGCATTTTTTTTTTTTGACAGGCAGAGTTAGACAGAGAGAGAGAGAGAGACAGAGAGAAAGGTCTTCCTTTTTCCATTGGTTCACCCCCCAAATGGCTGCCACAGCCAGGCACTGGGCCAATCCGAAGCCAGGAGCCAGGTGTTTCTTCCTGGTCTCCCATGTGGGTGCAGGGCCCAAGCACTTGGGCCATCCTCCACTGCCTTCCCGGGCCACAGCAGAGAGCTGGCCTGGAAGAGCAGCAACCGGGACAGAATCCGGCACCCCAACCTCGACTAGAACCTGGGGTGCCGGCGCCGCAAGGCGGAGGATTAGCCTAGTGAGCCGCGGTGCCAGCCGAGATCAGATGATTATTTACAGCCTTGTCTCTTCCACTGAGGAACGGTGTTTTTTTTTTTTTTTGTTCTTGTTTCATACTGTTTGTATAACTCTTTTATTTAGTATAGGGTTAACTATAGGATCATAAAGTAAACTGAAAATAGATCTTAAGAGTAGTAATGTGAGAGGGAGGAAGAAGGGTTGGAGCGTACGCGGGAGAGAGGTAGGGTGGGAAGTATCACTGTGTTCCTAAATCTGTATATATGAAATACATGAAACTTATATAACTTAAAAAAAAAAAAAGGGGGTAGAGCCAGGACTTGAACCCAGGACTCTGATGTGGGATGTGCCTTCCCAAGCAGCATCTTAAGTGCTGTACCAAATGTCTCTCTCACTTTCTACTTTGCCTAAAACCATTTTGTGTTTGTATTATTGCTGGATAATATTCTTTGAGGACTTGAGCCTGTAGTTGCTCTGTTTGTTAAAGTTTGGCCTATGTCCTGTAAAACTGCATGAATGTGAGTTTCTTGATGTAAAATGACAGACGGCCATTTTTGCTGTTAAAATCTATTGCCCTTGGCAGTAGAATAAAAGAATCACTTCATGTGTGTTTCAGTATTCACTACCAGTGACTTGTTTGATTCATATTTTCACTGTTATTCATTAGGTCATTTGTGTCTTCAGGCATGAAATTTTGTCTCATTCCTGAGTAAGAGTATAGTGAGACAATAAAAAAAAAAAATAAAAGACTGGCATTTCAGTTGCTCTGTAACATGGACTTCGCTACTTCCAAATGAACTTGAGTGGATGAGATGACCCTGCTAACTGATCTGTTTAAACTCTGAATGAGTTGCCTTTTGCCTCTGCATTTTTCTCCCCAGCAAGCTCAGGTTTGGTGGCACACACCATTCATTCTTCATGGCGTATGTTGACCTTTGTGATAATGGAAGACTTTGGGACTCTAATTTCTCCATTTGAGATGGCATTTTCTGTATTAAGCAGCACTTTTTATACCCTAAAGGAAGAAGTGACCTGGAGCTGTGATTTTTAAAATGGGAGTTAATCCCTGATATTTTCACCCCTGAGGTGTTAGTCAGTCCTTGTGTACTCTTTTCTTATGAAAAATTGTGGTCTTAGATGTAGAGTCTTAAACTTTGGGATTTCCCTGACCTATGTTTGGTTATATTTTTTATGTTATTGCAGTAATTGCTGTAGGGCTACTGACTTTTGTATTTTCAGCATATCATTAAAAAGTTTGCATTCCAAATACTTCCAGATGGCATGCATTACAGAAAAAGTAATTTCATTTGTCCTTGCTCACATCGTATTCTTAATATGAGTTCCCCATAGTAAGTCTCTGCAAAATTAAAACTGTGTTTTACTTATGGGAGGTCTATAAAATGATGGATGAATCAATTTTAAAGCTTCCATCCTTCTCAAACATGTAACAACACTTTGCCTAACTCTTCCCATGCACTTGGCTACATGCCACAGATGATGATCCAATAGAAAGGTTAATTGCAAGGTTTTGGAGGTCATTGGGTAAAAGTGAACATGCACATAGGGGAGGTATCTTTGTTTATATGAAGTGTAAATCTATCAAGATAAAGGCATTCCCTTGTTTGATTGTGTAAATATTGAAGGCCCTCTGGATCTCTGTAATCCTTATATGGCAGTGCCCACTCATATTTGCTTAATGAGTACTCTGTGATGTTAAATACTTTTGTGGAATTTTTTAGTCAAGGTTTGTTAGCTCTCATAATTAGCCTATTGGAATTTTATGATAAGGGGTTCTGAAAGAGATCCATTTAGAACCTCATGGACTATAAGCTCATGAGTTAGTTTCAGATAAAAGGTGGATTATTTGATGGCTGAAAATGCAGCCATAAACTTCATCTCAAATGCAAAGTAGTCGTAATGAATAAGTTTCCTGTCACTGTGTACATTATTTTTTTAGAAAGCTTTTATTTAATAAATACAAATTTCATAGCTACAACTTTTGGAATATAGCAGTTCTTCCCCCCATATCTACCCTCCCACCCCCAAACCGTCCCACCTGCTACTCCCTCTCCCATCCCATTCTTCATTAAGATTCATTTTTAGCTATCTTTATATACAGAAAGATCCAGCTCTATGCTATGTAAATCTTTCAACAGTTTGCTCCCACACAAAGTATAAAGTACTGTTTTGAAGACAAGTTTTGCTGTTAAATGTCATAGTACAACTCATTAAGGACAGAGGTCCTACATGTGGAACAAGTGCACAGTGACTCCTATTGTTGATTTAACAATTGACACTCTTATTTATGACATCAGTGATCATCCAAGGCTCTTGACATGAGCTGCCAAGGCTATGGAAGCTTTTTGAGTCCACAGACGCTGTCAGTATTTAGACAGGGCCATAAGCAAAGTGGAAGTTCTCTCTTCCCTTCGGAGAAAAGAACTTCCTTCTTTGATGGCCTCTTCTTTCCACTGGGATCTCATTCACAGAGATCCTTCGTGTAGATCACTTTTTACCACAGTGCCTCGGCTTTCCATGCCTGAAATACTCTCATGGGCTTTTCAGCAGATCTGAATGCCTTAAGGGCCAATTCTGAGGTCAGAGTGCTATTTAGGGCATTTGTCATTCTATGAGTCTGCTGTGTGTCCTGCTTCCCATGTTGGATCATTGTCTCTTTTAATTCGATCTATTGTTTTTACCAGGCACTTTGTCTTATTTATGTGATCCCTTTGGCCACTGTGTACATTATTTAAGAAATGTTTTTCTCTCTAAAGATAAATTTATGGATCAAAATCACAATAGATACTAAATTAATATCTAACATTTCCTAAGAATTAGTGTACTTGGCCAGTGCCGCGGCTCACTAGGCTAATCCTCCGCCTTGCGGCGCCGGCACACCGGGTTCTAGTCCCAGTCGGGGTGCCGGATTCTGTCCCGGTTGCCCCTCTTCCAGGCCAGCTCTCTGCTGTGGCCCGGGAGTGCAGTGAAGGATGGCCCAAGTGCTTGGGCCCTGCACCCCATGGGAGACCAGGATAAGTACCTGGCTCCTGGCTTTGGATCAGCGTGGTGCGCTGGCCGCGGCGACCATTAGAGGGTGAACCAACAGCAAAGGAAGAAAGACCTTTCTTTTCTTTTTTTTTTTTTTTTTATTTTTGATAGGCAGAGTAGACAGTGAGAGAGAGAGACAGAGAGAGAAAGGTCTTCCTTTTGCCGTTGGTTCACCCTCCAATGGCCGCCGCTGCAGCCGGCGCACCGCGCTGATCCGATGGCAGGAGCCAGGATCCAGGTGCTTTTCCTGGTCTCCCATGGGGTGCAGGGCCCAAGCACCTGGGCCATCCTCCACTGCACTCCCTGGCCATAGCAGAGAGCTGGCCTGGAAGAGGGGCAACCGGGACAGAATCCGGCGCCCCGACCGGGACTAGAACCCGGTGTGCCGGCGCCGCAAGGTGGAGGATTAGCCTATTGAGCCACGGCGCCGGCTTGAAGAAAGACCTTTCTCTCTGTCTCTCTCTCTCTGTCCACTCTGCCTGTTAAAAAAAAAAAAAATTAGTGTACTTGGCATTATTCAGGGATTAAGGAGTATTACAGTTAATTTTTAGAATTATTTATATACATCTTAGGGGTAAAGGAAATTCTAGTTCTATAGCATCTATAGCATTGCTTAGAGAAGATCATCTGACCTATTTGAATGCTTCCTTTGATGGAAGGCTTCTATTTGAGAACACAATTTCTTGCATAGAAAATCCCTAATTATTAGAAACTTTTTCTTCAATTTAAAGATAATTTTATTCCTTAACTTTGATTTCTCTCATAATGCAGTGTCTTTGTCAAACTTAACATGTCTTACTTTGTAGCAATTTAGAGAATATCTTTCTTGATCCTTTTTTTTTTGGTATTGTGGAGAATCTCTAGGTTAGTATGGTTCCTTCTGAAATGGGGTATTTAGAACTAGACATTGCAGAAGATATCATTACTTTCTAAGGAACATATATTCATATTTTTATTAAATCATTTAAGGTTGCAATTTTGCATACATAATATTGATCCTTAATCTTGTTGATAATTGAAACACTCATTTGACTCCCTGAGCCTCTGCTGAGGGTGCGGTTGATTTGTGGGTCAGCATCCTAGATGCTTCTGTACTCAAGGACATTTAATATTATCTGGTATATTTGGTCCTTCTTATTAGTCTGTTGAAACCATTTTGAAGCTTGTCACAGGAAACTGGGATGTGTGCTATTTAAATTTTATGCCATAAAAATGTCACCTTAGTCGTGGCCTTATCTTCCTACTACTTTTGCCATTTTTATTTTCCTGTAACTGAAAGTTTCATGGCGCCAAGTTGAAAATTCTGTTGTATCCACGACAGTAGTGACTACTGGTAATAGATCTCCTTCTCATACTGATACTCATGTGGTGTTATGAAGAAAGTGTTAGCCTCACTTTAAAGATAATGAAAAATGAGACTTATAAAGATCAAGTAGCTTCATTATGTATGTTCATTTCTTCATTAGCATATTCATTTAAAAAGTTGTTTACTAAATACCTGCTCTGTGATAGAGACCTGGAAGTTGAAAAGGGGACTTGGTCTTTGCCTTGTATTGCTTTCTAGCTGCTGCAAATTTTTATTACACATTCTCTAATATATTTGAATATTACTCAGTGCTACAGATAAATGAGCAGTCGCGCTGTGAATAGACACAGATGAAACTTAGGCTCCTTCCACTTAGTAATACCCGTGTATCTAAAAAGGGTTATATACTGCATGATTCCAAATATGTGACTTTCTGTGAAAGGCTAAACTATGGAGATGCTGAAAAACTGTGGTTGCCAGGGCTGAAGGGGGAGGGAGAGATGAATGGGCAGAACACCGAGGACCTTTAGGATAATGAAACCGCTCTGCAATGGTAGATGTATTCATTATCCATTATCCAAAATCCACAGAATACAATGCTTGCTGCACATAATAGTGATGTGTCAGTGTAGGTCCCTTCATTGTAACGTGCATATGTGGGGCAAGGAATTTATGATAAGTGTATATTTCTGCTAAATGTTTCTGGGAATCCAAAAGTATTGTAAAAATAAGTTCTATAAAAATATGCTCTTATATTGTTTGTGTCTCTCCCCTTTTTTTGAGTGAAGGCTCTATATAAATCGTGAGGGCTTTATGACATCAAACTAATACTCAAATGTACCTGCAGCAAGGTACATTTAATCTGCAGTGCAAGATTAACTTGTGATGTCAGGGAAGATGTTCTTGGGGTGATTTTGTAGCAAACCTGATCTTGTGTGAACATTTTCTTCGAATTGCCAAGAACAAATGGAGAAGTTGGCAATGTTACTAAAACTCAGTGCTATTCTTTTTTTCCTTTTTTTTTTTTAAATTTATTTAAGGTGTACAAACTTCATGCATTTCATATATACAAATTTAGGAACATAGGGATTCTTCACACTCAATCCTCCCTCCTGCCTGCATTCCCACCCTTCTTCCCCTCCATCTCCTATTCTTATTGTTAATTTTTACAAAGATGTATTTTCTGTTTCCTTTATACTCATATGATTAACCCTACAGTAAGTAAAGACTTCAACGAAGTCTTCAACCATAATATGGGGGACGGTACTGTTCCTCAACAGTAGACACAAAGACTGTAGGCAATCACACTGTTTTCCTGAAATAGTCTTATTAGAATGTCTGTGACTGTCCGTTGTGGTATAGTCCTTTTGTTCTTAGAACTGCCTGCATGTTGCATGTGGACTTACCATGTTCCATGTGGTGGTCTAGCTGTGATCAAAGACATCCTCCTCCTACTCTTTTATTGCTGGGACTTACCCACAGTCGGGAAGCAGGTGTGGAATAAAATGCTAGAAAAGGCAACCAAGAAAGGGGATTGTGGATATTTAAAAAGGTTCCTTTAAAATTTTGTGGAAAGAAACATGTAGAGTATTCTGAGCACTTTTACCATATAATTCATTGTTCTTTTTTGGCCTGAAATTGACCTGTGTTTTTCTGAAAAATGATACAGTCTCTAAATCGACTTTCTAATTAATACTATTTTATACTCTTAAGCATTTCACTTATAAATTAGTGATTAATCTTTGAAAAAAATGAGTACCACATTTATCTCCATGATTGAAACATATTGAATTTATCCTATCAGATGACTCAATATAATCATTGTGAGCATTGAATATTATATTTTGTTGTAATAAAATGTTGATGGAAAATTCATATTATCAAAGAACTACGTATGGGTTGCAAAAATGTTTTTGCACTAAAATAAACTTGTACTAATTTGTCATAACATGAGTAAACGGGATCTAGTTTGCGGCACTAAGAAATATAAGACATGAGTTTGAAAACAGCCCCTGTCAAAGCAAAGTGAATTCTGCTAAAAAGGAAGCATGAAGAAACATTAAATATGTGGTGAAACTTGAGTGGGAGAATGGTGAAATCAGAGGCTTTACAGAAAGCATATGGAAGACAGTGCCCCAAAGAAGTCAGCAGTCTACATGTAGATAGCTCATTTTAAGAGAGGCCAACAGTGTTGGAGATGGAGCCCACAGCTGCCGAACATCCACATCATCTGCTAGGAAAAAATTAATCGTATTCATGCCCTAATTGTTGAGGATCAACAATTAACAGCAGAAATAAAAGTGAACACCAAAGACACATCAATTAGTTAGGTTACACAATTGTGACTGAAATTAAAGTGGAACAAATTAAATTTTTTTCTGTTTAAATGTCAAAACCATTGCACGCTACTCAGCTGCAGACAAGAAAAGAACTTCTAATGGAAATTTTATTTGTTTAAAAGACTTACTTATTTGAAAGTCTGAGAGAGTGAGAGACAGAGAGATGGAGAGAGAGCTCTCTCCATTCACTGATTCACTTCTGAAATGGCCACAACAGGAACCCCATCCAGGTCTCTCAAGTGGGTGGCTAGGACCCAAGCACTTGGGCTATCTGCGGCTGCCTTCCCAGGCATGTTAGCAGGGAGCTGGATTGGAAGAGGAGCAGTGGGGACTCAAACTGGCTCTCTGATATCAGCCCCCACCCCAAGGTCTCCAGGAGCAGTTCAGCTCCCTGTGCTATAATGCCAGCCCCTAATGGGGAAATTTTAAATAAATGGCATTGAGGTCCATGCTGTGGTATAGTGGGCTAAGTTTCTCCCATGTAGGCACTGGTTTGCATCCCAGCTACTACTCTTCTGATCCAGCTCTCTGCTATGGCCTGGGAAAGCAGTAGAAGATTGCTCAAGTCCTTGGGGCCCTGCACCCATGTGTGAGACTCGGAAGAAGCTCCTGGCTCCTGGCTTCAGATCAGCACAGCTCTGGCTATTGTGGCCATTTGGGGGAGTGAACCAGCAGATGGAAGACCTCTCTCTCTCTGTCTCCACCTCTCTCTGTAACTCTTTCAAATAAAATAAATCTTTAAAGCTCAGCTTTCTTTTTTTTTCCTTGTTTTAAAGAAAGGATGTATTGTAATTTATTGGACTACCTAAGTCCATTAGCTGATTCCAAAGCCCTGTGTGAGGTTTGGTTGCCAGAGTGAGAATTCGATAGACTAATAAAAACTTCCATTATTAGAGACTGGGACTAATAACATGCCCATGTCTTAATAATTAAGCCTAATAATTAAGATGCCCACGTCCCGCTTTGGAGTACCTGAGTTCAGTTCCTGGCTCCAGCTCCCATATCCAGCTTCTTGGCAATGCAGACCTTAGAAGATGGCAGTGATGGCTTGAGTGGGTGGGTTCCTGCTTGCCATGTGGGTGACTTGGATCGAGTTCCCAGCCCCTGGCTTCTGTCTTGACCCTTTGCAGACATCCATGGGAGGGAACCACAGCATGGGAACTTGCTACTTCAGACTTTGTGTCTCTTTGACCCTCTCCCTACCTCTCAAAAGTAAAAATATATGACATGAATTATAATTGCGTTAAGAATTTTGCTGTGACTGGCGCCACGGCTCACTAGGCAATCCTCCGCCTAGCGGCGCCGGCACACCGGGTTCTAGTCCCGGTTGGGGCGCCGGATTCTGTCCCGGTTGCCCCTCTTCCAGGCCAGCTCTCTGCTGTGGCCAGGGAGTGCAGTGGAGGATGGCCCAAGTGCTTGGGCCCTGCACCCCATGGGAGACCAGGAGAAGTACCTGGCTCCTGGCTTTGGATCAACGTGGTGCGCTGGCCACAGCGCGCCGGCCGCAGCGCGCCGCCCGCGGCGGCCATTGGAGAGTGAACCACTGGCAAAGGAAGACCTTTCTCTCTGTCTCTCTCTCACTGTCCACTCTGCCTGTCCAAAAAAAAAATTTTTTTTTTTTTGCTGTAACTCTCCTACTGAAGTGTCTAGTGTTTATCAGGCACTGAATAAAAAGGTGTTGAATGAATAGAAATGAACTGCTGGGGCAGGCATCGTAGCACAGCAGTTAAGTGGCTGTTTGGTTTGCTTGCATCCCATATCAGCATGTCTGTTCTGCTTCCTATCCAGCTTCTCGCTAATGTGCATACTGGGAGACAGCAGAGCGTGGGTCAAGTACGTGGGCCCGTGCCACTCACATGGGAGGCCCACGTGGAGTTCCTGGATCCTGGCTTCAGCCTGGCCCAACACTGGCTATTCTGAGTATCTGGGAAGTAAACCCAGTAGATGGAAGTTCTCTCTCTCTGTTGCTCTTCCTTACAAATAAAAAAAAAAATTTTCAGAAAAAGAAATGAAACACAGGGTTTAGGCTATTTGATGCAAATTAATTTGTATTACATAACAGCATATGAAGAAAAGGTGTGATACCAGAATTTTATTTAAGAAAGTCATGGAATGGACTATGAATATGCTAATCGGAATCTCAAACCTGTAAGAATTGAGTACAAATAAATGCCCTGGGGAATTACTATTAGGGAAATAGAAATGAGTGTGATAGATGTTGATTGGTGGATGTCACAATTTCTATTTGAATTTTAAGCTTTCTAGTTTAGGAAGGGGGAAGCTTCCTACCCTTAGTATCTTTTCAGGACAATAACCTGTTAAAGAAATATCTAAGTCATTTAGAAGCCGCCACGTACGTTTCATGGTGACTTAGTTCTTCCTTTGCTGAAGAGGTAGAGAACTAAGAACTTGCTTAAATCAATTCCAAGTTGACATGTGCAGTAAGTTTTATTTGAGAAAATGTTTTTGAACTATTTATAGCACTGGAAACAGCATTTATAATGGGACGAACAGTTGGAAATAGAAGGTGTCCACTTTTCTGATTGAACCTGAACAGGAGGGCAGCGGGGTTCCTGCATTCGGTCAGCCGTGCCGGTGGAGTTAGTGCAGAGCCAAGGAGACAGGGCGAACAATGAGGCTGTTCTGAAAGCAGCTTCGATTTTTCGATTCAACAAAGTGTTTGCAGTTCTTCGTGGGTAGTTTCCCTTGTCACTTGTGCTTCCTTTTCTGCTTTTCATGCATTTTATAGATAATTGCTTCCTTTTCTAATCCTTTCTCTTCTAGACCGTCTGCCTACTACTTCCCTAACCTGATAAGGCAAAAATAAATAGCTCTATTAAAAGTAGAAACAAGACACTCTGTCAAATATGTGTGTACTTATATGTTACTTAAATATTATTATTCAGATATTCAAATGAGATATTTTGTTGATGGTAACTTTAAAAAGTGGAAATATCCTAGGGGCTGGCGTTATCACGGAGTCAGGTCTATTCCTATGATGAGAAATTTGTGTTACTCCTGTTTTGAGATTTTCTGGTTTTTCTTGTCTTTCTGTAATGTGTCTCCCTAGTTTGACTCTTATAGGCGAAAAAAAAAAAAAAAACTTGTGAAAACTTGGAGGTCAACTGATTTTTTTCAGTTTTTTTCTTCAGTCAATTGATTTTCTTCAGCGTACACACTATGCAATAATGAATTGAAATTTTTAAAAAATATATATTTGTTTGAATGGCAAGAGAATGATTTTTCCATCCACTGGTTTACTCCTTTGATGGCTACAGTGGACCTGGCCATTGTAGCCATCAGAGGAAACTAGGAGGCAGAAATTTCATCCTTATTCCCTCCTGGGTGGCAGGGACCCAAATACTTGGACCATCTTCTGTTTTTGCCAGGTGCATTAGCAGGAAGCTGAATCAGAAGCAGAGCAGCTGGGACTGAAACTCGCACTCTGATATGAACAAGCAGTCAGAGGCTTAGCCTGGCACGCCACCACTAGCTTCCATGTGAATGAATTGAATTTTGCCATAGCTTCAGAAAACTTATTTATTTTATTTTAGTTTCTAAAACTTATTTTAGAAACTTATTTATTTTAATGGGTTTAGTAAGTGGGAGGGAGACAGCAGATGATCTGAACGATTGGACACAGAACAAGTTGACCTCCAAACAAAAATCTATCATGAAATATAAATGAGTATCTGTTCATTCAGTGGAGGAAATTGGTAAATGGGCACGTGCCTCACTGTGGCTGGACTTTGGTGGCAGTGCTGTGTGTGCTGTCCTCACCTTGGTGTAGCTTTCCTTACACAGGTTCTGGCAGAAAACAGCAGCTAGGCTAGCATATGTAGGAGCACTGTGTCATGAACTTCACTTAGGTTACGGCTGAATATTGTGCTGATATCCCGAGAAAGGCTTAACTACGCATGTTGTTTTCTGGTTTGTAACTTGGTGCTATTTCTTTTACTGCGTCCCTAGAGAGTTTTCTTGTTCCCTGCTAAATTTTAGTGCTCGAAAAGGAATTTGAATGTGTGCTTAAAAAAGATATTTTTAATTTTGCATTCCATCTCAAATCATTGCCTCACATGAAAGGACTTGCCGAGATGGAGAGCCTCAATTACGTTCATATGTAATTATGCAGCAACATTTGCTTCAAATCATTGCACTTCTTTGGTTGGGGTAGAAAGTATTCCTTAATTACTGACTGGACTGATTTTTTCCCCCCTCTGATTGAATGTACGTGGCCTTTCTGATGAGCTCTTTGAAATTTTCTGTGATATTATCATGAAACATAGACTTTTGCTTACTGGGCACTGAAATGTCTTGTTGGTGACTATATCTGTAAGAAGCGTTTAAACCCACTACTGGAGTCCCAACCATTTTTGTGCCATATTTCAATCTGAAATTTGGTCCCTTTTTTTCTCTGAAAGTTTACTTATTTGATCAACATATTTCATCTTAAATTGTATGTAATCATTTTCAAGATAGGAAGATGGGCAGGAGCTTAATTCTCTGACTAGTGAAGAAATCAGAAGTAAATTTGTTAAGTGATTTGCATCAAGTAATTCTGTTCATTTTTTTACTATTATTATTATTTTTTAATTTGAACAACTTAGAAAGGGAAGTAGGGATTTACCCTCTGGTTAAGTCAACAAATGCATCTAACAGCTAGGGTTGGTCCAAGCCAAAGTCAAGGGTCTGGAACTTAATCTAAGTCTCACAAAAGCTTGGCAGGGACCCAAGTACTTGAGTCATTATCTACTGCCTCCCAGGGTGCACATTAGCAGGAAGCTGGAATTGGGAGTGGAGCCAGGACTGGAACTCACACATTGATTTGAAAAGTTGGTGTCCCAAGTGCTGTCTTACCCTAGTGCCGAATGCCTGCTCCTTCTTCAAGTAATGGATAAAACTTCTGACCTTACGTCTCAATTCCAGCTCTGTGTTATTTTATTATCCAGTGTGGTTATAATGTAGGTACATCTACTAATGTAAGTACATGAACAAAAGGAGTATTAGGAGTAAGATGAGCAATATCAGAAACATTGAAAATTAACTACCTGAATACACAATTGCTGTGAGGATGAAGTAATTCTAGGAAGCTGATTTCATCTTGTGTAATAATTCTTTCTTGTTTTATGGAAGGAGAGCAAGGAAAAGGCAAATCACATGAACCAAGCACTTACCCCATGTCAGGCAGTTGAGGCAAATGAGCTTAGAGAAGTTAAATTAATGTCGGAAGTTTTCTAGTTAGTGTCCTAGTTAGGATAAGACTCATGTTTGCTGGCATTGAAAATTTTTATTCTTCTTTTACCTTTTAAACATAAGGGGGAAACATCTTAGCAGTTTCTGAAGTTTGAAGATAAAAGTTTGAATAATGCAGGTGAAATTTTATCCTCTCATGTTATGGGAGAATAGAGAAGAGATCTAGAGTTTTATGAGAAGTATGAAGGCTTTTTATTGGGCAAGGCCAACTTGTGACCATGTCCGGTCGGTTAGTACAAGGATGAACATGTTAAAAATCTCGCCGTTGTATGACCCTGACATATACTAGGGAAAGACATTCACAAAATAGGCAAATATGTAGACATTTACTATGCATGATAGCCATTGCTAAGTGGTTTACCAGAAAAAGAAACATTATGAAGAGTTTCTATCCTTAAAATGTTTATAATTTAATTGAGGTACACTCTTAGTACTCATAAAACCCTTGAACCATACACATAGTACTCAAACAGCTGCTAAATTGAGTAATGCTTAGCAGAGATGACAGGTGTTGTGACTTAGTGGGGAAATGTAGACATTCAGACATTAAGATAAGAAAACTCACAGTTCTTATTTTCAGAGGTATTAATTTGGGAAGTTGCGTATTGCCTAATACAGTGGTTAAAACAAATGGAGAAGGGTCTATGGAAAGGCAGTAAAACACTTGGTATTCTTTAGGAAAACAAGAAAAAGAAAATGATTAAATACTGTTAGAAACGAATTATGAGCTCCTGAACTATTAGAGCATTTAATACGAAGACCAACATCACTAAATAACTAATGATGTCTTTCTAGGTGGCATCAAGGTTGTCCATGGTCAAAATGAAACACTTTGCATTTCTTTACTACACTATGGCTCATCAGCCTTGTCTGTTTTTATTGTTTTATTTTGTTTTTAACAGTTGAGGAGTCAGAAACCTAATTAAGTAAACTTCTGTAGGTCTTCACGAAAGTTTACAATCAGAACCAAACATATTTCCTAGCACTTAAATTCTGTTCCTGCTGACACGGCAGAAATGAGTGCTGGAATTTGAAGAAGACTAAAAGTGGGTTGTCCTGTCACGTCATTTATCGATGGGGGAAAAAAGGCCTTTGACTAAACAGTTTATGCAAGTCTGGAGTTGTTAGCTAAGGGTTGCTGGTTGGAATTTTGGTTTTAGAATGGCTTTGTTTTCATTAAAAAAGAGTTTATGCCATCTAAGTGTTACTGTATTTGTGAACATGTTAAAAACATTTCACAGTGCAGAGCTCATTGACTTTCGGAAAAGGCGCATCAAAGTAATCCCAGCTCTGTGGTAAAACTTAGTGCTAATAAATGTCATTAACTAATTTTAGCAAATTTTACCCCTAACTAATCCATATTAATTTCAAAAATTAAAAAATCAAATGTTGCTAGATTTAATTGCTTTTTCTGTTCTACTTCTTAGTTTAAAAATATTTTAAAAACAGTTCTGTTTTTTGTTTCTTTATGATTTATTTATTTGAAAGGCAGAGTGAGAGGGAAGAGAGAGGGAGGAGTTTTCCATCCATTGGTTGACTCCCCAAATAGCTGTAACAGCTAGAGATGCGCTGATCCAAAGCCAGGAGCCAGGAGCATCTTGTCTCCTGCAGGGGCCCAAGGACTTGGGCCATCTTCTATTGCTTTCCCAGGCCATAGCAGAGAGTTGGATTGGACAGCTGGGACTCAAACGGGCACCAGTATGGGATACCAGCACTACAGGCAGAGGCTTAGCCCACTACACCCCCACTACACCGTAACGCTGACCGCGGGAGCCCAACTTCTTGAGCCATCATGACCACTCTAAGAGTACGAAGTAGCAGGAGCCAGCCAGCACGCTATTGATGTATGCATCTTACCTGCTAGACTAAATGTCTGTTCCTATTCATCTTAGACCCTGAGAAGATAAAATGAGCTTGTCAATTTCTTAAAACAGTGCTTGGCCTATGTGATGCACTATAACCAAATAAATACTAGGTATGTGGTAGTGATGTGTGTGGTTTTCACATTGTATCCTATTTGGTGCTTGCTATTTGTTCATTCAGCTACATTTATACAGTGTCTGTTGTGGGTCAAATTCTATGGCAATTTCTTTTGCAACGTTTTTACTATTCTTGAGAAATTATTTGAGCACATTGAATGTACCAGACACCCTTCTAGGTTATAAGAATATAATAGTACAAAGGAAGAAAAAATGTGATCCTTCCTCTCAACTCCCTTTAGTCTGGTGGAGGAGGCAATCATTATTTAACTATCATTGTGATGGGTGCTATCAAGGTAGAACAAGAAGATCTTACCCATTCAGAAGTGTCAGGATGCTTCTGAAGTCAAGATCAAGCCAAACTTTGAAGGATGAGAGTCTGGTTGAGATGTGAGGAATTGCTTCCAATGACTTTTACAAAGTTATAGGGGAGATGAGAGCTGTGTAACCTTGAGGGGACGCATAAAAGGCCTGAGTGGTCAGAGGTTCCATACTTAAAGGAGAAACGGCCTCAGATGAAGCAGAAAGATGAGCAAAGACCAAATAATCTTGAACTATGGACACGATGTTAGAGGTTTTCTTTTTTGTTCTGAGAGCAGTGGGGTGTCCTCAAAATCATTTTAAAGAATGGAGTGAAGAGATGAGCTTCTCCCACTTGCTGAGAAAGTAACTTGAGAGCTTGTTTGCTTTCTGAATGGTGAATGCAAAATTGGAAGATTTCAAAGAGCATATCCACAAATTAAACTGCATTGTCTGAGATTGAATTCTACTGTTTTTGTAATTGTATCTTTGCGTCTCTGCCCGTAACAGTGGCCTTAAATTGGTTATTGATCTAATCTTTCTTTAGTCCACTATAAATGTCTCTGCAGTGTAGGTGAACTGGCTGTTTTGGAACCTCACTGATGCACATTGTCTCTTGCTGTTCAGAGCTGAGTGTAGTTTCTTTGTGATAGGGGCTGTAATTTATAAACAGCTGGGTAGATTGTCATTAACACATTTGATGCCGAGTTTTCCTATGGAACAGCAGGCCCTAGTAGCCTCCTTTTTCTCACCCTGCTGTCTTACTGTGTTCTCACGGTCCCCTAGGAGGAAAAGTGCTTTATCTGCAGTTTTAAATTTTCTATTTGTTGTGTAATTGGTAAGCTCAGAAATACCATTTTGTTTTATATTTTTTAAAAAACTGGTGCCATTCTCAAAAATGTCTTTCAGTAGGGAAATGGTTTGTGGAATTGCTATTCATTGAAATATTGTATGTAGTGAATAGTAGTTCAAGTATGTAAATATGGATAAATCTCAGAAACTTGTTGACTAAAAATGTAAATTGCAAAGTCATGCTTAACTTATGATGACTTTCAGCAAATTTTAAAAGTACAAAATACCCTAGATTTTACATCGAAAATACTTCAATGGTAAAAATCTGGAAACATAGGGTAGATAGTCATACAGATGTCAAGGTCATGGTGTCCTCTGCAAGGGCAGGTATAGAACAGGATAAAAGTGGAGTAAAAAGTAGACATTCATAAAATCTTTAATTTTTTTTTTAAAGATTCATTTACTTGTTTTTAAAGTCAGTTGCAGAAAGGGAGAGAGATTGAGAGATCTTCCATCCACTGGCTCAGCCCTCTGTGTCCCTCCTTTCCCAGGATGGTCGCAACGACCCTGGCTGAGCCAGGCGAAAGCCAGGACCTTCTTCAGGGTCTCCCACACGGGCAGCAGTGGTGCAGGTACTTGGGCCATCATCCACTGCTTTCTCAGGCCATTAGCAGGGAGCTGGATTGGAAGAGGAGCATCTGGGAACTGGTGCCCATTTAGGATGCTGGTTCCCCAGGTAGTGAGTTTACTTGTTATGCCATAACGCTGGCCTCCAAATCTTTTATTTCTAAAATAAGACTTGAAATAAGCAACACAAAATGGAGGGGTTTTTTTTCTTTTATTTCTGGATGCAGGCTTTGTCGGGAAATATTAAATATGTTAAACCAAAAAAAAAAAAATGATGTGACCAGTTGCTTTGACTTGGGGGACAAACAACAGTGGGCTAGAATGCAGTAAGGTATTTACTATTTATTTGATTGAGAATCTACAAGAAGGTGGTGGAGAGTTGGTTTCATGATCTAACCTTGAAGCAGGGACTCAAGGTCTGTCTGTCCTCCTGTGCAGTGATTTCTCTCCCACTTGGGACGTGGCTGCCATTGGAAGGGTGGGGGATGCTAGCAATTCTCACCCTTTTCAGAAGAAAATATTTCCCACAAAGAGTTCATTATGGCTCAGTAGAGCCTTTGCTTAGTGTACTTAGAGGGCCTGGTAGATTATAGGTGCTAAACAAACCCTGACTGAGTGGGTGTATCGTTAGACAAGGAGATTGGCTTGACTGTTTTGTGAGGTTTGCGTTTGTGTGCGGTCTTCATCTTCAGGCCAGACTCCTCACTGGTGTGTGTGTAGTGTTACAGACTGATGTTGTGTGTGCTTAGTGTAGACATTTTCACAGGTTATGTGGTTTATTTAGTAAACCAAGAAAGAGCTGGGAAGTCACTGGGCTCACTTCCTTCCTTTTCCCCAGAAGAGGTGTAGATAGGCCAACAGGCCGGGGCACTGCTGCCGCTGGACCTCTGTGTCCTTGATTTCTGCTTTGGTCCTCTCTCTGTATGCGCTCCTTTTTGAAGACCATGTAACGTCATCCACAGTGAGTCTCCTGCGCACGGGAGTGGAGGATATCTGGCCTAAGGCAACAGCAGGCAGGCACAGCTTGAAATTCAGTTTAGCTATAGAAGGCTAATTTTTCAAGGTAGTAATTTTGTATGGCCTGTGAATAATGTTAGAAATATCCCAGTGGCCTTGACAGAAAGAAAGGCTGCCCACCTCTGTCCTACAGGCTCGTGCTAAGAACTTCTGGTGAAGCTGAAAGGCATACTAAGAAACGATTTTGAAAAGTGCAGAAGTCCTCTTTGCATCCTTTATGTTATGTCCACAGTGAACCAAAATTGCACTTGCGGTTCAGTCTTGGGCTTGACACTTGACAGGAAATGATTTGGATTGAATGTTTTCTCCATGAAATGATCAATCATTACCATTTTAAAATAACGTGGTAGCCTGGGTGTGTTTCTCAGGCTGGACAGCTGGGTTAGTAGTCATTTATTTTCATGGAACCAAGCATACTTAGTGTCTCTGATTATTTTCTTGTACCACCCCTGAATTTATGGGGCTGTGAGTTGTTAGGTTGCAAATTTTATTGCTAAACTTACTTCATTACCGCCTCTATCTCTACCATGACCATACTTTAGATTTTTATTTAGTTTTTGGGAAAGTCATGGTTTTTAATTCTATGTGTGATTGCTTTATATAATGAACATGCATTACAAATTTCCAGTCTGGATAAATAATACACTATTGTGTACTATTTCAACAGTTCTATATGTTGTAAATCGTTATCTGGACGAGGAGCTTAAAGTACTGTTATATTTTTCTGGTGGAATAATATTCCCTATTTGTTGCCTGGGACATATCTTCTATAATCCCAACAAAATTTCTTCTGCAAAGTAGGGGTGAATTTTTATTAAACACTAATTTGTAAAGCATAGTCACCCCCGCGCCCCCCCCCCCACCAAAAAAATCCACTGAAATGCACAAGTCCTCACTACAAATAAATTGTGTGCCAGCGGCAGCTACTAATGCAGAGCAGCTTTTAAGCTTGAGCAGAAAGTTGTAAAATCCTCTGAATTATAGCTTTAACTTAATTTTTCATCCAAAGAAATGAAACAACTTGTTTCAGAGGAGGAAGGAGAGATGAGGGACAGAAGGAAATGTCATAGATCAGTCTTGGAAGAAAATGTTTTAGACCCAGATTCGCAGTCTGAGTTCTCTGTTGCTCCTACCCAGCCACAGAAATTTAATGTAAAGTTTGGGCCCTGCCCAAGGAAGGCATCATGCAAGAGGTTAAATACTATCCAAGTACAATTCAAGACGGCTTCAGCCTAGCACAAAATTCAGCCTAATGGTAGTTAGGCATGGCTGCTTTTCCCCAGTGGGGAGTTTTTTTCTCCCTATGCACTTTTGTCATCTTTTCCAAAATGTCAATAAACTTTATGGAGTAGAACATATAATGTTGCCATATATTCTGGAATGTATTTTAATGACAAAGTTGTTTATTTTTTGGAGGTAGCAAGATGGAAATGGTTTTGTTTTGCCACAGTGTAATAAACCAATAAAAGCAGTTGGACAAACATTTATCAACTAAAGTGGGTGCTAAAGCCAGGCAAGACTGCATGCATGGAGCTTGATCATGTGCACAGAGCCTTATTTCAGTTTGTGCTAAATGAGTTCAGAAATGACTAGTGAGGCTACAAAGCAATGTCTACTGAAAGCTTCCATGTTTTAAAACTTCAGTAGTTTCAGCTCTGACAAATTTCTGCTTTTTGTTGAAGTTGTTTCTTGAAGAAGTTGTGGAAGAAAAACAATTAGGTGCATCTATTTCTCTTCCTCAAAATGCTTCCTTATAAATTCAGTTGGTTCATTCACTGAAAGTGTGGTATGTTGCCAAGTAAGTCTGTAAGGAAAATGAAAATCCCAAACAAATATGCCAAATATACAGCTGTTAATCTGTAAGCTAATTGGAATATTGACAAATTCCATAATGTATTCAAGATTTTTGAGCTCCACTTTAAGAAACTTTAATGTTGACCAGAGCTCTATCTTGACCCTTCAGGCTGTTACCCATTATAGGAATAATTGGGCTCCAAAATGCAAAGGCAAATATAGCCAAGTAAGTAGGAAGCCTGGGGAATGTTTGTCCACTGTCCTCTCTGAAACAAAACAAACCAAACACAACAGCAATAACAACACAGTACCAAAATAAAATGGGTTTTGTTTTTAAAGCAACTTTGAAAGCTTAGATATTGAGAAAAACATCTAATTTAAAAATGCATACACTCCAGCAACTCAGAAGCTGCAACTGTGCTTAAACCGTGATGTGTGCGTTGCTGATTCAAGAGAGCATGCACGCGAACATTTTACTGTTTATTTTAAAGGTTGTCATTTAGCATTTCACATCTCAGATATTACGTGGATGTGATTGCTGAGGGCCACGTAACATGTCATAATGAAGACAAAAATGGGACAATGTAAGGAAGGTACTGAGTAAATTAGTAGTGCAATCAACATGTGAAAGTGTCAGGAATCGTGGCAGTTCTGTATAAATGATTAATGTTGAGAAACAAGGGGTTAGGGATATCTGCTTTAGAAGTGGTCTCCAATAGAGATAAAAATCTCAAGATATGAAGTGCTAATGAAATTGGTCTGGTATATCACTCAGGATTATTTAACCTGTTTTTGAACTTCAGTGATGGAGAACTCAAGGAGTTCTGAGAGAGCTTGTTTTGTCACTAGAGTTAGCATGACAGTTAAAGGTTTTCCATATAGCTCAACAGGTAGCAGTTAGTAATCCCAAGATGTCAGTCTTACTTAAGAAATACTGAATTAATTTAAAGAAATCAGCTTTCCTTTCTTGAGTACTTTTTACTGGTTAAGTGAATCTTTGCTTAGTGACATGGTTCCAAGTTGCCAGTGTTGTCTTTGTTCCTTATTTCAGTGCTTCCTACTTTTAAGATAACTTCCAAAATGCTTTCCTCATTTGCAGTGTCCTTAAATAATTTACTTAATAAATCTGAAAATGAAAATAATTTAATCCTCACCAAAAAGTAGGAGGTGAGTAGTGAATTTGATTGCTGTTATACAGTGTGGCAGGCACATCAACTATAATTAACAGATATGTATCATGATTTTTGTTTGTGTAATAATACCAGCTAACTCTAATAATACTAACAATTTGAGATGATATCCTTATGGTAGTCACTACATAATTTTTTGATTATTGTATTTTTGTTGGCCTAAGTTTGCATTGCATTTGGTTCCTTTTGTTGTATATGATCGTATCACACTGACTCCTGTTTCCTGCAATCCCCAAGTGTTACCCATGTTAGCTCGCATCTTCCTATCCTGTACCTGCTGGATAGGAACCAGCTTTTGGCCTTGGGATCCAATGCTTGCTAAAGATTGTCATCTTCAGCTGGTCACCTAGGTTAGTCAAGACCTTTGTCAGACGACTGTTTTGCTTGTCTAATCATTCCTCCCTGCTTATAACTTGTACTATTCTGCTGGGACTGCTGTTTGGGCAGTTCACATTACTGGGTGGGTCACTGGAACTCATCAGTAGCTATTCCTTCTCCCACTGTCCCACCGCCTCCACCCCAGGGTGTCCTCTTTGATCTTCCTCCAACCCCACTTGAGATCACACAAAGCTGTCCTTGGTCCAGTTCCTGAAAGTTTGATGCTGAGCATGGAAGAGACATGGGAAACCCTGCTCCAGTGCAATGGCCAACGCCTACTCTATGCTAGTGTTAATATTTTAAATATCACCCTATGTATAATGTAATATGTGAGAAATAGTCTATGTAATTCCTACACTTGGTATTGTGATTTCTTTTGGTGATACAGTAGAAAATAAGAAATGGTGGTCATTTTTACTCATTTATCCTCACACAGATTATTGAACATTGCTTCTGAATGCCTCTGGAAATGGAGCACCTGGTATGGTTGAGTCAGGAAATGATTTCGATTCACTCTTGTTTATAGGCTTTGGTTAAGCTAAGTGGAACACTTAGTGGCATTCTTAGAACATTTACAGGTTATAGTACTATCTAAAATGGCAAAAGGGTTCTATAGATGTGATTCACTTGAGCTTCTTAACATGGAAGATTATACTGGGTTACATGGTTGGGCACCAGAGAATCAAGGGATAGTGGTAGTTGAGATGCAGAAAACTGTGGCTCTTGAAGATGGAAAAAGATGCCTTGTGAAGATACAGGTGGCCTTTATAAGCTGAAATGACAGGGAACCACATGAGCCTACAGAAGGAATACAGTCCTGCTGGTACCTCTTTTAGTCTGGTGATAGTCATTTTGGACTTATGTCCTCTAAAACTGCCTAATATTTGTGTTTTTGCCAGTAAGTATATGATCAATACTTACAGTAACAGTGGGAAACCAATAAAAAGCCACTATCATTTAGGTGGTAATTTGTCCCTTTTGCCAATAACTAAAATTATCCAACTTTAATTCTTTGAATGATAGCTACAAGCCAGGGGATAGGAGAAATAAAATGGTTTGGCCTGCCTTGTTCCTTCATTATTGCTGAAACTGAAAGCCTTAGGACTTTGGGGGACAGAACACAAAGCATACAAACCTACCCCAAATTTCCTATTGCTAACCTGCCATCATTTTTTCCCATTTAAAACCCTCAGTTAGTTTTTAATGTATATAATATATAGGAGTACATTAGTTTAAAGGGCAAGTGCATGTCAGATTACAAATAGTCCAGTTTTCACAGGACCTTTTGGTAAGAACAGTGATGCCTATTCTTGGCCTCTTCCCTTGAGATGTGATTTGGGCCTATGGTACCTGTTTCTCCTAACTGCAACTCCTCGTGCATTAAAGAGGAAGTTGGTTTGCCTTGCCTTCACCATCCACTGATTACTAATTTATGGCAAACAAGTACTAAGGCCGGAGTTGATGAAGTAAGGATGGATTTAAAATTAAATGATCAGACTCAAGAATGCCCAGCGTTGTTCTTTTAGCAGTTACAATATCCACTTAGTTTTCCTGAGTTGAAATCTGGAAGAAAAAAGCTGTAGTGAATTGTTGAGCTTTACTCTAATTGTCTGTTTTTGAAGTTATTTAAAGAATGCAGTGGTCAATAGAAACCAATAAAAGCAGAATGCTCCATGGTGAAATTTCTTCTATTCCAGATAGCTTTCCTCTGTGTTGCACTAATTTGGCAACACTTAAATCTTTTAGGCAGTGCTCATAGTTGCAAAAGAAATGGACCAAACAGAATTGACTGAAACACATTGTACTGGTTTATTGTGCATTATTTCCTTACATAATAAGCTAAATTTTTCCTTTTCATAAATCAGTCCATCATAAATAGCAGTGGGGCAAATGGAGCAGCAGCTGCAGCACTGGAACCACCATTGCAGACATGAAATAGTTTTCCTCAATGGACTCTACACTCACTGTGTAATCTTGGTTGAAAGTCTTTATTTTGAACACTGACGGTATGGGAAAAGCATTCATGAAGTTGCGTGATGTGTATAAAAATACTTTGAAACTTAGAAAGTCCTATATATCCATTAGTAACGGTGGCTATTACATAACACCCCTATCTTCCTCCTTGACTCTGTGAGCCACTTTGAGGGTCTGGATGAGATCCTAAGACCCAGGCTGGTGCAACGTGTGCTGACTAGGTTGCGTGGTCCGCACTGGTGTCGTGGTGTCAAGTCATCAACACACCTGCTTTTGCTATTTTTTTTTTCTCCCTCAAAACCACAAAGGCACCATGAGCAGAATAAAAACAATGTCAGCCCAAGAGTGTTGGTGTGAGCATCAGGTAGATAATGAAATGCTTGTTGCATTAGAAAGTTCAGCCTTCGCTTGAGTGTACTTCCTGCGATGATGATTTTCAGCACGTGGAGCCCATTAAGTGGTGTTGGAGCTGAAGTCCCAGTTGACTGTGCAAACCCTGCGTCTGTTTCTGCCCTGATGGTAACACCTGGATCAGTTTAGAACCTGTGTAGAAGTTTAAGATGTGGTGTAGTTAATTTCTAAAACAACTGTTGATCTTTATATGTGTGAACCCCATGGTCTTTCACATTCCAGATGAATCCATAGCCTTTGGAACATATTTATACCTGTGTGCGCTTTCAGAGTGGGAAATAAAAAGCACATGTTCACTCTAGGAGCTTTATTTTCACTTAAATTCTTTTGCAGGGTGACAGTGATGAGGTTATTACTAGTTTTTCCCTTTTAGAATGGATGGGATGATGATGCCTGTGTTTTACTCTTGTGGAGTTTATCAAATGTTCATCTGAGATTAATAGAAGCTGGATGCCTTTCTTCATGCCTTGTCAAAACACATGCATATGCAGTCCCGACCGTTTATGATGCCATAAGCAAGGCCTTGATTCCTCTTGGGAGCTGTGAAATGGACAGGCACTAAAAATTACTTAAGGGTGATTCTGTTTCTGGGACTCCACGCCTTATCGCTGTGACCAGCTAAAAGCAGTGTGCCAGTTCACTGGAGCTTTGAAAAATGACTTTTCCCAATGACCTGTTGCCTTTTAAAGACAGCAGAGCTTGGGGTTCCTTTTTATAGTGGTCCATGCCCTTGGAGCGTTGTAGTGCAGTTTTATTCTCATTAGAAAGACTGAACTTCCCCCCTCCCAGGACGCCATCAGAGAGGAAACCATTAGAAGACAGGACCAATATAGCGTCTGGGAATGCCTCTTCTGCTAACCTCTCCAGGCAACTTTTAATCTCAGCTTTTAAATGTAAAAATCCATGTACTTGGAGTGGTGTGGCCATGGCAGGGTGTGTGACATTGTGTCTTTTCACAAAGTGATTTTCTTGTCTGATCTTAAACTCTTCTTAGTTGTATTCCAGGCCAACACAAAGTATAGCCAATTTACTGCCCACCTGCGTAGTGTTAGTTTCTCTTGAAGAGTGTGGAGAGGGCACTTCCAAATATTATGTTGACTTGTATGTGTTACTAGCAAAGATACAGGGATAGAACATATATTGTCCGCTTGGTGAAAAGTTGCTGTCTTTGAAAACAACATAGATGGGCATATGATTGGAAATGCCAGACCTAATTCCTTTGATACTTCCTTTTTTTTTTTTTTTTTTTTTTTTTACAGAGTTAGAGACAGAGAGAAAGGTCTTCCTTTTTCCATTGGTTCACCCCCAGATGGCCACTACAGCCAGTGCACTGCGCTGATCCGAAGCCAGGAGCCAGGTGCTTCCTCCTGGTCTCCCATGTGGGTGCAGGGCCCAAGGACATGGGCCATCCTCCACTGCCCTCCCAGGCCACAGCAGAGAGCTGGACTGGAAGAGGAGCAACCGGGACAGAATCCGGCATCCCAACTGGGACTAGAACCCGGGGTGCCGGTGCCGCAGGCGGAGGATTAGCCTAGTGAGCCATGGCGCCGGCCCCTTTGATACTTCTTGCAAGAAAAAATAGGGCTTAGGTTTGTGGCTAATGATGTAATTCTTTACAGAGCACATTGTGGTATTTGAATCTGAGTTTTAGGCAAAGTTCCCCATGCCCAGATTCCTGGCTAATGTGCAGCTGCCTAATGAGACAGCTTTCCAGAATATTCTGTGCAGGACATGACCTGCGCTATGAGTCCTGTGACCTTCTCTTGTTCCTTCTAAGCTTTTTGATCACCTCAGTTGACCTTGAGTTGATCCTTCCTCTCATTTGAGTTAGACTGTGAATATCATTCATTTGCTCTTCAGTTGAATCATGGGCTTCACTTATTCATACAAGCATGTTTCCACACGGGTACAGAGGAGGGGAGAGGAGGAAAGGGCCTAGAGAATGTGCCAAGAGAAAAGATGAATGGCACTAGTCACTGAATGCTATATCTAGTCATCTTGACTAACACTGCAGAAAACAGTGCCTGGCTGTGGCATCCAGACAGGTAAGGCAGGTGAATCACTGAAGGAAGTCGGCTGTCAAACATCTACCATGTGTCAGTAAACTAGCTACCTTGTTTAATTTTCACCACCACTAGTTTATGGATGAGAAAAGTGAATCATACCATTCATAGCCAACAAGCCCAAGAGAAATATTTCCAATCAAGGTTTGGCTAGCTTTGAAGTGTGTGTGTGTGTGTGTGTGTGTGTGGTGTGTGTGTGTGTCTGTGTTTAACACTTAACGTAATTTTTAGGAATTGCTTCAAATAGAAGACAAATGTAGATTTTTCCCTCCCTGCAAATTGGGGTGAAAAATTAGATCTGTTCTGCATAGATGCCTCTGACTGAATACCATCTCCCATTTTTCTACTTAAGTTTTCCTTGTCCGTTTCATGCCTTGTGAATGTATTTGATTAACACAGTTACTTGTATGTTGAAAACTTTTTTTCTGGCAATGGTCAGGGTGACGGGGTTTTGTTTATTGAAGGCAGTGATGATCAAGATTGAATAAAAATGATCTTATGGTTCTGGTTTTGGGTTTTGAAGTCTTGCGGAGGTTAGGTAATTTAGAAGTGAGACACAGATTCTGACTTCTAAACGACAGGTGCTAGTCATACCCTGCCTTGCTTAAGATTCTTCTTTTCTGAAAGCCATATATTGAGGCTTTATAATTTGTTCATAACATGAGATCTGAAAGAACTGATAACATACACGTGCTAAATGGTATGTGAAAACTGAGTGCCTACAATGTGATTTATTTGAAGGTCTACAGAGCATAAAGTGTCAGAGCTCCCTGAAATTTAATTTATCTCTTGATTATTAAAGTTGAGTCAAGGAATGACATTGAGTTTAGAGAGTACTGTGCGTTAGAATGCTGGTAAATTTCAATGTTGGAGTCATATCTTTTTTTTTTTTTGTTCCTTCTCCTTCTTGGATGAAATATCTCTTGCCTTCCATGACAAATTAGAGAGTTGCTGGTGGTTTGTGGGCCAAATGTTTGGGTGCTTTGTGTAGGCTCATCTGTGTTAGTTTTAAATTAGAATGTTTTCCTCCTTGCCTATCTGTTTTTCATCAGGGCTCATATATTCTCGTGTCCAAAAGACTCTCTGATTTAGCAGTGAGGCTGATTTTATTGTAGTGATGTCTGTGTATCCTGTCATCACAGGCCGCCCTGGTGAAACTTCCCGTGTTTTGCATGTGTGTTGCTGCAGTGTGTTCAAAGTCTGATCTTTCTCAGATGTGTGTGTGTGTGTGTGTGTGTGTGTGTGACTGTTTTATAGCTGAAGAGGGATGTAAGCAGTACAGTTTCTGCCAGGATATGTTTTCTATTAAATTTTGTATTATGAAATTATAGGTTAGTTTTTGGCTTTCATAAAACTGCCTTTTTCACCCGTCACTGGAAGACAACTAACACCTTCCTTTGACGCACGTTTTCCAAGATTCCTTAGTGTTAAAAGAAGAGTTCTCTTTTTGAAATGCAGAAATTAAAAGAATATGGTACAAAAGCATTTTTATAGCTTTATTGAGTCTTGAGGGCAGATATATGGCTTCCAGACAAAACGCAATAATAGACTAGGATTTTACTTCAGATCGTCTTACAGACACTCTCGCTGGAGACTTATTGTGCCTGTGGAGGAACAGAGGCCTCTTTGAACATCACATGGAGTAGTTGGGAGAACAATGTTCCAGTTCCTTCTGCCTCTTATTAACTGTGAGCTCTTTAATTAACTTAACCGTTCCAGCCTCAGTTTCCCAGTTTGTGGCATGATTGTGAAGATAAAATGAGATAATGCGTGTGCTTTGTAAACTTAGCCAATCTCAATATAAATATGAAGTAGCAATGGTGTTTTATTGTGTCTATTTAGTTAGTGTTAATGCTGCAGTGTGTTGGTGCAGTTGGCAAGATCAGGGATTTTTTTACTTTCTCTTATAGAGAACTTAGACAATTTCTGGCAGAACTGAGAATAAGATACCTCTTAAAACATTACCTAGAAAACAACCTACAGCAAAAACGGAGCCCCAGATGTCGTATTGGAGAAATCTAGCTGTGTGAGAAGCGTAGTGCCTGTGAAACAGCGACGGATAGTATGGAATTAGGCAGGATGGTCAGTTTGGTGTAGTGGGGAGTGAGTGTGCTGGGGTTGCCTTAAGGAAATAGCATATCCCAGTAGCACAGACAACAGAGCTGCCTCAGCCACTGCGCGGAGGCTGGACATGGAGATGGAAGGGGTCAGCAGGCTTTCTGATGACCACGTTCTCACTGTGTCCTTCCGCGTACTTACACTGTTCTGATGACCGCCTTCTCACTGTGTCCTTCCGCGTACTTACACTGTTCTGATGACCGCCTTCTCGCTGTGTCCTTCCGCGTACTTACTCTGTGCATGCACATCCCTAGTGTCTGTCCGTCTAGGGTTTCCTCTGTGTGGATACCAGGGTGGATTAGAAGCCACCCTAAGGGCTCACTTGAACTTGGTGACTTACGTGAAGAACCTACATCCTAATGCAGAGGTTGGGGCTGCCACATAGGGAATTTGCCTATGAAAAGGAGAGCAGTAGATGAGGAGTTGAGACTTGGATTGTAGGGTGGGTGACTCTCATGTTGACTGATCCAGTAGTTACAGGCAGGACTTTCTTTCCACATCTGCTTACTCACACAGCCATGATAAAACTAAAGAACGCAATCAACATGAGCACATTTGATGAAATGTAACAGACTGATACAAATGGAATGAGGTATCATGACGGCAATACCTATGAGAGGGAAATGTTGGCAACGTGTGGAACACTTGAAGTGGAAAAGGAGAGAGGGATCGTTGCAAACATTTGGCAGAAATAAGCTTCTTGGCTATTGTGTTTGGCTGCAGGAGCGGTGTGGATAAAGGTGATTTGGTTAAGACTCAGGCGTTAGGTGAACAGATAAGCCCAACATTAGGATGATGCAGTGTGTAGCGAAGACATCCCTCTAACCCCCGCCCTGCCTGCTTTTTCCAAAGCTGGCTGGTTCTCCTTCTCACATTCCTCTAACCTCCCTGGGGTGGCAGTATTCAGGCTGAGGACTCTTTCCCGCATTCACAGGCAGTGATCCTAATCAGAGGTGCATTAGCTTAGGTGAAGGTTATAACCTCCCATAATGATCTGAGTTTTGTTTTTTGTTTTAAAGGAACAGAGTACTTGAGTAGGTAGGACAGTTATCATGTGCTTCAGGAAGCCTGTTCTGTATAGAACCTTTAAGTATTAAGACAGATATTTTAACTGAATAGGTGTATCCTTAGCTTGTTATACATGCCTATGTAGAGAATATATTTGGAAAACAAAGTGCTCAAGCATAAAGATTGCATCTTTTATTCTGTAAAAGCACATAGAACAAGATCAGGGACACATAGTGTTCTTGGAATCTGATGGTTACATTTTAAGTTCTTTCTCTTGAAGTGTTCCATGGAGCCCATTCATTTTTGAAAGTATGGCACTTCATAAAAATTACAATCTGATTTTCATTGCATCTCTTAAATAGTCAAACATTTGCAATGTCTTAAATACAGAAAAGCTTTTATAAAGAACGAATCACACTTGGCAAAAAAATACCATAACTAATGTTGGAGACTTTTTTGCAAGTGAAACATTGCATATGTGAAAATAATAAATTTAAAAATTTATATAGCCATAAATTATGAAAACCTATAAAAATGACAAATTTATGAATTGTGTATACTAGTGTACTAAAGTGCTTTATATACTTGTTTTAACTTTAGCAGTGGGAAAGCTTCTTAATGCATCTTATTTTGGTTACTAATCTTGAGTCTGGAAAATGAGGAAAAAGATGTGCTTATTAAGCTTTTGAGGCTCTGATTCAATTTAGTACAATGAAAAGAAGCAGTGTATGACCTTGTTTAATAATGCTAAGATGGCATGATCAGATAAAAGGACTAGATATGTAGCAACAGTCTCAATTTTCACTATGCAAATTGAAAAGTGAAAAATATTTCAGATTATTAAGGAGCTAATATTAATATAGATGGTTCCTTCAGTCAGTGAAATTAAATGCTGGAAGTGTAGTATTTGAGATTTTCATGATGTTTTTGCTATAATGTGGAAAAATGATTTTCATATAAATAACACTTAAAACATCTTTAGGTAACTGAAGTTTAATTTTAAATTTTCTTTTACATGGACTAATAAGTAGCTTTCACAGATGTCTTAGGATTTTTATGGTTAATTCCTGTAGAAATTATGAGAATGGTAGCACTGGCTTATCTGGGGACATAAAGATACCTACAAATGTTCAGCTAGGATTTCTTCTCACTTCTCCCAGTACGAAGGAAAAGGAAGGAGCCGCTTCACACATGAAAGTTCTCCAGGTTTAGTTCTGTTGCACCTGGGGCCATGTTTTAATCAGAAATTGGCTTTTTTTGTTTTTTGGAGGATGGCGTAGGGGAGGGGAGGATTGCTGTGCAGATGGAGCTGCTATAGCTCCTTTACTGCTTGTGGGGAACGCTCCTCGAGAGTTGGAAGAGGGCTCCATTAAGACTGCCTTTTAGTTGCTAGGTTTAGGATTGTTAGACAAAATAAGCAGGTAATTTGGGGCCCTGTCTCTTGGATGGCTGACAGCAGGTTCTCCTGTTACTCCTTGTGGCCTCTTTTCATTCAGCATCTACATACTGACAATTCATTAAACGCCAGTTGCTTACCAAGTTGTCATCATCATTTCTACCCTTGAAGGGTTTGCAATCCATGAGGAGATAAAGATGGGAAAAAGTACATAAAGTATTCACATTCTAATGATAAATGCATGTCCAACTCATAGGGCTGCTGTTGCTGCAGGGACCTAGAAACCCAACACTGCCTTGAACAGCCCAGCTCTCAACCCTGAAATTCACTTGACTGACCTTCGCTTCCTCTTGCACTCTGAAATACCTTGCTTATCCCCAGATGAAGGCAGGCTTCCGATGTTACAATATTTTTCTCATTCTGCTACCCAAGTAGCCAAATATTTGCATATTAGCTGGAGCTTTCTAAATATAATAGCTTATCCCTAAAGAGGGTCTCTAATGAAGGGATTATAGGTTAAGTGGCAAATGAGTGCCAAAGATATTTGGGTAAGCCAATTAACCTGATGGTTTTTCACAGTTAATTATCATTGAGTGAGCAGAGGTTAGTGCCCAGAGTGAGTGTACTACTTTTAGATGAAAGTGATTATTCCCTACATACTTAAAGCAATCTAGACTTCTCCCAAAAGGTGAATGCAACTTTATCAGTACTAATCGTCTCTAATTAGAATTCTGTTCATCAGATGTTTGTCAAGTGCCTACTAAGTGCTAGGTTCCCAAAGGTACACAAGATGGTTTTTCTATTTTAAGGAGTCAACAGTGTACTAGGGGGAGGGACGGCAGATAAAAATCTTCCAACAAGACAGTGAATGAGTCAATCCTGAAGAGTGTTGGTGAGATCGCTTGTCCAGCCAAATTCTTCTCCATATCCTCTTGATGGACAGTAGTACATGGAAAAGCAATACCAGTTATTCCTAATACTCTGTCCCAGCTAAGCAAGCCTGTTGTGTTTTCGGATCCTAAGCTTCTCACGCTTTGTCCTGTCCCGTGGACTGGGAAGATACTAGCTGTGGGCCTGGAAGCGTCTCCACAACTCCCCTACTCGTTGTGTGTTTGTGATGGGCTTCCCTCCTGGAAGCTTTCGACCCTCTGGGATGCTGGAAGTCTGTATTGTGTTCTCCCTTAGCTGTGTCAGGATTTGTGTTCAAGTAGCACTTAACGAACAGTGCCTCACGTACATACTTGCCTCCTCTGCTAGGCAAAATGTTTCTGAAAATCGGAGACTCTGTCTTGCTCACCAGTCTATCTGCAGTGCCCGGCACAGTATCTAGCCCATTACTGAGGGAAGGAATAAATGAGTGACTGACAGCAATCCATTTTCTGGGGCAATGACTTCCAATAGGGGTGGAAGAGGGGATATGAAAATCCCCTGCATGTCACTTTCAAAGCATACTATTTCTGATGTACCTCCTACATATCATTGAAGAACCTGATATTTGTCGTAAGGAGTCAAGATTTTTATTAGAAATGTGTTAATGCTCAGGGTCAAAATGGAGCATATTCCACACCAATGAGAAAAGGCTTTGGGGGATCGATGACTTTGTACACTAGCCCTGGGAGGGTGAAGGGTGTTTGGAAAGGTGTAATGATTGGAAGAGCATCCAGGAGGAAAGAAATGGAGTCGAGGCTGGGAAGTTTGCTATAAGGATGTATACGGAGATTAGCCTGGCACTCATAAAGGGGAGCCTGTGAAGGTGTTTATTATTGTAAGAAATAGGGCGTGATAAGGGATTTTAGTGGGGGCAGTCGTGGTGTTAGTTACATTTCGGGAAGTTTTTTCTATCCATAGCATGCATAATGAATCAAAGTGGCAATGAAAACAGGCAGGCCTAGCTAGTCAGTTCACATTAAGCATGTATATTAAATGTCTAAGATGTGTTGGACACTGGGAGAAAGCATAATTCCATTCTTGAGGGAATCTGTAGCCTAATGAGGGAAAGGTAAAACGGACAGGCAGTTGTAGTACGGGTGCTAAGCAGTACAGCCGGAAAACAATGAACGTGTGAAGGAGGGCAGGAGATAATGGAAGTTAGAGGAGTCTGGGCAAACTTAAGTTGGATTTTCTCTGAGGTTCTGAACAACTAGGAAATGTCATCAGTCAACTGAAACATGGGCACTGGAGCAAGCAGAGAAGGCGTCGTTATGCACAGCTTTGATTTCAGTGTTGAAAGAATGATGCTACTTGGTAAGGGGCTTGTCTAAGGAGGTTTATGGGAATGATTAGATTCAGACTCAATAAGCTTAAGATACTCAAAGGGCAGCTAACATGTTACATGAGAGGTAAACAGTGCTGTAGTATTTCACACACATTTGGGTGTGGGTATCAGAATAGCAGCTCAGAGTAGGTTTGACTTAGGGGCATGTATTGGCTTACTTAACAGTATTGGATTCAGGCAAGACTGGGTTGAGCTACATTAGGGATTACCCCTTTGTCTCCTTGATCTGGAATTCTTTAACTTTGGCTTTGCTATCAGGTAGAGAGTGTCTTGAGGGAGTCCTGTGGTAGCCCTAGAATTTTAACTATTCGGAGAAAGAGTCTCTCAGGGGAATATTGATGCCACATTGACTGAAAGGCCTGGCTTGCCCCTAAGTCAGTTGTGCGGCCAGGGATAAGGGAGGAGGGGGGAGTACAGCATATTCTTTGTGCAAATAGTGTGATGGCCTTTCCCTGGGGGATGAACACAGCCTCGCTGCACCCACACAGATGGAGAGTAAATGTGGACTCGTTTCAATAGGGAAAACAAGATCCTGTTACTGGAAGGAAGTGGTCTGGAAAACAGCAGGCTTGTATAAGAAAAAGCTGATTTTTTTTTCAAACATTGTAAATTAACAGTGTCTTGTTTGGGCTTGAACATAACAATTTGTAAGAGGTACTATTAGCTGCAAACCACCGGTAAAGAAACAGAGCTTTAAAGAGGCAAACTCAGGAAGGGAAACATCACTGGTATAGTCGCAGCACCATGATTGTGTTACTCTTTGGGTCAGGTGTGGGTATCTACTGGGTAGTTAGTGTACGCTCATGAGCAACATTCAGACAAGAAGTGTAGATGGATAAGTGAGCACTTGAGTGGCAGTTGTTGGAGTTGAGAGCCACAGAGGGAAAATTCAAGAGGAGTCAGAAAGAGGTATTCAGATAAGAGGATGAGAAGAGCAGTGTGTTAAAAGACCAACAATAACACTTCAGAAATGCATATTACCTCATTTTGAAAGTTTCACTAAAACTTAAAGGAATTTTAAGTGAACTGCTCATGACCATGATCCATAAATTTGTATGGCTATAAACATGATGAAAGCAGTCATTGTGTATATATTGATGGTTAGCTTCCATTGTTGGTGCTGATGGTAATAAGAATAGTAGCTAATATGTATCACAAACATTATACTGCATATACAGGTTATATTACCCATAACAAAGTACTTTTTGCTTAGTAATGCATTAACCATAAGGCAAATATAGATCTTTATTTTACAGATGAGGAGGTTGAGGTTCAGGGGGGGTAAAGTAATTTTTCTGTGTCCATCTTCTCACGGTCTTTATAAGATCATTGGATCCAGAATCTGTTTTCTTACCTACTGCATCACATAGCCCACAAATAGGAAAGTTTGGGTAACACTGAATCACAGCAGGCTAACAAAAAACATTCTTTTTCTTTTGCAAGACAAATGTCAAATTATTATAACTTGTAGGTTTGCTTTCTTAAGTGAAAGTTTGGCCTTGCCTTCCCTTTCAAGTAGAACAATCAAAAATGCATCAGAGAAGCTTGCCATTTGATGTTTTAAAAATCTAGGCAGCACTGCTAGTCTGAAGGACTAACGGTCCTCATTTATGTGGGTGTTTGTGACTGAAAAGGTCAAAAGATAGAAACAATAACTGAGAAAAACACAAGGACACTTTGGATGGTGGTGTCACATCATCCATCAGTTTCATAAGAGTGGTGGACATTCATTAGTGTCCTTCAAGGAAAATTCCTAAGGCAGCAAACACAGTCACGAATGAACACAACTGGAAGCAGGTTAAGGACTCCGTGAAGACTCCAGAGACGGTCTGCTGGCTGCCACAGACAGCCTCTCAGTCCTGTGCTCTCTGGAGAATTCCGTGTCCGATTGTCTTCTTCCCACCTGCACTGATTTTTCTCCACCTTATGCAGAGTAGGCAGTTCCCTCACTCCTTAGCATCTTTCTGGATTTTCAGCACGAACCTACAGAAGCAACCACAGAAATAAAAGCATGGATTTCTGTTCTGAGTTAAGGTGTTAGCTGTGAAATGGCAGAAGTTTTAGTATTTCCATTTTGGACTAAGAAGAAAATGCAAGTGGATCAAAATCTAGCACGCTTAGTGTTGCAGTGCTGCCTTGACGTCTCAAGTTCTTTCTTATTTGTTGGTTTTCTGGCAGATTACTCAGATACTATTAAGGCCATTTTAGGCTGTGCCTAAAATGACCTGCATGTGTGACATGACTTAGATAGTAAAGCCTTGTATAATTTATTCTCATTCCGTATTCCTTGGCTATCATAGCTATTGGTTAAATAAGTATGTTCAGCAAGTCAGTAAGGTGTTTCCTCTTCTACTTTCGTGTTAACACCGTTGGCCCTTTCATTTCCTTTTTTCTGAACTGTGAATTGGAGACTCTGCTTTCCTGTGTTTCCTTACAATGAAATGATGAGGTTTGTCTTTCTTGGTTTGAAATCCTCATTTTCTGAGGGTCAGAAAATATTGTATCCTGTGGTTCCTGCAAGTGACTAGATTTATGGCTATTAGAAATTATAGCATCTTTGAGTAAATTTTTGAAGTGTTTCCCTCCACCCCCCCCCAAAAAAAAAAAAAGCCTTTCAGAGTTAGTTATGGTGCTGAACTAATAATAGCCTGTAGAAAATGTGGCTTGGGAAAGATACTCACTATCTTTCCTGGATTCTTCATCCTTTATGGGTCCACCACTGAAAGGGTAAGGTATTGTCCTGAACACAGTGTGTCTCTGAGCTTTCCTCACTGCATGGACAAAGCCCTGTCCCAGAATGCTTTGCCACTGAGCCCTCACTGCCCTGAGGGAGAACATGAGAGTTTCTGCATTGACATTAGAGCCCTTCACGTCCTATCTAGGTGAATGTCTAATAGCAGCTGGTTGGGTTTTCATTCTGAATTGCGTGAAATCAGCGCGCTCTGACAAAGTTGTTTGGCAGTTGGGTGGTTTTTCATATTCCTTTTAATTATAACCCATCAAGTCTTATGCAATTATTTCTGGGTTAAATTCTTGATGAATGTCATAGCAGTGTGTTTTAATTTAATGGATCCAGAAAAACATCTGTTTCTAATACTTTAAAAGCCAATTTATATGGAAATTCATTTAATACACAGTCAATACAGGGAGAGTAGCAAAAATCAAGATCAAAATGAAAACTCAAACCACTGGGATGTACTAGATTTCCTGTGAAAAGATTTTGCTTATGACAAGGTTCAGCTGCTGCTAGTTAACACAGAATTATCAGTTTGGAGAAGATAGGAATGTGTTTATGATACTGAAGCATTGGTGAAGTACTTAGCCCAGGGCTAATATTATCTCCCATGGCAAGGACTCGGTTTCCTTTTTTTTTTTTTTTATTTATTTATTTATTTATTTTTTTTATTTTTGACAGGCAGAGTGGACAGTGAGAGAGAGACAGAGAGAGAAAGGTCTTCCTTTGCCGTTGGTTCACCCTCCAATGGCCGCCGCTGCAGCCGGCGCACCGCGCTGATCCGATGGCAGGAGCCAGGATCCAGGTGCTTTTCCTGGTCTCCCATGGGGTGCAGGGCCCAAGCACCTGGGCCATCCTCCACTGCACTCCCTGGCCATAGCAGAGAGCTGGCCTGGAAGAGGGGCAACCGGGACAGAATCCGGCGCCCCAACCGGGACTAGAACCCGGTGTGCCGGCGCCACAAGGTGGAGGATTAGCCTATTGAGCCACGGCGCCGGCCGGTTTCCTTTATTTTTACTGCTCTACTCTGTTTGTAATCTGTTTTCTTAAGAACACCTCATGGGACAAGATGGCTGCTGAAATTCCAGCAATTACAGATGTGCTCCTCCCAGCAGGTAGGAAGCATAGAGAGAGGGGAAGAAGGCTACACTTTTCCTTTTAAGGACACTGTGGGAAAGTGTTAACCTACAGTTAGTCATTTGACCAGAGTCAGCATCAAGGGAAGTAGATGAGTGTGTTTTTTTCTTTCTTTGATAGATAACCATGTACCCAGAAAAAATCTGAGGTTCTATTAATATGGAAATTCGGGAGACTAGATACTGGGGATCAATGAATTAGCAGTACAACATAAAGTAACTTTCAAGATACCAGCTTTTTATAGCAAATGAACATCTAGAAAGTCAGCTAGTTCTTTTAAGTCAATAATGTATGTGAAAGAACTAGCACAGTGTTTGGCATACAGGAAGTAATCGATTAACTACGGATGCATCTGTTTTAATTCTAATCACTAAATGTACCTAATTTCAGCGGTTACAGGTCGAGTATACTTCATAGATGGCACTGCAGTCTGGGAATAGCAGCAGTAGCAGCTGATAGGGCAGATACTTCACCTGCGACCTTTCGTTTCTCTACGGCGCTCGTGTGTCTGCAGAGCAGTGATCTCTGCTTCTCTATGCAGAAGACGAATGAGCAATTTTAAGTGTTAAACGATTTCAAGGTAAAACTATTACCAGAGAAACTGCAACTCAGAGGTTAATTAGAAAACAATTTAGAGAAGCTGTTGAAAACTGCCATTGCCCGTCATTGATCCCCACTAGAATGCCAGCTGTGCTGTGTCCAGTGACTGTGTCACCATGGATGGTTTTGTTAATCTGTTTGAATCTTTGCTGCATTTTGTTTTTGAAGTGAGGAAGTAAATTACAGAACTGGGACTTAAATAGATTTCCTTTCCATTGAAGGCTTTTCTTTTTTTTTTTTTTTCAGTGTCTTTTAAGAAATTTCCTTTAACATAAACTAAGGTCATGTAATTCATATATATAGATTGAGGAACTTGGACCCCTCCCCCCAAGCTCCCACCCTTTCTCCTCCTCCTCCTCTTTTTCCCCTCTCTTAATTTTTACAATGATCTACTTTGCTTGATACCCTGAAGATTAACTCTACCCTAAGTAAAGAGTTCAACAAATAGTAGGAAAGAAAAAAAAAAAAAAACAAAAAAAACCAAAACTTCTCCTCAATGGTAGAGACATGGGCTGTAAACATCATTGAATGTCAAAATGTGTCATTAAGGAAGCCTACTACCAGATCTGTGGTTCTTCAGCTCCTCAAATGCCTTTATGCGCTAAAATCCCTTTTCATCAGACTGGGCAAGAAATTTCTGGTTCTAGAGCTTCTCTTTGTGTACCCTTTGAATTCTTGTGCCTCTGTGGGGTATGTGAATACAGACAGGTGCACAGCAATACAGAATATTCAAGATGTCACCCTGTCCTCTGGGAAGTACACTGTCACAGGGAGGGAATGATGCCAACAGAGTCCTTTACATGTCACTTTGAATGTTTGCACCGTGACCATTACACCGGGACTCTTTGTTCCCTAATACTTGTCTTTATGTTGACTTCTCAATTTTCATTCTAATCAAAACCATGAAATTCAGCTTTGATGTGATCACTAAATTTTCCTTCAAATACACAATAAAATAAAATAGCCATTACATTTTTGTAGTCGTTTGTTTTTCAGTTGACTCCAACTGGAATCAGGATCACGTTTTGAGAATCCCAGAGTAGTGGAAAAAAGCAAACACATAAAACTGTGCTATTATTTCAACTTGTATGGCTTCGGAAATATTAATTAATGTTTGGCAACTGTAATTTCCTCACTTAGGAGGATAATGATATCAGCCTCATCAGATTTGTTCTAAGGATTAAATGAGGAGCTGTAGCCAGGGCAGTTAGCACAGTGCTTGGCAAATAGGGGGTGGTCAACAAATCATAGGTCCTTCCTTCTTAAAGGCTGTTTCGAAATGTGAGGGTACTTTAAAGAATTCATGGAAAAGTGCAAGTAAAAAATAAAGTTTTGGTTCCCCACAATTGAAATCCATTCCTAAGTTTTTCATGGTTGCATTTTTCTTCAACTTTCTGGAGAATGCTCATGTCAGGCATGTGAATATGGAAATACTATTTCTAAGAGAAGCTGAAGACAGTGGGGTCCCATGATTCTGTAGATGATAGGATGTCCCGAGGAGCTCAGAAGTGGGAAAGGCAGACGTTTCCTAGCAAGGAGAAAGGGAGGCTGGTGCTTCCTTGTCTCTGCAGTTTTCCGGGCTTTTATATAAATGTCATCAGCATCAGCAGGGAGCTGTTAGAAACATGGATTCTCTGGGTGTTTCCCAAACCTCCTGAATCAGAACCTGCTTTTCACACATCCCCAGGTGACTTGAATGTGTGAGAATCACTAGTCTGGGCCCTGATATTCTACCTCACATTTGTTTCTGTAGGGGACTGGTCCTGGCTCTGTGTGTCCCCTGCATCAGCTGATTTGCATTTTAAAAAATGCAAATTCTTAAGCCTGCTGTCAACCTGAAGCCAGGAATCTGCATTTCTGGCCACAGTGACGCATGCTATTTGGGGCAGTGGCTTGACCAGTGCTACATGAAAGCAGAAGTCACTGATAGAAAATGGCCTTTATTATTGAAAGATACTTGGATATCAACAAGGAAGAGAGCTTTTAAGGACAAGAAATGCAGCCTTAATTGTGGTGTTGGTTAAGGAGAAGATCGACTTGAACCTTTGAGTGTCTGGTCCCATCACAAGGTCACATAATGACTGAGCTTCTGAGGGCGACCGTATCTTTAGCAATGTCATATTTTTTTTTCTTTTTGTGTTTTACGTTTTTTTTTTAACATTTTGTTTTTTAGCCGCGCTATCAAGACTAATCAGGACCTTCTCCCAGAAACTCCATGGACTCACATTTTCTACAATGATTTTTGGGGGACTCTTCTAACCCACAGTGGCAGCCACAAGTCGTACCGGCCACTCTGCACTCTGTCCTTTCGTCTGAACCATGCCATTGGAGGGTTGAACCCCTGGAGCTACCATCTTGTCAATGTCCTGTTGCATGCGGCTGTCACTGGCCTCTTCACAAGCTTCTCCAAGATCCTCCTTGGTGATGGATACTGGACCTTCATGGCTGGCTTGATGTTCGCCTCGCACCCCATTCACACAGAGGCAGTGGCAGGAATCGTGGGACGGGCCGATGTAGGGGCCAGTCTGTTCTTTCTCCTCTCCTTGTTGTGCTACACTAAACACTGTTCGACAAGAGGCTACTCAGCCAGGACCTGGGGCTGGTTCCTGGGGACAGGACTGTGTGCAGGATGCAGCATGTTGTGGAAGGAACAAGGAGTGACTGTTCTGGCCGTCTCGGCGGTTTATGATGTCTTTGTCTTTCACAGGCTGAAAATGAAACAGATCTTGCCTACCATTTACAAAGTAAGTGATTGTTGGCTCTTGAGCGTTGGATTACTGAGTAATCTACTTGCTTGGTCCTTTGCCACCATTTAAATCGCAAATTTGTTCCTCTTCAAGCAGAATTTAAAATACGTTCCTTTTTGATCCTGCCTGAGTGGAAGTGTCCTTTTTGACCTTTCTCTACTAAACAGGGTTTCAGCCATTGCTTGTTTTCCTTCTCGGGTTTCTTAACTTATGTTCATGATTTCAAAGGTGGCAGAAGAATAATTTAGCCTTGTAAAGAATATGCGTCTTTGTCATCGGTTTTTTAATTCATTATTTCTGTCAAAATTCTCTATGATGAATTGCCGATGATGTCATTTGTAAAAATAACATGACTGATAGTAGTGCTTGATGCTGGACGCAGCCGAGGGGAAACCCTCTGCCATTTGTTAATATTACTTTTCCTGAGTTTGGAAAACAGCTCCTTTCCGTAGTGCCCTGGGAAGTCAAATTCTTAAACAATGAATCATACTACTTTACCCTTGTTGTACTGGGTAGGAATAGAAGAGTCCAAACAGAAAGTGAGTCTTACAAGCTTGGCCCTGAAGCCAATGAGGACTTCGCTTCAGGTTTCGCGGTTGTCCCCTGCGTCCCCAGGTGGTTTCAAATACAATGTGTGGAGGTACAGGAGGACGTCGGGTCTATGCTCTTACCGATTCGGAACGGGTTTTGCTAGGGTGCTCAGGAGCGGAATTAGGGGAGATGGGTAGGCCAAAAAGGTGCCGGCTTCCCTGTCTCCCCATCCGCCTCCACTCATGGGACGCTCAGCCTTGCTTTGATTTGGAAGTCCAGACTGATGCTGCCCGCCCGGGGTTCGGGAAGTTTGTGTTGTAAGGAAGCTCTTTGCTTCCCTTTGGGCACAAGTGAGGAATCACTGTTTGGGAAACTGGCTGTGAGGAAGCTGTCAGGTTTTCCTGGTTTTGACCACCTCTTCCCCCTCCGTTCTCAGTCTCACAGTTGTACTGGGAAGAAAATAAAATGCCGGAACAAATGGAGGGAAAAGAAAACCAAGGCATTGCTTCAGTTTTTTTTTTTCTAATTGCTATTTTTGTTGCTTTAGTAAGCAGTGTTATACTTTTGTTCTGCAGGAAATGTAACCTTTTCACTTAGAACTCAAGTATCAAGGGTTGAATGAAGTTCTTTGTGATTTCAATTAAATGCTGAAACTTTAAAAATCAAACTCTGGGTAGAGTTTGATGTTTGAAAACAACATATAGCTTGAAAGTCAAGCTCTTAATTTCAAATCTATTTTAATTATTCCTGCAAGGAGATTTGGAAAGAATAGTGGTTTTCCCCTAAAACATTGTTATGGACAGTAACAAATATTTTGGAGGAGAAAGTGAGCGATGCGGACCGAGCCAGTTCTTCAATCCACTCTCCAAGGCCAAATGCCCACACTGTATTTTTTTTTTTAACTTAGGTCAGTAATGTTTCTATCATAGCAGTCATACTCGGCATATTTCTTCATAGTACTAGTGGCCTTGGGTCTGGAGCTCTCATCTCAGTCAGATCCTGGCCCTCAGATTCTCCCTCAATCTGGGCAGAAGAGACCTTGGTGGATTGAAGGCTAAGTCCACCCACCACTGTTCTTGCCACCCTATTACTGCAATAAGAAAATGCAGGTTTCTGTTTGGTCGAGCTGAAGATTCTTCTGAAGAGGCCAATCTGGAGTTTTCTGTGACGTCTCCTGTTTTATTGCATTGGTTGCTGATTGAAAACAAAACAAAACAAAAATCTATTTGGACCACACAGTGTCTTTCAGGTATTTGGATTTGGCCAGCTTTGATTCTTGTAAGATTCATGTACTTCATGCACATACTCATATTATAGTCCGGCTTTTTGGAATTCTGGCAAGGATATGTGCAAGTTAGATTTTTCTGTGATGAGGTATATACTTGGCATATGATAGGTTTTTTTATTTAGTTTTTGTTAAATGCTTAGAGTATTTACATCTGCCAGGCACTGTTCTTCCTTGGCTAAAAATGTTAACACATTTGCCTTAAATGCTTCTTGGGAGAACTTATATGACTTAGGAAATACTATGGTTGAATACTAACAAATTGGAATATTGTTAATAGTTGAAAGAGTTGTCAACCATTGGATACAGCATCTTCAGCAAAACACATGAACAACAAGCGGCGCTTTCAGCCATTCCTATTTCTTAGCCTCACAGTCAGGAGTAATGTATGTGCTTTAGGCTCCTTGGCCTCATGCACCGTCTAGCACATAGTGGGTATTCGGTAACTATTGAATTCACGTTTAAGATTTGCTTTGTTAAAGTACATGACGGAAATCTTAAAGGAAAACCCAGTGCACTCTCTTTTTTATTTTTTTTGTACTCTCGTTTATACACTGAGAATTTCCTTCCTGAGAGAGTAGACTCTGGAAGGCAGGATTGGAAGACATGTATGTTAGAAAAATAAATTTTCTTGACCCCCTTACCGGGTGATTATTTTAGCGTTCCTTGCATTACTTTTACTTGCTTGGTTTTATGTGGTCAAAAAATAAGGGCAGGGGCAGGGGATTGAAATACGCTTAAACTAGCCTTGCAAATAAATACTAGGCTTTTATCTGCCCACAAATTTTTTTATAAGCCTCCCGTGACCCCAGGGGGTACATGGATAATAAAATCAGTAAAAGCAACATTTTTCTTACCCAGCATCAGCCATTGTTTGCCTAGTGGCATTTTCTCTGCTTATTTTACATCTGTTAACGGTTTTAATGTGGAAACATCTTTTTTTACCCCCCTTTATTAGCCTCGTAATCACTTATTCAGTTACAGGTGGAAAAAAAAATCTGAAAGCCAGTGCAGTAATTCTAATAGAAGCCAAAGATAATTTGGAAAAATGAGGCCCTTTGAGTTGAAACTTTTTTTTTTTTTTTTTTTTTAGGATTTTATTTATCTGAGAGGTAGAGTTACACAGAGAGGGAGAGACAGAGAAAGAGAGTTGTTCTATTCGATGGATCACTCCCCAAATGGCTGCAATGGCCAGAGCTGGGACAATCCAAAGCCAGGAGCTTCTTTTGGGTCTCCCACTCAGGTGCAAAGGCCCAAGGACTTGGGCCATCTTCTACTGCTTTCCCAGGCCATAGCAGAGAGCTGGATCGGAAGAGGAGCAGCTGGGATTAGAACTAGTGCTCATATAGGATGCCCTAGCCACAGGCGGAGGCTTAGCCCACTATGCTACAATACCAGCCCCTCAGTTTGATCTTTAAAGAATTTCTCTAAAGATGACTACTTTTGTTTTCTTATACAGTTCTTTCCAAGATGTGCATGATATTAAAATTAAATCGTGTTCTCAGTCACATAAATAAGAAGACCATGTTATTATGGGAGAATGGAGTTCTACTTTTATTTTATTTTATTATTATTTTTTTTTTTTTGACAGGCAGAGTGGATAGTGAGAGAGACAGAGAGAAAGGTCTTCCTTTTGCCGTTGGTTCACCCTCCAATGGCCGCCACGGCTGGTGCGCTGCGGCTGGTGCACCACGCTGATCCGAAGGCAGGAGCCAGGTGCTTATCCTGGTCTCCCATGTGGGTGCAGGGCCCAAGCACTTGGGCCATCCTCCACTGCCTTCCCGGGCCACAGCAGAGAGCTGGCCTGGAAGAGGGGCAACCGGGACAGAATCCGGCGCCCTGACCGGGACTAGAACCAGGCCGCTAGGTGGGGATTAGCCTAGTGAGCCGTGGCGCCGGCCGGAGTTCTACTTTTAAGAAACAGCATTCTCTTGCTAGAAATAACTCTTCCATTTAATGCAAAGCTGCATGTGCATGATGGAGGTTGCCCATGGTTAATGAAATTGGTCTTTGTCTTGAGTATTGCTTAAGCTGGATTCTTCTACATCGAGTTGCAGTGATCAGACCCAAACTGACAAACGACTGCTTATTTCCAAACGGTTCACTGGATTTATCTTGAATGATTTCTGAGGGTAGAAGTTTATATTCTGTTAAAGATTCAGCCACTATCTGAACACTAGAGATGTTATGTGCTGCCATACATCTGACTGTTTTGTGTGGCTCCCTGAGTGTGAAGAAGAAAATGAACAGCTTGAAGGTATTTGCAGTATGTGCACAGTGAATCCACATGTGCTTTTTCATTAATTATGTACTGAAGATGGCATTGGTGGAGTCTGTTACTCTTTATGGTTTTGTCCCTTTTGTTTCTAGAACAGTCTGTGGTTTTTCTCAACCTATTGTGGCCTGCATATCCCTTGCTCTGAATGAAAAGCAATACGTTTGCTGTTTCTGATTTTCTTCAATCAACACCTGTGCCACTCTACTTCAAATAATGTCCCAACCTTCCTGTCATACTCTTTCGCTTCATTTGCCTTTTGCTTGCCTTTGTGGGAACCCAGATACAATAAGATACCTGATTCTGATCACAGTATTTCTTTGCTTTATTGAAACTGTAGGGCTATTTGTCATGCACTTACAAATGAATTTGGATTTCTTCCCAGTAAACTTGTTGTAGCATTTAATATTCATGACCTCTAGTACTATAAAACTTTGAACAGCTGCCAACACTGCTAACCAGATAATACGACAAATGAAGTTGAGGTTCAAAAATATTTTACAATTCGGAAAGTCAAAGATTAATAAGATATTTTATCTCTGCAGGTTGGCGCCTTGGCTTAGCTGATGTCAGGTGATTCTGTATTCTGGCTGCGGTTAAGGTTCACGTTGAGTAGTTTACATCGGGGAAGCTGACGACCATTGCGAGCTTCTCCAATGCTTGCATGACAGTGTTTAATCCTTGGAACAGTGATCTATTCACAGAATGTTTTACAAAGAAAAATACCCCTGTCTGCCAAGTCCCACATTCGGAGTGCTAGGGGAGTTTAGAAGAAGGGAAACTTATTTTCTGCAGGGGGAATCAAGAAATTGCTCTGGAGTGGAGACATTTTGAGCAGCGCCCCAAAAGATATTTTGGATGTGGACACCTTCTGTTGCAGAAGTGAGGAAGAGTGGAAGGGATGGTGTGAGTCTGACACAGGGTGAAACTCAGTAGGAAGTCACTGGGGAGTGCTGAGCATTCTGGGAGGTGTATAGAGTTCATGAAGGTTTCAGAGGAAACAGAGCCAGGAGGAGTGGGTTGAGACTCGCTAGTGTGTGGTGAGATGGGGACAGGGCATGTTGTTGCCCCCAGGGTGCTGGGAGACAGTGCATAGTTTCATAATATGCTTGGACTTTGGCCAGTCTGTGAAATGGGTCTAGGAATGTGCAGACACCTGTGTGTCCTCCTCGCGGGGGACAGGGACATGGATCTCTGCCCTTCCCTTAGCTGTGCAGGTGGGATCCTTCTGTCACCATCCTGAGAGTTAAACTCATAAGTTGAGGATGGACTCATTCAGCGAGCGTGTCCCTGATCAGTGTGTATCTCGATTTTCACACAAAAAAAGCATTTCTTTTCTGAAGATGGATATTTTACTTTTTTCTCCACAATATTTGGCATATTTTTACGCACTCCTAATGAGAAACACAGGCAGTCCTGAAGGGCTTTCTCCTGTGTCTGTCCTCCCAGTGTTGCTGAATGGCATTCACGTAGTACTGTGAGCAGCCACAAGTAACAAAATCCCTCTTTGTTTTGTACTCCTTCATACAGGAAGACAGAAAAAAAATCTTTAAGGACCCTTTTTACATTCCAGAATAAAATACTCTATCAGAACCGAATTGCAACTAGTTAGCTCATACCGTCAGCGCAAATGACACGCAAATTGGATCTTGTGATGAATAAATAATGAGTCTCATTGAAATCATCTGTGCTGTTCTCATAATGCTGTGTCTGGGATGCCTATGACATCACTCGGCTCAATTTTCGATAACCTGCTGCCTCGGAGGAATCGCACTGATGGACTGGCGGGATCTCGTGATTATCAGGTTACTCACACTTAACTGGTGCTGTCAGTTTCACAGAAAAAGATGTCCTTTGCAGAAATTTGAAATCTGTTGTCAGTGCCTACAAGTCAGATTCCTGTCTTAACTGCCTGGAACAATGACAATGCTAATTTACTGTTGATTTCTCAAATGAAATTTAAGCTGTAGGGAACCATTTTCCTTGACTGCATCTGAGCGTCCCTTTTAAAGGCATAAATGGGGTGAAAAAGTGGGGTGGGGAAGAGTGATTATTATAAATGCATTGATAATTAAAATACTTAGGAAATAGGATACTATAGTAAGGTTGCATAGAGTTTGATTGGTCTTTGACATTTGTTCAGGTTTCACACCTACTAATCATAGCCTTCTTTTCTTTGTAAAGAGTAACAAGAAATCAAAAGGGAAGAATAGTGCCCGTAATGCTGGAGTCTGAGCTGATTTGCTGGTGGGGAAGGTCAGTGTGCCCTTGCTCTCTGGGTTTGTCTTTGCAAGGCAGCAGCACCCAGATGGCTCCTGTATGCTCTGTTGGTCTGATGATAACTCTTGCATCAAGTGAAATAGCATGAATTCAGAATTGAATACGTGTTTCCCCAGTAATCACGGCCTTCATTAGTGAAGTCAGTGTCTTCATTTCAAAGGACACTTTCTTCCTCTTCATGTTCATTTAATTTTAGGAAATAAAGTGCAAAGATCATCATACTTTTTAGTATGGGAATCTACAATGCCTGTGTTTTGATATGTGCTTGTCATTTTGCTTACAGTTAACGTAATACTCAAAGAAAACAAAGACAGCAGGAGAGGGTGAAGGACATACAAAAATCAGAAATGACTGAGAAGAAATGGAAAATAGATCCAGAATTCTCATTAAGATATCGCAAAACATATTTTACACACCAAGGATGTTAAAGTAGAGACCTTGATGATATACAGTATCAATGTATTTAAAATAGGTAAATTTTTTGTATTTAGAAACTAAAAGAAAAAGTTTTCTCTTAAGAATTTAAGAGACATAACAACTTAAACCAATCTAGTCGTTTGAGGACACAATCTCTGTTTATCTATAAATGCCCTTATATTCTCTCCCATGACACAGTTTGTATGAACATGTGTGTGTTGGGTGTTCCATGAGTACAAACTGCATAGATAGAAACCTATATAATGTAGTCAGATTGTAACAAGCTTGTATACGTATGATTGGAGAATTTGTATAACACTTATAAAGATTTTCAGATTAGTTGGATTTTTTTATTCCTCCTAATTTGAAGATTTGGGAGAAAATTTGCTAGTTTGTGTGTTCAATTGTGTATAGTTTCTTTTCTTTTTCTTTCTTTTTTTTTTTTTTTTTTTTTTTGACAGATAGGGATAGACAGTGAGAGACAGAGAGACTGAGAGAAAGGTCTTCCTTTTTCCGTTGGTTCACACACACTCCCCCCACCCCACCCCCAGATGGCTGCTACGGGTGGCGCGCTGTGCTGATCCGAAGCCGGGAGCCAGGTGCTTCCTCCTGGTCTCCCATGGGGTGCAGGGCCCAAGCACCTGGGCCATCCTCCACTGCCTTCCCGGACCACAGCAGAGAGCTGGCCTGGAAGAGAAGCAACCAGGACAGAATCCGGCACCCCAACCGGGACTAGAACCCGGGGTGCCGGTGCCACAGGCAGAGGATTAGCCAAGTGAGCTGCGGCGCCGGCCTTGTGTATAGTTTCTTAAACTCTCATGACATAGTGGTAAACTCGAAATACATTTGACTCTGTCAGAAGAGCTGATTACTCTGAAAAACGATTTGTTTTGCTTTTCATGAAGATGTGTTAATAAGACGATTGTGGAAAGGTTATAGGACTGGAGTTACGCAGACCTAAATAGAAGTTTTATTGTTTTCTAGCTGTGTGACCCTAGTAAATTGCTAACATGTATATTATCAAGGATATAATATTTATCTTGTGGTGGTGAGAATTTACACAGTAAAAGTATATTCTTTGGTCTTTTTAAAAAATTTTGAGAAGGAGAGAGGAAGAAAGAGATCTATTATCCATTGGTTCATTCCCCAGGTGCCTGCAGTGGGCAGGATTGTCTTGGAAAGGGTCTAAACTCAATCTACGTCTATGACACATGTGGCAGTAACACAGTCAGATGAGCCGTCCCTGCTGACCCCACCAGATCCTCAGCAGGAACCTGGAGTCAGGATCTCAAGCTGGAATTGAACCCAGGCACTTTGATTTGGTAGGCAGGCATCTTAATGGCTAGGCTTAAAAGCCCATTTCACACACTAACACACACACACACACACACACACATACCACACACACACACGCATTCTCCTTCCCTCGCCTTTTTAATTTTCAAATTCCTTTTGTGTTATTATCATCCTTGTTATCGGCATTTTACTGTATTTCCACACCATTGCACTAATAGTGAACTCCTGTCTGTTGTATGGAGTATTCAATAAGCATGGCTATGGCTGTTCTACCACCCAGTGGCCTACTCAGTTCATGAGATGCTGGTAGCATGTCGTTCAACACTGGATGGAATGCTGCCTGTCTTGTGCATCAGTGCTGATAACTGAAAGTGGAAGAAAGGTCTTTTTCAAAGGATAATTCTTTGGAATAACGTGACTTGATAACTGATCTTTGGCTTGATTGATGGAAAGCAAGTAAACTTTTCAGTCCCTCATTTGCCCGCGTTGCTAGTATTGTGCCATCATCTCACACTTTGCTAGCTTGGAATTTTTCCCTTTGGACTCAGGAGGGTGCTGTTGCTTATGCATCTGAAAATGGAGGGGAGACAGACTTTCCTGTTCTCCTTCCCCCTCCACTCTGTTTCCTATGTATTTCCTTTTAGCCAGGTTTTTAGTAAGGAGAATTAGTTCAGTAGCTGCAGTGGCTTGCAGCATCCAAGTCTCTCTCTCTCTCTCTCTCTCTTTTTTTTTTTTTTTCCAAGAAATAGGGAGTACTGGTATTGCATAAAGATAAATGTTAATCTCTTTTCTTCTCCTTTTCTTTCCCAACCTGGCAGGCAGTGTTGTTGTAGCTGATTCCAGAACCTGTTACAGCAGTCCTTCTTGGGGACGCTTTGGGCTGCCCTTTTTTTCTGGTAGTGTTCAGTGCACTTCCCCACCACCGAGGGGAAGAAGAGCAGGCAGAAAGTTTTGTCTTTAAAGCAATAATATTTTCTGGCTGCCCAAAATTTCATGAAGTATTTCAGAAACCTTAATAACTTTCAGACACATTTTTTTTGGCAGAAATGTATATCTTAGTAACACAGGCTTGTTGACACATCTGAGGCTAAAAATAGTTTTGATTTCAGAAAACTCAACATTTAAAAATCTGATTGAACTGATAGAGACAGGAGGTGGATGTGTGTGGTGACCATTTACCAAGATAATTGATAATTAAATGTACCAAACTTGAATGATCATCAGCCCTTTGTGAGGAAGCTAGTGTAAACTAGACATTCTTTATCTTTTTTTAAAGATTTATCTTCTTTATTTGAAAGACAGAGTTACAGAGAGGTAGAGAGAGAGAGAGGTCTTCCATCTGTTGGTTCACTCCCCAAATGACTGCAAAGGCCAGAGCTAAGCTGATCTGAGGCCAGGAGCCAAGAGCTGTTTCTGGGCCTCCCACATAGGTGCAGGGGTCCAAGGAGTCGAGCCATCTTTTACTGCTTTCCCAGGCTATAGGAGAGAGCTAGATTAGATGAGGAGCAGTCAGGACTCGAACCGGCGCCTATATGGGATGCTGGAATGGCAGACTGGGGCTTTAAACCACTGTGCCACAGTGCCGGCCCCATAAGCAAGAGGTTATAGAGTAAAATTGGAAGCTACTGAATAAGAATCTTTTTGTTTGCTTACTTTTTGTGAGGGATTGAGGGGGGAGGGATAAGAAGGAAACTTTAGAACTTTCCAGTGATTTCATAAATAGCTCGATTGGAAACCATTGATGGGGGCTGGCTCAGCAGGTTGTGGCTTTAACCCGCTGTGCCATAGCACTGGCCCCCATGTGGGCAGTGGTTCAAGTCCCATCTGCTCTACTTCTGATCCAGATCCCTGCTAATGTGCCAGGGATAGCAGTAGAGGATGGCCCAAGTCCTTGGGCCCCTGAACCCATGTGGGACACCTGGTGGAGGCTCCTGGTTTCGGATGGGCTTGGCTCTGGCCGTCACAGCCATTTGAAGAGTGAACCAGCAGATGGAGGACCTCTCCCTGTCTCTCCTGCTCTGTGTAACTCTGTCTTTCAAATAAATAAAATGAGTCTTAAAAAAAATTGATGTACATTGAGAATCTGATTCTTGCATATAATTATTAACCATTATAAAACTTAAAAGTTTTTTTACCTCTAGAAGGAGTTAAAAAACAGCCATCTATGGGGGTGCAAACGACTGAAATCTTTACTTAATGTACACTAAACTGATCTTCTGTAAAAAAAAAAAAAAAAAAAAAGAAAGAAATTATCAATTCCCAACTTGACTCTCACTGGGATTAAACATGACAATAGGTCTGATCTGATTTCATCATCATTTAAAAAAAATCATCTATTATTTTTCACTTTATGTTTCTGTGTGGGAGCAAACTGTTGAAATACTTACTTAAGGTATACTAAGCTGATCTTCTGTATATTAAGATAATCGAAAATGAATCTTGATGTGAATGGAAGGGGAGAGGGAGTGGGAAAGGGGAGGGTTGTGGGTGGGAGGGACGGTATGGGGGGGGAAGCCATTGTAACACATGAGTCGTACTTTGGAAATTTATATTCATTAAATAAAAGATTAAAAAAAAAAAGAAAAAAAAACAGCCATCTACTTGTCTCTTCTCAAGAGAATTTGAGATGGATAGAAATTACACACATGAGCAGATTATAACTAACACTGTGCATATTGCCTCCCTTTTAAATTCTAAAAACTTGTTGCAAGGGAAAATTTGACTCAGTGGACTTCAGCTAGGTTAAACATTAGTAAAGGATCTTCATGTACCCTCACTTGAGCTCATAGTTAATGATATTCTACTCTTATTTTTCTTAGGTTCTTCTTTTTCTGTACTAAGAGTTCCAAGCTTATTTTGAAATTGAGTTGTTTAGAGACATTTTTTTTTTCCTCCCAGTCCTCTCCCCTTCTTCCCCACCCCCAAACTAGCTTCAGTGGGGGCTTCATTATATGTATTTTGTCAGAACTGCAGTTTGATACATATGAAATTCAAAAGAACTCCTGTAGCTATTTGCAAACTTAATGAGACTAAAATTACAGTGCATTCTTTTACTTGATTTCTGGTGGTGTGTTGCTGTTTGAAATAGATTACCTCTCAACAGAAATCTTCTCTTTGATACTATGCTTAGTATGGGGTAAGACTTCTCTTTTTTATTTTTAAGATTTATTTACTTATTTGGAAGGTAGAATTAGGGAGAGAGAGAGAGAGCGAGCGAGAGAGAGAGAGAGAGCCATATCTTCCATCCACTGGTTCACTCCCCAAATGGTTGCAGTGTCTTGGGCTAGGCTGGCCCAAAACTGAGAGCCAGGAACCTCTTCCCCATCTCCCACATGGGTGCAGGAGCCCAAACACTTGGACCATCTGATGCTGCTTTCTCAAGCACATTAGCTGGGAATTGCATCCAGAGTGTAGCAGCCAGGGCTGGAACCAGCGCCCAAATGGGATGCTGGTATTGCAGGATGCAGCTTAATTTGCTATGCCGCAGTACTGCCCTCCACCCCACCCCAGCCCTTTGGCTTCTTCATAGCCAAGGTGTCGCTACACAAATTGAGGACCAAGAAAACTTGAGACATGGGCCATGTACCCACCAGCTGAATATAGTCTGTCCTTCTGCTCATAACTCCACGAATGTGGTGGGAGTTTCCACAAAGCTACCACCAGATTGTTACAAGACGTGTGAGGTTCCTTTGTTCATAGCACAGGACTTCAAATATTCAAATGGATGACCACCCTAACATAAAAAGTGACAGTGCCTCCAAAAATGAACATACTTCAGAGGCGAAATACCAACAATGAGGAGATGTAACGGAGCTAGTTGAAGAATGGGCTTGGCTAAGTGAGAGAAGGGCTGAATTTAAGTTGGCAGAGCAACAGCCTGATGTTTCTGGTTCTCAGGCAGGATATTTTGTACTCTGATTCTTTTGCATTCTGTGGTATAATCTCCATGGTGGTTCTTTCTTCTGTGTTATTCAAAGAGGAACAGAACCCATTTGAGTTCACTAGCTTTGATTTGCATATATACTCAGAGCTGGGGGTGTTAATAACTATCATGTATCTGTACTTCATAGTGTGCGCTAGGAAAATGTTTTCCTTGTTTTAATTTTTCTTAAGATTTATTTGAAATTCAGAGTGAAAGGGAGGGACAAAGAGAGTGATCTTTTATCTGCTGGCTCACTCCAGAAATGGCCACAGTTGTCTGGACTTAGCCAGTCCAAAGCCAAGAGCCAGAAGCTTCATCTGGGTCTCCCATATGGTGACAGGGTCCCAAGTACTTGAGCCATACTCCTCTGCTTTTCCAGATTGGAAAGTGTATCCAGATTGGAAGTGTTCTCCAACCAACACTCACATGGGATGCTGGCCTGTCAAACAGCTGCTTAACCCTCTGTGCCACAATGCCGGCCACTATGCTTTTGTTTTGATCCCTTCTGAGAGAGCAGGTAGCACCGACCTCAATGACAGATAAGATAAACTGAGGCTTATGAAAGTGAATTAATTTGCCCAAGGATCCACAGGTGGTTCATACTGGAGAGGGATTCCGATTCCAAATGTCATATAGTAAGGCTCATGATTTTCCATTATACTGGTTTCGTAAAATTTTAGTGAAAATAGAAAATCCAATTACTATAATGGAAAAGAAAAACAATTTTTTATATCACCAGGCTTTTGGACCACTGTTGTTTACCGACAGTTGCTTTAAATACAAAAGTATTTCCATGTGCAAACAGCTCCTTTTATAGGTGCTAAAAATACATAGTCGCATCATGTTTTATCCATGTTTCTAGGAAGTAGCAGACATATAGACAGAGACAGTGTTACTTTGTGCTAAGTGCTAATAGAATTCCACATAAAGTGCTAGAGAGGCACAAGTGTCAGCCAAATTAATTTAGCCTGGTTAGGGAAGAGTCCGGGAGAGTGACAGGGAAGTAGCGGTATCTAAATAACTCAGCTCATGCAGTTTTATGAAAATTTAAGACCATTTCATGCTTGCACATTTCATTTGCATTCAGAGTCAACTTTAATTCCCCCCCCCCCATGCCTCTCATGTGACAAGGAATATACTTTTCGATTGCTTAATTCAGTTTTTAGGTAAGAGACAGTGAGGGCTTCCATTTGCTGGTTCAGTCCTCAATTGTCCAGAGCAGCAGAACTGCGCCGATGCAAAGCCAGGAGCCAGGCACTTCTTTGAGATCTCCCATGTGGGTGCAGGGGCCCAAGGACTTGGGCCATCCTCCACTGCTATCCCAGGCCATAGCAGAGAGCTGAATCAGAAGAGCCCATGTGGGATGCTGGCACTGCAGGGGGCGGCTTTACTTGCTGTACCACAGCACCAGCCCCTCTGCCTTCTTTTAATTTTCTTAAAATTTAACTTACATTATACAAGTTTTATGTATTTCATATATGCAGATTTAGGAACTTAGTGATACTTCCTACTCTACCCTCCCTCCTACCCATGCTCTACCCTTCTTCCTTCTCCCTCTCTTATTCCCACTCAATTTTTACAAAGATCTATTTTCAGTTGACTTAATGATCATAAAGTTAACACAACACTAAGAGTTCAACAAATAGTGTGAAGAAAGAAACAGACTGTTCCTCAATGGAAGAGACAAGGGCTATACACAATCATTGGATCTCAAAATGTCCATTTCACTCCAATACATAAGTTACTATACTTATACTACACTATACTATAAGTTACTTCACATCAGGTAAAATGTATGGTATGTCTTTTTTGGACTGGCTTATTTCAATAGGGATAATGGTTTCTAGTTGTGTCCATCTTGTTGCAAAAGACAGAATTTCTTTTTTTTTTTCAGCTGAATAGTACTCCATAGTGTATGTATACCATAATTTTTTTTTTTCAAGTCAACAGTTGATGGACATATGGATTGATTCTATACCTTAGCCGTTGTGAATTGAGCTGCAGTGAACATGGCGGTACAGATATCTCCATACTGTCTTCCACAGTGGCTGTGCCAGTTTACATTCCCACCAACAGTGTTAGGGTACCTTTTCCCCACATCCTTGCCAGCATTTGTGATTTGTAGATATCTGCATAAGAGCCATTCTGACTGGAGTAAGGTGAAACCTCATTGTGGTTTTGATGTGTGTTCCCCTGAGGGCGAGTGATGAGCATTTTCTCAAGTGACTGTTGTCCAGCTGAAGTTCTGCCTATAAATAAGGTGTAAATAAATTAATAAAAACAAACTCCTATCCCCTAATTTCCCCTACCTTCTCTGAAATGCGTGGTGTTACTCAAAAGCATACTAAAAGAATTACCTTAAAAAGCATACTAAAAAAATTCACATCCAAACATTTGGTTTGTCTCTGAATTTCATGTTGCTGCATCTTTTTAAACTTTTTTTGAAAAGCAGACGGAGAAAGAGAGCTTCCATCCACTAATTTACTTCCCAAATGACTACAACAGCAGGAACTGGGCCAGGCGGAAGCCAGAAGCCTGGAATTCTGTCTGGGTCTCCCATGTGGTGGGCCAGGATCTAAGTACTCGGGACCCAGGCACGTTAGCAAGGAGCTTGAGCAGAAGAGAAGCTGCTGGGACTCTGAACTGTCCCCCACATGGAACGCCAGATCTGCAGGAGGCTTAATGGCTGCATCACAACCCTGGCCCCTCACATCATTGTTAATCTTAGCCATACGACCCTATCTGTGTGTTCTTCATGGAAAATCCATTCCGAATGGCTTTCTATGTGGAAGAATGAGTCTGTACTATCGAAGGTGCTTTGTAGTTCAGATAAAAAATTTTTCCTCCAGATCTCATTAGAGGAACAAAATTGCTTAGTAATTAGCAAGATTGTGGTTCCAGGTAGCATCTTTGTCTCTTCTGGGCTCCTAAATTCACAGGACAGTGGGTGTGGATTGTAATGACTGCATCTAACATTTGAGCTTTCTTATGTTTATTCAAAAAACTACTATCGAAGTGGGTGGTTGGACTAATGGTTTAGCTAGTTAAGACACCAAGTTCTACATCAGAGTACATGGTTTGAATAATGACTGTGGCTCTTGATTCCAGCTTCCTGCAAATGCAGAACTGGAAGGTAGCGTGATGGCTCAAGGAACTGTGTTCCTGCCATACACGTGGGAGACATTGAGCTCCTTGCTTCAAGCTTCAGCCTCTTAGCCATTGCAGGCATTGGGTGAATGAACGGCCAGAGGAGAGCCCTCTGTCTCTCAAATAAAAATAAAAAATAAATAACAAGAGGGGTGACTGCATGCCCCCAAATAAGATGTTAGACTGCTGAAGCCAGCTATGAGTCAGATGCAAAAAAAATTTAATTTTTTAAAGATTACTTTTCAAAAAAAAAAAAAAAACTTCTCAAAGACAATAAGGGGCATACATTCTGTGTTATATATCAGCTCTAACATAGTAGCACTTCATAATGAGCATTCAGTATTACCACTGGGGAGTATGTGAATATTCACAGGAGATGGAATAAATAAACTATAAATGTGTGTCAACTCAGATCATGATTTTTATATGCTTTTAATATTGTTTTATGCAGAAGTAATTCTGAAGTTACATAGTTCTATTTACAGAATATAGTTTATTGGCTTTGAGTGTATTCAAAGAAGTTTTGCCATTACCATTATTACCTTAACTCCAGGTATTAGAATTAATACTAGGGATTTTAGACCTGTAGTTAACTTTTTTCAAAGTTACACGGTTGTTGTGTTTTGATTCTTTTCTTTCAAGTTTAACAGGCTCTGTAGGGGAAGGTTTTGACCTTGAACTATGTGGATCAATGAACCTGGTTAATGTCTTAGTGTTTTCACTGATACCTTTAATATGCTTGGCTGTCTTATTTACTATTTAATAAATTGGTATGGAATTTGGGTAACTGAGATATTGTCTCTGGGGTTAGGTATGGGTCAAAATGCTTGAATCCATAATTTGTTTTCTAAAAACTATGACAAATTGTTGGCCACTGCATAAATGCAATTTTCTTGAGTAAGAATCTTAGGTCAGTATTTGATTGCTTTCTTGGCTGTGCGTTTGGTTCTTGCAGCTTTTGATTTCTGAGTGAGTCACAGTGGCTGACAATGTGACTGTGAAGCTGGGCACATCTTTTCCCTTCCCTTGTTCTCATTTTTGCTGCTCAGTGTTTTACTGATGTCCTACACATGCGAAAGTAAATAAGTTGCACTCGAAATATAAAATTGGCTTATTTTCGACTGACCAGAAATTTTATCACAGTGAAACCGTGCTTACAAAATTGATGACAAACTCAATTTCTCTTCTATGACCTATTTGAAAAAGGAACCATCTTTAGGCAGAGTAAAGATTGAAATAAGAGGCGGAATTGGAACATTTCTTCATCCCCTTAGTAAATGGGCATCCTAACATATGCCTTGGCTTACTTCTTGCAGAAAAATCACTACTGGTTGAGCAACTTTAAAAAGCAGTTTCATAAAGTTAATGATTATGGGAGAACCATTCTATAAAAATTTAATATGCCATTAAGGCATTTATTGATTTATATCAGATTTGTATGAAGGTTGTTTGAACCTGCACCTTGGTGTCCAGCTGGTAACCTTTTTCCTAGATTAATTACACAAAAGCCTCTGAAAAATGTTAGGCATTTGAGAGAAGTTGTGATTTCAGAGATAAGAGGAACATGCTGTGAAAAGTATGGCCACCAGGCATAATGATATCCACCCTGCAGTTCTAATCAGGAGGCCCGAGTTCTTACATAGGTTTTGTCACTACCTGGTTTTGTAATTGTGGACAAGTCATTTAACCTCTGCAGGTGGCTGTTTTTCTAGTATGGGCATGTCTAAGGATGCTTCACGGACCAAGTGAAGCAATTCTATTTTAAACACTATAAATTATTTTTTGATAAAATCATAACTTTCCTTACCTTTGAAATGATCTGATTGGAAAGATTGGATTTCTTATGAAAATAGTACGTTCTTTATTTCCAGGAACAAAACAAAAATTGAATCCTAAAGTACTTGAAAGATTGTTTTTTGAGGGGCTAGCACAGTGGTATAAAAGGTTAAGCCTCTGCCTGCAGTGCCGGCATCCCATGTGGGCACCTGTTGGAGTTCTGGCTGCTCCACTTCCAATCCAGCTCTCTGCTAATGTGCCTGGGAAAGCAGCATAAGAAAGCCCAAGTCCCTGGGCCCCTGCACCCATGTGGGAGACCCAGAAGAAGCTCATGGACACTGGTTTTGGCCTCACAAAGCCCTGGCCTTTGTGGCTACATGAGGAGTGAACCAGCAGATGGAAGATGTCTGTCTCTTCACTCTCTATCGCTCTCTCTCTCTCTGTAACTCTGCCTTTCAAATAAGTAAATCTTTTTTTTTAAAAAAAAATAGAATCACATTAGGATATGCTTCTTCAAGCCAAATTTTTAAAAATTTATTTATTTATTTTTTACTTCTTCAAAGTATCTACTCCAGGAAGTGGGAGACCCAGATGAAGCTCTTGGCTCTAAGTGGCCTGGCCCAGCCCTGGCCATTGCAGCCATTTGGGGAGTGAACCACTGGATGGAAGATCCTTCTCCCTCTTTCTCTCCAGCTCTACCTTTCCAATTAATAAATAAATCTTTAAAAAATATATTTTAAAAATTAATTTTAAAATATTAAAATATCTTAAATCTTTTTTTAAGGACTTATTTGAGAGAGAGAGAGAGTTACAGAGAGCTCTTCAATCCGCTGGTTCACTCCCCACATGACTGCCTTGGCTGGAGCTGGACCTATCCGAAGCCAGGAGCACGGAGCTTCCTTCTTCCTAGTCTCCCATGTGGGTGCAGAGGCCCAAGCACTTAGGCCATCTTCCTTTGCTTTCCCAGGCCATAGCAGAGAGCTGGGTCAGAAGAGGAGCAGCCAGGACTAGCGTGAACGCCTACATGGGATACCGTAGCTGAAGGCTCAGCTTACTATGCCACAGGACCAGCCTCAATAAATAAATATTCAAAAAAAAATTTATTTTTTGTGGGCAGAGCATTTACTGCAAACTGAAGTGGGATCTGTATTTTTGTGTTGCACTTTTCGGAGGAATTTATTTTAAAAATACTTCTATACCTCCCCTTTCTTCATGATAAATTTATCTTTTATCTCTGAAATTTATGTAGGGTTAATATTTGTTTATCTAAAATAGAATCACTCAAGCATCAATCATACACTCCAATTTGTAATACATATGCCATTTTTATACTAGCTGCACTATAATTTTATGCGTATGATCTGAAAGGTACTTTGATCCCATGTTCTAGGCAAGAAAATAACATGGCTTCCTTATTTGCTGAATTAACTTGCTGTTTTCTGTAGAGAACTTATCCAAACAGCAAGATAAAATAAATTATCAAGTGATAAAACAGCTCAGCTCTAATGTTTGCAAGACTGCAGACAAGTGAATGTGGCTGTTTTCTAGGCTGTAGCTGGGTGACTCTTGATGTGTGGAGTAACTTAATTGTGTAATCCTTGCATATTTGTGTAATTCAGACTCTTCAAGGAGATGAAATTTATGACAGTTTATTTGCAATCATGTGAATCATTCCATTTCGTTCAAGTTGCATGCATTTAAACAGGGTTTATGCATTCATTTTTACTTTTTACCTGGGTTCTTAACTCTTCTGTGAAAAGGATTTTTTTCTTTTTCTATCTTATTTATTTGAGGGAGGAGTGAGAGAAAATGAATGTGGACTTTCATTCACTGTGTGCCCACAATGGCTGGGGCTGGATTGAGCCAAAGTCAGAAGCCAGGAACTCAATGGGGAGATGGGAGCAAGGAGTCAATTACATGAGCGGATACTGCTATTTCCCGTGTCCTGCATTAGCAGGAAGGAGAGAGGCGGCAGAATTTGGGCTTGAAACCAGGCACTCTAGAGTGGGATGTGAGCAACTTAGCTACTAGATCAAACACATGCCTTGATTTTTATTTTTTTAATTAATTTTTTTTGCAGTTAAGGAAACCAAGATTAGAACAGTTTAATTTTCCCAGGTTGACCCTGAGAGCACTAGATCATGATTGTGTTTTCTACTTCATACTTCATAAGAACACTACTGGGCACACATGTCCAGTTCTGCTTTGTGTCAGTAAAGTCGTCCGTACCCTGACATTGTGGGAGTCGGTCAAGTTCAAATGTAGCATTATAACTGTTGCCTCGATATTGAACTCATTCAAATAATCAGATGAAGCAAATCTTGTCAATTTCCCTGAGAGGGAAGCCCGAGTTAGCACAAAATGTTTTCCAAGAATAACCACCCCTAGAAGTTCATTGCAGCTGGAAAAATAGGCTCTTGGCTGAAATTTAGCTTGTAGTACTAGGGTACTTGAATTTTTTTCCTTGTTCACCCCCACCCAAAATTATAAATTACTTAGATGTTTTGTGCACGTAGTAGGGTCTCACTTCTATGGAGAAGGAGAGCCATCAGCAGAGGCAATGGATATGTCAATGTTGTCCCGGCTGAGTGTCTTTCCCTTCTTGGCCGCAGTTGGTGGTGGTAGTGATACGTTTTATGTTGTCTACCTCCCAGGTTATTGAAGGGATTAATATTGGCAGTGATTCCTTTTTTTTTTCCCTAAAAAAATCTTGCTAAGTTTGTTGATAGTTCTCTCATACTTAAGTTGGGAGGTAGCAGAAAGATTAAGGGTGTTATTTTTACTGTGTTCTTTGTCTCATGTCTCTTTGAGAGCGGACATTTTTATTGTATCGAAATGCATTTAGAACAGTTCAACCCCATCAAAATTGGTGGTTCAGATTTAAGAAAATGCAACATAATTAAATCTGTAGAGATCAGTGTGAATTTTGCATGTCTCCTCTTCCCCTTTTCCTCAAACTCATCAAACCCAAATCTTAAATCCTAAATGTTCTGTACATACATTATACTCAGCATTACATAAGTGGGCATCTTGTTTGAGTGGAACTTTCTATTTGGCCCTCTCCAAATTATTAAAGTTTTCTTTTTTTAAAAAACAATAATTTGCTGTATTTTCCTCCCTTCCTTTGTCTGACAGGTGGCTGTAAGGGGCAGTATTATGCGACATGCTTTCACAGCAATGTGACCTGGGAATCCTGACTTTTACCTCTTTGTATCCCAGTGTCCACATCTCAGATCCAGGGTTTTTTGAAAATCAAATAAATTAATAATATAGAAATCTGAGTGTTACACTCATAATTAAGTACTCAACTAAGATGAACTTTTATTATTTTAAGAGGATCACCTGCTCTGTACAGTGACTAATTTAAAAGTAAATGCTTTCAAGGTGATAGGCTTGACTAAGCCAGGTAACTAGTATTTTTTTAAAGATGCAGTTCATTAGGGAAATTGCAATAAATGTGAATACTGTGATAAATTATATAACATTTCAAGATAGGATGGATCTTTTTTTATATTCTTCAGTCACCGAATTTTGTTATTCACTACAATACTTAAGTAGGAAGTAGCTAGATTTTTATGAGATGCTATTTCGTGAATATCTTGTCTGCTAAGTTTGTCCAGAGCTGTATTGCTTATGAATCTTTCTGACCTTTCACTTCACCTCCTAAAGATGCCCAGAAAGTGTGAAGTGGGTATTTTAAGGCTGTTCTTTGAAAGCTGGGCATACTTAAAAGAATTATTGGATTACTGCTGTCTTGTTCAAGTAAACTTGCAAGTCTACTCAGAGTCTTGTCTTTGTATATCCTATCCCTCTCTCTCTTCCATGCATTGCTATAATTCTCCCTCCTTTTCTCTTGTCTTTTCTTCTTAAGACAGTGTATTCTACTACTCTTTTTTATTGGCTAAACATACCCTAGGGATAAGGGACTTGATCTGGCTTTGTGGTTCTAGTATATTTAAAATACACTTGAATTATTTCTATGATGAGGACCTAGGCCTTATTTGCCAAGGTACTTCACACATTTTACCATTGTTTTAACTCCCAGATACAGTAGAAAATAAAAAATCAAACTGTTAAGTTAAAGAAATGGAGAGCTACAGTGTTACCAAATCATGCCCTTTTCCCTGGGCAACATGTTCTAAGATACCAACAGATGCCTTGGGTAGTACTGGACGTGTGTGTGTGTGTGTGTGTGTGTGTGTGTATGCTATTTTTCTTTCTATTCATACACATACAAATGTAGTGCCTTTTCCATCTTAACCAAGCACTTGGCATGTATTTGGTCTAAACTTCTGCCATTTGAGGTTCAGCAGCAAAACTAGCACAAATTTTTTTTCATTCTTCATAGTTGCATGTATAGAAGATTCATTCTTAAATAAATCACAGCAACCTCACTATGCAATATATTTTCTTTTTTAACCTGTATATGTGATTTATTTTCTTAAGTCAAGAACATTCACTTTTTCATTAACACACTGGTTGCCTTCCTTTTGTACTATCTGAATTGTGTTTTAGGGTCATGATTAAGTGAAATAAATGTTACTTAAATGCAGGCACTGCAGTGCCACAACAGTCCATTTGATAAACTGAAAGAGCTGCTAAATTCGTAAATGAGCAGGTAGCATGGATGTGTACATGAGGATACAATGGACAAAGGAATGGTTCACATTCAGGGCAGAATGGCATAAGAATTCATTATACTACTCACAGTGGCATGTAATTTGATACTACAACTGGTTTATTTCTGAAAGTTTCCATGAAATATTTTTGAATTGTGGTTTTCTGTGAGTAATTTAAGCCACAAGAAGTAAGACTGCGTATAGGGTACTACTGTGTGTTGTTTTGTGTATGTACACAAGTTTTAGGGGTCAGATAGGGTTATTGGATCATTGTATCCAGATACTGGTGTACCTAAAACTGCCCCAACACTGTTCTAGGCTGCTCCCTGGGTTCGTTGTTTATTGGTTCATTCATTCATTCCTGTGCTCAATCATCCATGTGCTCATTCATCCATCTAATGTGAGTGCCTTCCCTAAACCAGGTACTGGTCTAGTTGCTATAGATAGTATAAACCAGTGAGCAAAACAGAAGTCCCCACCCTCACAGAGCTCCTAATTATGTGGGAGGAGTAAGACTGCTTTGTGTAAGAATGTGATGGTAAGATTAAGATTGTATGCTTAGCCTACATTGGGTCTTAACAACTTCTGGCATGACCTTTATAATACTTGGTTTCTTTGGTATATGATACCAGTTACAAAACTGGGAGCATGGAGAAGCAGAGATTAATGTAGGCTGGAGAAACTGGGGAAGTATTGCAGAATGACTGGAATTTAAACTAGAAGTGGAGAACAAGGAAGAGAAGGCTAACTTTAGGTAGGTAGATGCAGATTTGTTTTATTCCTCGAATATGGGAACAGGATACTAAAGGCAAATAAACAATAAATACTTCAATATGATTTAGAGGGTTTTGAAATACAAGAAGTAAAAATCAAAATTTGGGCAACTTTGAATACTAAGTTGTGGACATTAGAATTTCATTACTCTTGATTTACAGTAGTTTTGTAGGTTCTGGATGAAGAGTACTGATTAAAATGTAAACAAAAGGATGAAGTGGCACTCCGGGAACACAGAGCAAGGTGGGATTTCTCCTGCTCTCCATTGGTAAATAGCTCCGTGTCCTTGAAGGGTAAACACGAGCTCTCGAGACTGTGCTAGGAACACTGTGGAGGTATTCTGCAGTGTTCAAGATTTTTACAAATAGGTACATTAGTCACCTCAGTGTCTCCCCCAGCATTTCTGCACTTGTGGCTTTGAGAGCTTTTCTCGTAGGAGATGATGTCAGATAATACTGTGAGGTCATAGAGGTGAGGGCCGTTTTAGGAACTGATGTGTGATGAAGAACTGAAGATGGCAGTGTACAGTGGGCCCTGTGTGGCTTACGGTGCTGTAAGCCATGGAGCTCTGGACTCAAAGCTCATGGCTCATGGCTTTGAGTCCAATTTCTACTGATGAGCTGTGGGATTCTGAGTAACACATTTGACCTACCTGAATTTTGCCTGCACTTTTTTGTAAAACACTAATTGACAGTTTACAAACATCACAAGGTTTTAGCAACAATTAATTGAGATAATGTGTAACGATATTCGGTGTAATATTTAATAAGCATTCATAATGAGTGTTACTGCTATACTAACTGATTTGCTTCGCAATTCATAGTGAGATAGAACAGCAAAAGAGGATGTTTTCTAGGCACTGCATGCCAGGCCCTCATCTGGGAGGGATAAAATGACTTAACAGGTGTTTGGATTCATTAGGGAATTATGCAGAATTTCTCACTTTCCTCATCATAATATCTGGTTTCTCACAGAAAGATATAGTGGGACTATATTTGTGCTCAGTTTATCATATCACATGGATGACTGCACTTCTTTAGATTGTTGAAGGAACGAGATACGTTAGTTGACTTGAGCAGAATAGAAGAGAAATGAATTTGTTAGGAAATATGATCCTTACCATAAAACTTCTGGTGAGTATAGGAGTTATTATAGAAACACGTTCTAGAGTGGAATTTCCTGATATTACCTAAAAGGTAATGGTTGGGTTGCAGGTTAAGTAAAGACACTATTGCATCCTGTAATTTTTATTTTCTGGCAATAAAAATTTATAGAAGTGTTAAAGTTTTTCATCTTTTGGTTTTATTAATGTTTGACTTGCCTAGGGCATGAGTTGCATGAAGTTTCTGATTATGAGTGCTGCTGGTGTGCACAACTGCACCGCAGGTGCCAGATGAGGTGCTGCACCAGGAAACAAAGACAACTGGTGCATTTGGACAAGGGTACGGTAACAAGGCAACAAGAAACCAGAGGTTCTCTCCAAGTATTTTAACTCCTCTCTCCCACTTCCCCTTCCTTGGTGCTTAATCCACACTTACTGAGTGCCACTCAATCACCTGGCCAGAGCTGCTTGCCTGACTTCCAGCAGGATTCTGAGCACCAGGAGCCAGTCAAAAAAATGATTGACAGTTCAGTCAGAGTCTACTAAATCTCAGCTGTTAAAGCAGTCAGAATTCCCATTAGACAAATGCTGTTTGGACCGAATCCAATGATAATAATCTACTAAAACAAGTTGCCTAATCTTCTGAGTTAACTTCAAAAGAGAAGTAGATGCAGGGTGAATTGAAAAATGTTTGCACATGTAAGTTCCATTTATTTAATTTTAAATAATTAGGGTATGGCAATGATTAGTGCTAATTGGAGCTGTGTTGGGCTGGAAGAATTACCCAAATCTGTTTTGAAGACTCATGAGAGACTTTTGCGTGAATCTTACTTAACTCGAGGGTGTGTTATTGATAAGGTTAAAAATGCACTGTTAATGAAAGAAATCCCAGATTTTAACCTAATCTTAAATAATTTGAAATGCAATACTGTAACGATAGCCAAAAGGGTAGGCATGCTTAAAAAGGAAGATAAGTGGGTAGAGTTATAATGACCTTCGAAATAGGTGTTTAATGAATGTAGAATTCTTTTTTAACTAACTTGAAGTCAGATTAATCTTTTGGGTTGTATTGAAGTCTTGTTCAAATGGAAGACAAGTCATGCAATGATTATATGGACTTCAGCGTCTTCAAGTGCTTTTCTGTTCAATCTTTTTGTGAAATTTCCTGTGAACTCCGTGAACATCTCAGTTTCCATAAATGATTTTTAAAAGTTAGTATCAGATAAAAAAAATTTCCAATTTCACCTTAGAAAAGGATAGGAAGAAATTAGGCAGATTACAATTGCACAACAATTTCTTCTGTTTAGATTGGTAGCTACCACCCGCAAGCTGCAAACATTGCATAATTGCCTAGTGAATTCTGGCAAGAAGACATTTCTGGAGAGGCTATGAGAATAGCATCTATCCTGAAAACTTCAACGTTTGGAGAACAAATGAAAATACTTGCTCATCGCCGTTTGGCAGACAACCTTAATAATCACTATGTCTGCATTACATGAAATAGAAAACTGCTTTGTTATATGTAAATTCGATGCAATATGAAGGTTACCCGTTCAATAACTAATTCCATCTCATAAAGGTGCAATTAAGAAAGGTTTATTTGGTACAAATGTTAATCTGTAATAAATATTGCCATTTAGGCTTATCATTTAACTTTATAAAAAGAAACTCACCTGCAAGTCATAAGATGTATAGAACTAAAAAAATTACCTTTTATTTTCCATGAAAACTCGAATTTTTTTTTTGTCTTTGCCAACATTACCCATTCCCAGATTCAATTTCTGTTTCTAAGCTGATTTCAAATAACTATCCTTAGGGGCCTGCTGGTATCACTATCTTACTAATCCATATATTATATTGTGCTGTATCCAGGGGAGTCAACTAAATAGTTCAACAAGCATTCAGTTGGAGAATTGTTTTTTTCTGTGATACCCTAGCAGCCAGAATTCCCTTTGTGACGCTGATGTACTTGGAAGTTTGGCATGAGCATTGCTTGATCCCATTTTATCTCAGACGGTGGTGGCAGGACAGGTGATGACCCCACTGCTGGCTCTGCAAACCTAGAGTGTCCCTCCCAGCTGACCTTGTGAGGATTCCAGTTCTGTCTGACTCTGCTCTGAATGACTAATAATTATGGTGCCCGAATAAGTACCACAGTGTTGTCTGGGAATTTCTGAGTGGTTGAAGTCACTGGACATTGAAAGCAGAATTATAAAATCAATGGATACTTTCCCATGTGAAAATTTTGTTTTAAGAACTCTAATTGCACTGCCTCAGTTGCCCAGTCAATTAAACCAGTGTTATTTTATAAATCAGTGTTATATGAATAAAGACAAAAGTGCATGTGAGATAAGTCTCTAGAAAGGGCTGCTTTTTTATCTGAGAAAAAGTGATCACTTGTGCATTTGAAATTGAATTTATGCTTTGTATGTAGCAGAAGACATGTGTAATTACAAAACACGTTCCCATATAAAATTATCCATTGAAATTATACTCATTAATGCACAAATCTTAGTTATATATATTTATTTGTATATACAAAATCTTACTATTGGTGTCCTTTGTATTCTTTTAGGAAAACTCCCACACTCATTAAATAGCTGTCTATTATGATATCTTTGAGAGAAGAGGGGCTGTATCTTAGCTCCCCACTGAGTGAAGTCTCATTATAATTTGTCTCTTTATGTTTCTGAAATGCTGGACTCACATGCTTAACTCATTAATGAGACTGGAAGGCATCTCATAATGGCTGGTTTGTCACACTAAAGCCACACAGAGTTAAAAGAATGTTGCAGTTTAATCCATTGGCGCAGGAAATGCATTTGCAATGCAGTTACCCAGTTGAAGAGAGTTTGATAGAAAAAATTTCGTTTTCCAAATTCAGTTAATTTTGAGCTCCCTTAACTTTATTCTGCCCCCCACCCGAATTAGATATATTCTTAAAGGACAGTGGAAAGAGTTCAGCATTTTCATAGTCAAAGAAATGTCCTCTTGTGTTTAAACCTTTTTTTTTTTTTTTGCTTCTTAGGTTACAAAGGATATTTTCTTCACATATTTTCTTTATAAAGACTGGATTGTTTTGGGCTAACCTGATTTGACCATAGTGTACTGCCCGGTGGGAAGTGTTAAACCTCTCATTTTGAGCTAAACAAGATTATTCTGAAGGCTGGCATTCAGGGCTTGCTTTTAGTGTAATGGGTTAGGGGCTGTGGCACACCCCTTGCAGTTCCACTAATTGAACTCTTTGGGTACTTGAGTTTCTAATAGTTAGCTCTAGAAGGGGCTTGCCATGGGTACACAAGAAATTGCTAAGTGCTTGATTTCCCCATTTTAGCTTAATGAGGAAGAATGGGTCACCATGCCAACCCAAACACCATGGCAATGGTTTGGGAAGCATCCTTCCCTTGATACTTCCTTCCCATTTAGGGATTTATAATAAAAAAAATTGCTGTAGAGTGTTAGGCAAAAAACAAGGAGGATTTAAAATAAATACCATTTCCTGCAATACATATTAAGCAGTAGGTCAGTTCAACTCAGTCTTATTTCATTCCCTTTGGAAGGCAGATAAAATGTTAGCAGGTACTTACGTTGGTCTTAGTTTTCAATTGTTCCTTTTTCCTTTCCAGAGCCTTTCAGATACTGATCTATCAAAACTCAACTATTAATTTCAGTTGGCTCTTGAGAGCTTTAACTTTCAATGACATCATTTCTCAAATATACTTTATTATTCAGAATGGTTTTAGGCTTGCAGAAAGATCAAGAAAGCAGAGTTCCCATGTAATTGGCACTTATTTTCCCTGATTTATGAACATCTTATATTAGTGTGGTGCGTTTGTTGCCATGAATGTCTTTTTATCTTCCAGGTTGTCATCTAGGATAACGTGTTATATTTGTCATGTGTCTTTGAGCTCATGATCCCGGTAGTTTATCAAATTTTGAAGACTTTGACAATTTCAAGGATTTCCTAGTTAGGTATTTTGTGGAATGTTTCTCCATTGGAATTTGCCTCAATTTGTTTTTCTTGTCGTGATAAGGCTGGTATTATGGGTTTTGAGAGAAAGAACACAGATGTAAAGTGTTGTTTTTAGCCCATCATAACAAGTAGGCATAATCTCAACATGATTATCACTCTTTAATATTGACCTTAACTACCTGTCAGAAATAGTTTTTTCTGGGGTTTGCCACATCAAAGGGACTGCCTCTCCATAAGTCCTCTATCCATATTGTACTCTTTGGAAGGAAGTCATTATGTACAGAATGAGCTTTAGTAGTGGAAACCAGGCTCCCAATCCTTAGTATTGCCTTAATTATTTGGGATTCTTCTTCAAAGGAGAATTGATCTCTTCTCCCTGATTACATCATCTGCTTATCAGTATGGACTCATGAATATTTATTTTAGACTTATAATCCAAGAGTACTTCATTTGGGATTCGGCTTGTTCCAGCTTTGGCCATTGGGAGCTCCTTGCGCGGCTTGTGATTTATCCCTTTGACACCTGAGCAGCAGTGTATGTGTATATGTGTTTGGAGCACTTGCTCAATTCTGAGACTATAAGTATCCGAGAATAAGATCTAGATACCAGGCAATAGGTAAAAGCCATTTAAGGAGTAAATGAAACAAACTTGAAAGTTGAATTAAGAAAAAAAATTGCTTTTGTTGTTTTAAAAAGTGGTTAACTGAAAGAATTATGATCATCTTAAGTTTGTTTTCATATTACATTTTTTTACTTTTTAACTTTTCTAAATGGACATTTTTGCAAACTTGATATCACAGGTATAGGTAAAGATTATGAGGAATTTCAAGTAAGTTAATAATTGTAACTGTAATTGAAACAAGGAAAAAAGCCTATTGTTCCTGGTGTTCATTTGCTAAAAATTAACTCAGATATATTTGATTTAAAGCTTTAATAAATAAAAGTGTCAGTTGTTAAATCAACAATGGGAGTCAATGTGCACCTACTTCCCATGTTGTATCTCTGTCCTTAATGTGTTATACTATGCAAATTAATGGTAAAACTACTACTCAAACAGTACTCTATACTTTGTGTGTCTGTGTGGGTACAGTCTGTTGAAGTCTTTACTTAGTATATACTAAGTTGATCTTCTGTATATAAAGATAATTGAAAATCAATCTTGATGAAGAATGGGATGGGAAAAGGAGTAGGAGATGGGATGGTTGCGAGTGGGAGGGAGGTTATGGGGGGGAAAAGCCGCTATAATCCAAAAGTTGTACTTTGGAAATTTATATTTATTAAAGAAAAGTTGGAGGAAAAAAACTTTAAATAGCATATGTTATTAAATTAGATGCATTAAATATGCCTTAACACTATGAATTTTTACATGACTGTTCTCTGGGGGCTGGCGCTGTGGCTCACTTGGCTAATCCTTCGCCTGCAGCACCGGCATCCCATATGGGTGCTGGGTTCTAGTCCCGGCTGCTTCTCTTCCAGTCCAGCTCTCTGCTGTGGTCTGGGAAGGCAGTGGAGGATGGCCCAAGTTCTTGGGCACCTGCACCCGCGTGGGAGACCAGGAGGAAGCACCTGGCTCCTGGCTTCGGATCTACCCAGCGCTTGCCGTAGTGGCCATTTGAGGGGGTGAACCAATGGAAGGAAGACCTTTCTCTCTGTCTCTCTCTCTTACTAACTCCATCTGTTAAATAAATAAAAATTAAATAAATACATGACTGTTCTCTCCTTTCATGAAAACTGTGTAGTGAACCATAATCTTAACTAAAAATGGAAAATTTTCATCAGTGAATCTCAATCTATAATTAATTTATTAAGCTCTTATATGTTTAACTGGAGTTGTAGTAATGATTTCTGTGCATGTTTGAACTTAACAGTAAAATTATGGTATATTACAGAGTTAGCTTAAATGAAAGATTTCCTTATTCAAAATTGGAATCTTAATAACAAGCATTTTAATAACTCTGGTCTTTCAGTTCTTTCATCACAAAGACTAGATATATCCATTGATTGAACCTTTTTATATCTTTTTTTTTTTAAATTTTTGAGTTCCCTATTCAGTTCCTTTCATCCATTTAGATTTTTACAATTTTTTTTGATTTTTAAAAATCCTTTGATTTTTAAAATTTTTTTAAAGATTTATTTATTTGAAAGGTAGAATTACAGAGAGGCAGAGGTGTGTGTGTTGGGGGGGTTCCATCCACTGGTTCACTCCCTAGATGGCCACAACAGCCAGAGCTGCACAGATCTGAAACCAGGAGCTTCTTCTGGGTTTCCCACGGGGGTGCAGGTGCCCAAGGACTTGTGGGTAATCTTCTGCTTTCCCCAGGCCATAGCAGAAAGCTGGATCAGAAGTGGAGCATCTGTGACTTGAACCGGTGCCCATATGGGATGCCAGCACTGTAGGTGGCAGCTTCACCCGCTAAGCCAAAGCACCTCCCGCACCTTTATTTTAGAAATATAAAGCATTAAAATTACTTAACCTGGTCTGTTAGTAGGTATGGAAATTTTTTTCTAATCTTCTTTAGAGGGTAATATTAATAAGGAAACTCATTTTTTAAAAAGATTTATTTGATTTATTTGAAAGACAGAGTTACAGAGAGGTCAAGACAGAGATCTTCCATTCCGATGGTTGACTCCCCAGAGGGCCAAAACGGCTGAAGCTGCACCTTCATCTACAGCTCATGAAAAGCAAATGCAGAGTAACAGATACACAAATTATGGAAGATGGGTTTTTCATCTTCAACTGAAAAATATGTGCACATACAACAGAATGGAGTAGTAACTATTCTTTTTATTTTTTAAAGATTTATTTATTTGAAAGACACAGTTACAGAGAGGCAGTGGCAGAGACAGAGAGAGGTCTTCCATCCGCTGGTTCACTCCCCAGATGGCCACAATGGCCAGAGCTGCACTGATCCAAAGCCAGGAGCCAGGAGCTTCTTCTGGGTCTCCCACGCGGGTGCAGGGGCCCAAGCACTTGGGCCACCTAATACTGCTTTCCCAGGCCATAGCAGAGAGCTGGATCAGATGTGGAGCAGCCAGGACTAGACCCGGCGCCCATATGGGATGCTGGCATTTCAGGCCAGGGCTTTAACCCACTGCGCCACAGCGCTGACCCTAGGAAACTCATTTTTATTTTAAAGAAAAACAGAATTACTCTGACAATGTGATGATGGCAAAACTTTGATTAATCACACCTGTATGTTCTAGAAAGAATCCCTAAGCATAATTTTAGACACACATTCCTTATGTTCAGAAAATTAAGCTTTTATATTCATGGCTGGGGTGCATATCTAATGAACTAATATCTAATTGGGAAGGAGAGGAGATGAGAGAAATCCTATATTAAAATAAAGAAACCTTGGGACTTTAAAATGAATGGTAGATACAAAATAGAGGATGCTGGATTTTTGTTAGGTCTGGATAGCCTTTTTCTCTTAGTCATACAGCTTTCAGACCCTGATTTTTATCTACTTTATTATTATAGCAACTATCATTGCCAAGGGCTTAATTTGGAATTAAATGAGCCTTATGAGTAAGTAATTTATTCTCATTAGTTTGCCAAAAAGTGAGTCTCTTGATGGTTTTAATACTCTAAGGCAGAATGTTTACATTTTTCTTTCATTGAGAATAAAATATTCCTTTTCAGTTGCATTTGTGTCCCAGAAAATCTGAGATCAACAGATGATATTGAAGCTGCCCTCATCAATGGCAGTTTTCCTTAAATAATAGAGAAGGGTGCTGTCGTAGTTGAATTTTGTTTCATTTTTTTTTAGTCCATCTTCCATAGAAGAAAATAATTCAGTGCAGGCCTTCTGTAACGCCATCAATACTAATTAAATGGTAGAGTCTTCTCATTAGCTCCTCCCTCAACTTCAGGTGGTGCAGAGAAAATCTTGATGTTTTATGATAAGTTTCACATTAGATGCTTTGTAAACTATAGCTGTGTCAAAATATCAGCATAAAGCTTGTTGGCCATGCATCTTATACTGCTGGCTGATTTCTACTCTGTAGTTTTTCTATATCTGTTAAGTCCAGAAACTCCTCAAAAATACTATAATTACAATTTATAATTAATATTTAGAATATTTATACTATAAATAGGATAATTAAAGACATACATACTTTGAGTCAGGCTCTGTGTCACCCTCTGAGGATTTGAGATGTGTCAGTTTTTATAGCTCAGCTCTACAAGAGGGCTTTTGGATAATATTATTGTAATTCTGTACTCCAGCTGGTGTGCATTGTGTTTTTATTTAATTTTCTCGTGAACTCGAGGGATTTATTAGCAAGATGAAGATAAAGATCATAGTTATTTAATTGCAGATGGATTGTCTTGGGATGTGGAAACATATTTTTTAATGCTGGGGAAACTTTATAAATAGTGAATGTGTATGGTCGTGACCGTAAATAATAAATATTGAGAAGTATGAGGACATACACATTAGGTACCCATGTGTTCATTACCTCAATTTACATTTGTTAATATGTTATTTGGGTGTTCCAGAGTTTTTTTCTAGTCCAGAATGTTTAAGCTTACGGATGTCAGGTTGTCAATCTTTATTTCATGCCAATTTGGAGTCCATGGATAAATAGAAATCAAGCACAAATTTTATTTGAAATGTTTATTTCACTTTAATAATGAGAATGAGCATCTTTTTAGATGTTGATTGTTTTCTCTGCATTAGTTGTCTGGGTTTTTAATCCATTCTTTCTATGGGGTTGTTTTGTCCTTTGTGGTTCATTTAGAGATTTTTTTTTTTTTTTTAATTCTGGGGACAGATCTGCCTTTGGTGTTGTGCAGTAAGCTCACTATCTCAAGCTTGAGTTGTACTTATGATAAAGGGCTGAACGCCTTGTCGTCTGGCCTTCATGATGCTCAGTTATTGTACTGAGAATTGAATTTGTCCCAGAACCTGAGAGAAAGCATTGTTTGTTTCATTATGGTTTGTTCATTTAGGATAAGGAAGCTGTGTCTTTAAACCTGGTGAAAGAGTCCAACAGCATCTGTAGTGTCGGTATTAGAAATTACAATTGCGTCAATAGGTGAGGATTCTCAGCCCTTGCTGCTGGAATCACCTACTGGGACTTGGCTTAAACCACAGCATGAACATATTTTTTAAAGCTCACAGTGGTTACTAACATACATACAGGTTTGAAAACCATCTTTTATTGCACTTCCCTTTTTTTCTTTTAAGATTTTATTTATTATTTGAGAGGTAGAGTTACAGGCAGAGAAAGGTCTTCACTGGTTCACTCCCCAGGTGGCCTCAATGGCCAGAGCTGAGTCGACCCAAAGCCAGGTAGCCAGGAGCTTCTTCTGGGTCTCCTGCATGGGTGCAGGGGCCCAAGCACTTGGGCCATCTTCCACTGCTTTCCCAGGCCATAGCAGAGACCTGGATCAGAAGAGAATCAGCCAGGACTTGAACTGGCACCCATATGGGATGCCAGCGCCACAAACAGAGGAGGCTTAGACCACTGTGCCACAGCACCAGCCATGGCACTGCCAGTCTTCTCTGAGAATGTTTTTCTAGATGGAGTAGAATATGGGGTGCTCCAAGAACACAGGGCCCCTCATGTTCCTTATGACAGTTTTACATCCAGTGCGTAGACGAACCCCTTGCACATATTGCAGCCTTAATTATGTGTGGAAGGAATTGATGCTGTAGTTACTCAATTGCAACGCTTTGTTAAAGCGCCCCATCAAAGTTTTACTCACGTCATGTTTAAATTTCCGGTACTTTGACTTCTCATCCCCTCACCCCTCATTTTAACGTTGTGTCAATGCACTGGGATACTCATGATTTACCTACACAAAGCTCTCAGAAATACCAGTATTGGATCAGTTTGGTACACCAAGCTAAAGTCAAAGAAATGTGAGGACAAATTAGATGCTCATTTCATTCCTAGTCATAACTCAATAGAAATTTGCTGCTTTGATTTAATTCTTAAAGCAGAGCTTTTTGAACTACATTAGAAATTCAAACCTTTTCCATGCTCTCGTTGCCTCTACCTTGTTTTTGAGACCATCTCCTGAGCATCAGTGAACGGGATTAGAAAGGCGACTTGGTGTTATCAGAATCTTATTTTTAAGATTAAAGGCATTAAAGAGATGAAGATTGCAGTTTCAAACTTAAGCTGATACTTAAAAACTGGTAGTGACTCACAAGGTCTTAAAAATTAAAACATTTTGACATGAACTTTACCAGTTGTCGCTCCCCGTCTTCGTGGAGGAACAACACAGGACCCTGCGCTGTTCTTTCGTCTGCTCGGCCCTTCCCGGGTTTGCTGCTGGTTCTTCCCGGGTTGGCTGCCGTCCTTCCACCTCCGTGGAAGGGCGGTGCCCCCTGCCACTTTCCCCACTTCCGCGGGGGAGTGGCACACCGCCGGCTGGCTCTCTCGGGGGCTGCACAGGTATTATTCGGATGTTCCCCTTAGATGTTCCTGGTGCATGTTGTCTCTCTCCTCCTTTATAGTCCTCTTCCACCAATCCCAACTCTGCTACCCACACGCCGAGTACGCTGCTCTCCTCCAATCAGGAGTAGGATCAGCTCCTGCAGGTCATCACTCAAGTTGGCGAGAGGCAGCTGCGTAGAAGTTGTTTACTCCCTTCTCAGCTCCATATTGTGGGAGAGCAGATGCAAAGAATAAGTCTTAATTCCAGTAACTTAGTCTAGCTCGAGTTGCTCCCCACACCAGTGGATTCAGTGTCCCTTTGATGTGGTGTCACTGATTTAGCTTTTACAAACCCCAAAGAAGAATGAGCATGTGAGACCATCTCACTCTAGAACTTCATTATAACTTTTTTAAAAAAATATATATTTCACTTGAGAGACAAAGAGACACAGACATGCAGGGATACAGGCAGAGACAGAGATAGGAAGAGTTCCCACCTGTTGGTTCATTCCCCATTTGTCCACAACAGCTGGGTCAGGCAGAAGCCTGAGTTGGTGGGAGGGACCCAAGTACTTGAGCCACTATCTGCAGCTTCTTAGGTTGCACATTAGCAGGAAGCTGGAGTTGGGAGCAGAACTGGGACTCGAATCTAGGCATTCAGATAAGGGATGTATCTGTTCCAATAGCATCTTAACCCCTAGACCAAGTGCCCACACCCAGGACTTTGTAGTATTTGTTGAACCTAATCATGTCATTTAAAAAAAAAATGGGAAAGAGTATATGAAAGTATTTTGAAATGTAAAATACCAGGATGGGCATTGTGGCACAGCAGGCTAAACTGCCTGTTGCATTGCCTTCGTCCCATATCAGAGTTCCTAGGATGCGGTCTTAGCTTTACTTCAGATCCAGCATCCTGCTGATGCACCTGGGAAGAAGCAGATTATGGTTCCAGTCCTGGAGCCAACTAAGTGGGAGGTCCAGATGGGCTCTTGGCTCTTGGCCTTGGCTGGCTTAGTCTAGGCTGTTGCCAGGCATTGGGCAAGTGAACTATCAGATGAAAGATCTCTTTCTCTCTCTCTCACTCTGTATTTCAAATAAATAACTTTTTTTTTAACTTTTATTTAATGAATATAGATTTCCAAAGTACAGCTTATGGATTACAATGGCTTCCCCCCCATAACGTCCCTCCCACCCACAACCCTCCCCTTTCCCACTCCCTCTCCCCTTCAAGATTCATTTTGGTTTCTCTTTATATACAGAAGATCAGTTTAGCATACATTAAGTAAAGATTTCAACAGTTTGCTCCCACACAGAAACACAAAGTGAAAAATACTGTTTGAGTACTAGTTATAGCATTAAATATTAATGTACAGCACACTAAGGACAAAGATCCTACATGAGGAGTAAGTGCACAGTGACTCCTGTTGTTAACTTAACAAATTGACACTCTTGTTTATGGCCTCAGTAATCAACCTAGGCTCTTGTCATGAGCTGCCAAGGCTATGGAAGCCCCCTGAGTTCACCGACTCTGATCATATTTAGACAAGGCCATGGTCAAAGTGGAAGTTCTTTCCTCCCTTCAGAGAAAGGTACCTCCTTCTTTGATGACCTGTTCTTTCCACTGGGATCTCACTCGTGGAGATCTTTCATTTAGGTGGTTTTTTTTTTTTTTTTTTTTTTTGCCAGAGTGTCTTGGCTTTCCATGCCTGAAATACTCTCATGGGCTTTTCAGCCGGATCTGCATGCCTTAACGGCTGATTCTGAGGCCAGAGTGCTATTTAGGACATGTGTCATTCTATGGGTCTGCTGTGTATTTCACTTCCCATGTTGGATCATTCTCTTCCTTTTTTATTCTATCAGCTAGTATTTGCAGACACTATTCTTGTTTATGTGATCCCTTTGGCTCTTAGTCCTATCATTATGATCAATTGTGAACAGAAATTGAACACTGGGACTAGTGAGATGGCATTGGTACATGCCACCTTGATGGGATTGAATTGGAATCCCCTGGTATGTTTCTAACTCTACCGTTTGAGGTAAGTCAGCTTGAGCATGTCCCAAATTGCACATCTCTTCCCTCTCTTATTCCCACTCTTATATTTAACAGCAATCACTTTTCAGTTAAGTTTCAGCACTTAAGAAGAATTGTGTATTGATTACAGTATTCAACCAAAAGTATTAAGTGGAACAAACAAAAAAAATACTAAGAGGGATAACATATCAAGTTGCTCATCAACAGTCAGGGTGAGGGCTGATCAAGTCACCGTTTCTCATAGTGTTCATTTCACTTTAACAGGTTTCCTTTTTGGTGCTCAGTTAGTTGTCACCTATCAGGGAGAACAAGTGGTATTTGTCCCTTTGGGGACAAATTTCACTCAACATAATGTTTTCCAAATTCCTAACAGGGATCACTTTTCAGTTAAAATTTAAACACCTAAGAATAATTGTGTGTTAATTACAGAGTTCAACCAATGGTACTAGAACAAAAAAAAAAATACTAAAATGGATAAAGTATTACATTGTACATCAACCGTCAGGACAAGAGCTGATCAAGTCACTATTTCTCATAGTGTCCATTTCATTTCAACAAGTTTCAAATAAATAACTTTAAAACAGTAAAGTACTACATAAATTACTGCTAGTGTTTTTATCTTAATATTTTGTGGCATTTTTGTCAGTACAGACATGTGTAGTATTTAATGTGAAATAGTTTTCATTATTTACACCTTGACTTTGTAGTTTCCAGTAAAGTATAAATACTTTGTCAGCTTGGTATAATAAGATCACATCTTTAATCTTAATTTTTGATAGTAAAATTTCATCAACTTAAAGATTCTTTTATTAAACTTAATAAATGTTTAAAGTCATCTTGCCTCATACCATGTCTATTTCTATTTTATTTTAGAAATAAAATAGAATTTTGCAATGTTTAAAAAAATTATTTTCAAAGTCATAGCTGGAAAGAGAAAGGAAGAGACAGAGATCTTCCATCCACTGTCTCACTCCCCAGATGGCCGCAGCAGCCAGAGCTGGGCCAGGCAGATGCCAGGAGCTTCTTCTAGGTCTTCCCCACATGGGTGGCAGGGGCCCAGGCACTTTGGCCATCATCTGCTGCTTTCTCAGGCAGGAAGCTGGATAGGAAGTAGGACAGCCAAGACTATGAACTGGTACCCATATGGGATGCCAGCACCACAAGCAGTGACATTTACCCACTACACCACAACACCAACCCCAAATTAGGTAATTTTATGGCTAATTTCTTCTTGAGTTGCAAACTAGTAAAGAAATATGACTGAATTTCCCTCCCCCCCATGCTTTCATGCTTCTTAGCCTTTGTTTAGGTCTGATTATAGCATTTGTGTAATACCTTCACTCAGCCACTCCACCTCCCCACCCCTCCCACCACAAGGTAGTGTAGTAGATTGGCTACAATGTTAAAGGGGCTTTTGGTACAAAATCAAGATTGAATTGTTTTTCAAGGTCTGTTTTCTCCATCTGTGATGTCTCGTCTAATTTACCTTTGCCAAATGGTGTGCTTCTCCCTTGTACAACCTGAGTCTGCAGTTATATGATTGATCATCAACTAATTGCAACTTTTACAGTAAGTTGCTGTGGTTTTTGTCTCCAAAATCAGGAAATTTTGGAACTTTGCTGGGTAGAATTTCAGAAGAGCAATGGAATGATTTGAAAAAATTATTCTTCGGTAATAATGAGGCTTTGAACCCTATTATTTGGCCAGGACAGGCCTAATATTTAAAGATTGGTGATAGCTGAACATTACATCACTTTGACCATGAAAGATGCCACACAGCAGTACATGAATTAATGTTAAGCAGAAGTTTGGCACAGATATTTTTAAAACACTGAGGCAGTTAGTGCTGTGAATGTAACATTACTTTCATCTGGTAATAAAGAATAATCCCAAATCTTTAAGTTGTCTGTAATTTTGCCTTTCTTGCTGTTTCTTATTTTTCTTATACTGAATTTTTAACTAACCTCCTGTGCCGCCTTTTTAGACACAGAATTGCTTCTCTTTAATTTGTTTAAAAACATTTTCAAAATGACTTTGAAAAGTAAAAATGGACATTGTCACCAAAGTGTGGAAAAAGAAAGTCCTCAGGAAATTAGATATTTTTTTTTGTTTTCTATAAGAAAACTTGCAAGATTTTTATCATAGCTCATTAGTGAGTTCAAAATGTGAGAATCAAATAAGCTGTGGTAAGAAGGACAGCAACAGCAGTCTGGAGGAGCTTATTGTGGTGAGCCCGGTGTTGACATTTTGGACTAGGCTGATGATGGAAGAGATGGAGAAAAATGGGCAGATTCAGGATATGTTTGTGAAGTGGGAGTGAGAAGACTTGGTAAGGGATGCAGTCTTGAGGGAAAGAAAGAAGCTATGAAAAATAAACCAGTTACGTGGTCTGACCAATCCCCAAGGTGACAAAGTGGGAAGAGGAGCTGCTTGATGTGGTCGAGTGGGGAAGGAAGCCAAGACTTTTGTTTGTAAAAGATTTACTTATTTATTTATTTATTGGAGAGGTAGAGTTACAGAGAGAGGGAGAGACAGAGAGAAAGGTCTTCCATCCACCGGTTCACTCCCCAAATGGCTACAACAGCCAGAGAGGAGCTGATTGGAAGCCCAAGCACTTGTGCTGTCTTCCGCTGTTTACCCAAGCTGTTAGCAGAGAGCTGGATCAGAAGAGGCACAGCTGACACTCCATCTCATGCCCATCTGGGATGCCAGCGCCTCAGGCAGCTGCTTAACCTGCTATACCACAGTACAGGCCACCATGGAGACATTCTGATGGAAGTTGTATGTTTTTTTTTATTTATTTTTTTTTAATTTTTTTTTTTTTTGACAGGGAGAGTGGACAGTGAGAGAGAGAGACAGAGAGAAAGGTCTTCCTTTGCCGTTGGTTCACCCTCCAATGGCCGCCGCGGCCGGCGCGCTGCGGCCGGCGCACCGCGCTGATCCGATGGCAGGAGCCAGGAGCCAGGTGCTTTTCCTGGTCTCCCATGGGGTGCAGGGCCCAAGCACCTGGGCCATCCTCCACTGCACTCCCTGGCCACAGCAGAGAGCTGGCCTGGAAGAGGGGCAACCGGGACAGAATCCGGCGCCCCAACCGGGACTAGAACCCGGTGTGCCGGCGCCGCTAGGCGGAGGATTAGCCTAGTGAGCCGCGGCGCCGGCCGGAAGTTGTATGTTCTTAACAGTGTTGCTCTTTGTGGGTTTCTTTCAAACTAATCTCTTGGCTCATCTTTTTGTGAGATCTGAAGCAGCACTCTGAGTTTCCTGGAGTTAACACAGTTCTATACAGTGCTCCAGCGTGGCCATAAGAGATGGTGTTACTGGTGGGTCGTTAAGGTTGGGATGTGGAACCTGTCCTTACTGTCAGTGCCTCTGTGGGACTTGACTTGCTAAAGTCACTAAGTTCTTCGGTTAAAGGAGTTTACCAGAAACCTTGCACTAACATGTATACCCTTTAACTTGACTCTCACAATTTGTTGTCTTTATCTTGAAATAAGTAAATCTATTCTGAAATCCATTTGTTTTTAAAAGATTTCGTCAATGTGAAAATATTGGGATTCATGAGGAGTGTTATTAAATGTTAGTTGCCACTAATGTCAGTGACTATGATGGAAAAGAAGGCAACCTGATTTATCAATTCTGCAAAGAGATTCTAGGCAATGAAATGGGGACTGGAAGAGATATAGCTAAATGCCCTGGCTTGAAACTGAGCATCCTGTCAAACCCAGTTTTTGTTTTTTTTTTTTTTTTTTAACATAACTGCTCTATTTCCTCCCCAAGATTAAATTGTAAAATGAAAGATGGTTATTAGGTGCCTATTGATCTTATATGGAGTGCCAAGTAGTTGGGGGGGGGGGGTCTCATTTTGACCTGATGCTAATTGAGACAGGGAAATATATTAAACCGATTTTGCAGACATCAAAAAATGCTGCATTGGTTATTGGTATTTTATAGGAAAAAAACTAGAAAAGGTGTTCATTGAAAGTTATTTGCGAAGTAGCATTCTACATTCTCTCCTTCCTTTTTTTGAGGTTCCTCTCTCCCCAAGCGTGTTTGAGAAGGGGATGGAAACGAAGTCATGTTGTTTGAGAGAGTGCAGTCTGATTTTAAGAATTTGAAAAAGTACATATTGCATCTTCATGTGTTCATGCAAATGTTCTTGTGCAGTTTTGTTAATGGTCTTTCCCCCCCTCTTTTTCTGGTTTCAGAGGAAGAACTTGTCTCTTTGCCTCAGCATTAGCTTGTTAACGTTTTGGGGGACCTCCCTGTTGGGTGCCCGGCTATACTGGATGGGAAACAAACCACCGAGCTTTTCTAACTCGGACAACCCTGCCGCCGATTCTGAGAGCCTCCTGGCTCGCACGCTTACCTTCTTCTACTTGCCAACCAAGAATCTCTGGTTGTTGCTGTGTCCGGATACCCTCAGCTTTGATTGGTCGATGGATGCTGTGCCTCTGCTCAAAACAACTTGTGATTGGAGAAACCTACACACAGTGGCCTTCTATACTGGACTCCTCATCCTGGCCTACTATGGATTGAAGAGCCCAAGCGTGGAAAGAGAATGCAATGGGAAAGCTGTAACAAATGGCAGGCAGAATGCAAATGGGCATAGCTGCCATTCAGACACGGAGTACCGGAACTCAGAGCTTAAGCCCAGCTTTGCATCCAAAGTAGAAAATGGCATTAAAAATAATGCATCTCAGAGAACACAACTTCCTTCCACGGAGAACATTGTTGTCCTGTCTTTATCTTTGTTAATAATACCCTTTGTTCCTGCCACGAACTTGTTTTTCTATGTCGGCTTTGTAATTGCAGAGCGAGTATTATATATTCCTAGTATGGGCTTCTGCCTCCTGATTACAGTGGGTGCCAGAGCCCTTTATGTCAAAGTCCAAAAGCGGTTTCTCAAGAGCTTGATTTTTTATGCAACAGCTATGTTAATTGTTTTCTATGGACTCAAGACTGCGATCAGGAATGGAGACTGGCAGAACGAGGAAATGCTGTATAGGTCAGGGATAAAAGTCAACCCAGCTAAAGGTAATATTTTATTTTATACGTTTGCCTGGGCACTTTAGAATTTCAGCCTCACTTTCTGCCTTAAAATGCAACATTAAGAAAGAAGTTCTTTTCACACAATTCTTGCACTTTACTAATTTTTAAAGTTACTGAGTTACAGTAAAACCCATTTAGAGAGAAATCCAGTATTCCCTACTTAGAATAGGGAAATACTTTTTTGCATGTGTTCTTACTTATCTTTATCGAGTAGAATTAGAACTCCTGTTGTGTTCAGATCTTGACTAGCCCATGAACTCAGAGCAATGCTTGGTTTCCACATTTTCGTCCGCCAGGAAGGACTTCCTTTTCCTCATATGGTAAGAGTCAGGTATCCCAATTCAGTATACTTCAGCTCTTCTATTTTCCAAGCATTTCCCAAGGAAATCCGATATATTTACATTGCTACCTTAAAGTTTTGGAGGTAAGTGTATTTCTGAATCTTGGAATTGTGTCCCTAGATGTCAGTGTATACCCATGCAGGTGTGAGTTGCCCTGAGCTTTTCTGGGGCTAAGTAGACTGACAGCTTTGGGAGATGTCAGCAGTTAGCACATTCTTATTTTAAGGGGTCTCCAATCTCTTGGGAAATACACTTTTGAATACACAATGAGAAGGTTGATTATACCTTCCATTATTGCTTTTGATTCAGAAACTTATTTTGGCAAACCTCAGAATCAACAGCCAGAGTACAAAGTAGTTGCCTTTAAAACAAAAGTGAACAGAAGTGAATTGTAAAAGGCAGTTACAATGGATTATTCTGGTTTAGGCAAATTAAGTGGTGATGAGAGTGAGAGAACAATTGAATGAAGATAAATGTACAATTTTAGTGCACCCATGTATCACAGTACATAATGCCAAATAGTCTTGTTCTTCATAAGGTTATTCTTTAAATTGTGGTTGTATGTTTCAGCATTTGAACTGGCATTTTTCTAATCTTTGTAACACAGTTTTGTATGAGGTTTTGAATACTGAAAGTATGAAACTGTTCTGAATGGATGAAAGCTCCCTGCTACTATGTAGCAGCATATATATTCAAATATCTAGATACCCTGGAAGCAAATTTAACATCCTTTTCTGATTAGTACAAATTAAGTCAAGAGTTCAGTGAGAAACTACACATTTGTTTAAGCCAGGGAACTAATTGTTGGTACTTAAAATGCTTAATAGGTTGCAGGGACTCTAATGGGAAGTAGAAGCATTAAAGTTGAGCTAATGCATAGCATATAATTCCTCAATTTTCTCCGAATTTACCATGTGGCTTTCGTAGGTGGTGAGTACTGCCTTGTTTCTAATGCCTGGCCTAAGTCTTGCTGTCCAAATTGTTGCAATGAATTTTGCGGAGAGCTTTTTGGCTAGTTGCTCTTCACTGGTAGGTATTAGTATATAGAATCAGGTTAGGTTGTCAGTTTTTTTTCCTGGTGTTTAAGGTAAATACATAGGATGGAGTTCAAGCAAAAACCCTCAGAATGTTATTTGCATATCAGGGTTGTTCTAAGGATTTATTAAATTTATTGGATAAGTTTCAGGCTAAGTTGTTACAAAGACTCAAGATAGCAGAGGTTTAAATAAGATAGAAGCTTTATTCTTTCATGTAACAATCTAAGTATGTGCAGCACAGGGCTGATAAGATGGCGCCATGGGTTTTCAGAATCTGTGTGCCTTCTCTTTTGTTCCCTTGCCATCCCAGGGTGTTACCCTGGTCATCTGGTCCAAGATGGCTCATTACCACATCGGTACTTCAGCTGCCAGCAACAGGGGGAGAAAGGGCAAAAGATGGGTGGACCTACTCTCTCGAACAGCATATCTCAGGAATTGTACATGCCATGTTTGCTCACAGACCACTGGCCACACCTATCAGCAAGAAAGGCTGGGAAATGATATCTTCATCCTGGGAAGCCAAGTACCCAGCTGAATTACGTTAACTTGGAATAAGGAGAGGCAGATACTGAACTAATACCAGGGTGTATGGCAGTCTCCAACCAATAGGGCATGAAAACATTTTGTAAGCTCTTTTGTATTTTCAGCACCAGCTACTATTCTTGCTGCCAGCTGTGATTCTGAATAAGATAGTTGCGTCACACAATGAAAATGTTCTCTTTTTTCATTCATTGAATCACTCAGTAAAGCAACTGTTAAGCATGTCCTTGGTTTCCCACACATTTCCTGTCTCCTCCCAAATATTTGGAAAGTGCTTACAGAATTTAGGCAATCTAAAATATCATTGAATGAGTGCATGAATGACCAGTGTTATTGGTAAGTTCTTTGAGGCAAAAATTGAATTCCAGGGGCTGGCGATGTGGCAGCATCCCATATGAGTGCCAGTTTGAGTCCCTGCTGCTCTACTTCTGATTCAGCTTCCTGATAGTGCTCTTGGGAATGCAGCGGAAGATGGCCCAAGTACTTGTGCTCCTGTACCCAGGTAGAGTGCCAGGCTCTAATAGTTACCCATGATGCCTCCTTGGCTTTCCCACCCCACATCCATTCCATCAACAAATCCTGTCTGCTCTGTCTCCAGAAATACCAATACATTCAAAACTTGACCACATTTTGCCACCTCCACTGAGAATGCCAAGACCCAAGCAACCACCTTACCTCTGGAATTGTGTTAAGATTCTGATCTCTCAGCTTCTGTTTTGTTACCTTTTTGCTTAACTTACAGTTTCTTATTTCAAGTAAGGCTTGATGTATTGTGTAATAAGAACTCGGGTAAATAGATGGTAGTGTGAGCTTTTATGTTACTTTGTGTAGAAGTTGAACTGCATCTCTTTTAGTTGTCATCCAGCATTCCCCTGGAGCCCATTGGTGTGGTGGTAAGGTATGTGGAGGGAGGAAAGTGTTCTTTTTTATGATTAAATATCAGGTTTTATTGGCATGAGCATTTATAAGGTGTTGCTTTGCTTTTTTAAGATTTGTTTATTGGAAAATCAAAGTTAGAGAGGGAGAGGCAGAGTGAGCTCTTCCATCTACTGGTTCACTCCCCAGGGCAGGGCCAGACCAAAGCCAGGAGCCAGGAGCTTCTTTCAGGCCTCCCACGTGGTTAACGGGGACTCAAGAATCTTATGATGCTTTCCCTAGGCATTAGCAGGGAGCTGGGTTGTAAGTGGAGCACCCGAGACACAAACTGACACTCACATGAGGGTGTTCACATTGCAGGCAGCATCTTTACCTGCTGCACCACAATGCCAGCCCCCTCCCTTTTATGGTTTTGATTTTCTTATTGTCTTACCGCAGTAGAGACAGGGAGAGGAGAGAGAGCTGGAGTGAAAGGAAGGTCCTTCCCCACAGCTTTGGGATGTGGCTTTGGAGAGGCCTTTCCCCTGGAGAGCAGGCTTTTGTTAGGGAAAGAGCTCTGAGTATACTTCCTATGGTTGACTCTCCTGCTTAGAGTCAGGAGGCAGTGTTCTTGTCCCTTCACAGGTGGTGCCTCTGAGATGTAAGACCAACAGGGGGTTCCCTGACCCTGTCGTCCTCCGTGGTGTGCCATTCTCAAGTTAGTCCACACCAAGTCTGCAGCAGCTGGTCACAGCTACCTGCTCACTGCTTGGCTCCAACAGCTCCTGCTGCAGATAAACTCACCCCTTCTGCGACTTTGACTTCCCACCTTTTCTAGATTTCAGGGTAGTCGTTGGCTCTGGCTCCTGGTTCACACTGATGGTTTTGTAAAACATCACGGGCTTCAGTGTGTTTAGCGTTTTATTTTAAGGATGAGGGTGATATCTTCCAAACTCTTAGTCTCTGAGCTGAACCCCTGCTTCCATGTTTGTGCTTTTCCAGTTGTCCTGATGACTCTTGGGAAACAGAAGTCATTCTGCTGCCCCAGGTCTTCCACCGGCTCCCAGTTTCCCTGAAAGGAAAAACACATAACCACAGACAAGACCCTATCTGTGGGTACTGTCAAGAGGTTGAGGAAAATGAAATTAAAAATTAGTTTTATTTTGGTGCAAACATTTTGAAATTCTTGCCTAGTTTTGTCATAACATAGATTTTGGTTAGCTTTTTGAAAACCCCTTGTATGCATGGTTCTAGAAACTTTTCTGCATCAAATTTACCTTTACAATGTATTTTTATTTTATTTGAAAAAGAAACAGAAGCAGAGAGACAGAGGGAGATCTGTCATGTGCTTGTTCCCTCCACAAATGCCTGCAGTAGCCTGAGCTGGGCCAGCCTCGAGGCAGGAGCCTGGGACTCCATCCACGTCTCCCAGTGGGTAGCAGGGACCCAAGTACTTGAGCCATCACCTGTTGCCTTCCAGCATACACATTAGCTGGAAACCGGGTCAGAAGAATACCTCTCAGCGGAACCAGGCCCTACGTTTAAGAAGACTTGAACTTCTGCACCAAACACCTATCCCAGTGTAACTTTTTAAATTTATTTTTATTTTTTAAAATTTTTTTGTAAAGACTTATTTATTTGAAATGTAGAGTTGGAGTCAGAGGCAGAGAGAAAGAGAGGTCTTCAATCTGCTGGTCCACTCCCCAGATGGCTGCAACAGCCAGAGCTTGGATGATCTGAAGCCAGGAGCCAGGAGCTTCTTCCAGGTCTCCCATGCCAGTTCAGGGGCCCAAGGACTTGGACCATCTTCCACTGCTTTCTCAGGCCACAGCACAGAGCTGGATCAGAAGTACAGCAGCTGGGACTCAAACTGGCACTTATATGGGATGCTGGCACTGCAGGCGGCAGCTTTATCCTCTACTCCACTGTGCTGCCCCCCGCCCCCAATATAACTTAATTATATTTGCCATGAACCTTTTGAAATCCCCCCCCTCCTTTTTTTGACAGGCAGATGGACAGTGAGAGAGAGACAGAGAGAAAGGTCTTCCTTTGCCGTTGGTTCACCCTCCAATGGCCGCCGCGGCGGGCGCACTGCGACCGGCACACGGTGCTGATCCGAAGCCAGGAGCCAGGTGCTTCTCCTGGTCTCCCATGGGGTGCAGGGCCCAAGCACTTGGGCCACAGCAGAGGGCTGGCCTGGAAGAGGGGCAACCAGGACAGAATCCGCCACCCCAACCGGGACTAGAACCTGGTGTGCCGGCGCCGCTAGGCGGAGGATTAGCCTAGTGAGCCACGGCGCCGGCCTGAAATCCCTTTTCGTAACTACCAGCCTTTCCTTACCTAGTGCAGTTCAGCCCTCCTAGCCCCTTTGATGTGCTGCCTCCTGTGTGCTACTTAAGTCCCTGCCATATAGCTTTTGCCCTTGTCGGTTTGCCTTCCTGGAGTATGCTTCCCTGGGTATTCTGGCTGTGATTGACCACATTTCTTTTTGAGAATTTGTTCAAATGTGGCATAAACAGTAAGGTGTGCTTTCTGTAAAATTGGCTCTCCCATTAAAATTCAGCCTCCCTCTGCCTCTCTTATCAGGCATTCCCCATCCTCTCTCCCGGCTTCATTTTTCTCCTAGCACTCACCACGATTTGAGGGGCTGTGCTGTCTATATCTGTGTGTTTATCAACTGATTGTATTGTCTGCACACACTGGAATTATGATGCAAGAAGGCAGGGCTTTTTACATTTTTAAGTTGTGTTATATAGCAGTGAGTGCAGTGCAGATCGAGAAAAGGCCTTAAGTTAGGGATGCATCAAATAATAAATGTTACAGTCCTGGTGCTTCTCCTTAGGAGTCTGCGGTCTGCTTAGAGAGAATGTATGTGCGTGAAATAAGGCAAAAGTGTGAAATATGCTGTGAGTGGGGCAGGTGCTGAGGGATGTTTTCTAACAAGGGACACAGAATTGGGAGTGCAGTTAGTTTTGGATTCCGTGATGGCTGTCTGGGACGTAGGCTGCTATTCTGATATGGTCAAAACTCTCAGTCCAGGTGCTTTCCATTTTTTCTATTTGTAACACACTGAATAATTCTGGCTATAGTTACTTCTTTGGCATTTATAAGACTGGCAATAAGGCTTCCTTAAGGCTGATTTTTCTTACTGTATTACAGTGCTTGAACCTAGCAAAAGATTAGAAACCCTTTAAAGCCAGTCTTTCCTAAGTTTTCTGAGATTACAGACTGAGTTTGTTTTTTTCTTTCTCTGAAAGCCTTTGCAAATGTTGCTGTGCTGTCGTCTACTGTGTGCATTAACAGAACATGATTTGTTAAGCTCCGTGGAGCATTGTACATTAAAACGGCTGCCTTTAGGAACGGCTTCGTAGACAGCTGCCAGTCATTAGCTGATTGGAGGCAAGTGATGATAGGTGAAGCCTGTCATAGTGGCTGTGCAGCTAATTTATGGTTGAGATCTGGATTGTGGAGAAATGATAGCTGATTTGGACTATGTAAGCCACAAGTCCTATCTCATTATGTGGTTAATAACGTCAGAAAACTACTAGACATCGTTGATTACTGTAGTTTGCAGATTTCACCATGACGCTTTGCATTTTTGTGCTTAGCAAAGTGGAAATTTTCTATGTTGACTGCCTTAATGGTAAAGTCTTACTATATTTGAAAGGCTTTTTTTCATTTGGAAACAAAGCATTTTATAAGCCATACTGATTTGTATTTCCTTGAAAAAACATTTTGTAAGTCATCACAAGGCAGTTAAATATGTGAGCACTCTTCTTGCTGGCCACTGGCCTCATCAAATCCCCATGTGTCTTTAGCAATCCGTGTTATTTGGTGCCTTTGATCTTTGCTTCTGTGGGCTTCGGGGCGCTACACAACCTTGACTTTCTCTGACTTGCCACAGCTTTCCTCTGTGGTTTTGCTGCCTCCCTAGACAGATACATTCTCCAAGGTTTTGTCCAAAATGTGCTTTTGTGTTCCCTTTTCTGTTGTGTATATAACACTGCCTAATAGAAGGTTGGGGGAGGGGCATCCATAACTATGTCATTGGTTTTCTGTTGTGTTCTCCATTACCTCACTTTTTAAAAAGTTTTTATTTATTATTTTTGAGAGGTAGAGTTACAGAGAGAGAAAGGTCTTCCATCCACTGGTTCACTTCCCAGATGTCTGCAATGGCTGGAGCTATGCCGATCCGAAGCCAGGAGCCAGGAGCTTCTTCTGGATCTCCCACACGAGTCCAGGGGCCCAAGAACTTAGACCATCTTCCATTGCTGTTCCAGGCCATAGCAGAGAGCTGGATGGGAAGAAGAGCAGCTGGGACTAGAACCAGAACCCAAATGGGATGCCGGCACTGCAGCCAGAGAATTAACCTACTGAGCCACAGTGCCTACCCATCTGCTACCTCATTTTCTATGAGGATTTTTTTTCCACTTTGGTGATCAGCTAACACGTCAAACTCATCACTTCATCTCCCCAAAACCAATAACTTGCAAACTGACTTATTAAAGTCATAGTCACAGACTAATAAAAATGATTATAGATAACCAAATCAGTGAGCACATAAAAGTTAAAAAAAAAAAAAAAAACAAGGCTGATACCATATATGACCACGTTTTGGGTACGCAGAAAGGCATTTTAAATTACTGATTTGAAATTAAATTGGTTGTAAAAAGGGTTGATTTATTAACTCTGTCAGTTTGCTTTAAAGAATATATTATAACTATGCTATTTGTTCTCGTACATGAGTGACGGGGACCTAACTACCTGAGCCATAACCTGCTGCCTCCTAGGGTCAGCGTTAGCAGGAAGATAGAGTCAGGAACTGGAGCTAGGTTTTGAACTCGGGCATTCTGATATAGGACATGGGCATCTTAACTAGCATCTTAATTTTTTTAAAAGATTTATTTTATCTATTTGAAAGACTGAGTTAGAGAGAGAGGTAGAGACACAGAGAGAGGTCTTCCATCCATTGGTTCACTCCCCAGATCGCTGGAGCTGCACTGATCTGAAGCCAGGAGCTTCCTCCGAGCCTCCCACGCGGGTGCAGGAGCCCAAGGACTTAGGCCATCTTCTACTGCTACCCCAGGCCATAGCAGAGAGCTGGATCAGAAGAGGAGCAGCCAGGACTAGAACCTGCGTCCATATGGGATGCCGGTGCTTCAGGCCAGGATGTTAACCCACTGTGCCACAGCGCTGGCCCCCCCAGCATCTTAATTGACATGCCAAATGTCTGCCTTCTGAATGCCATCCTCCCAACTTACATATCTTTCCATATTCCTCCTATTTTCTTGCAATCTAGACCTCAAGATTGCCTTTTCTTCTCCATCAATTTATACATTCATTTAAAATTACTCTAGTGTTTATCTAGCACCTTGATTTTTGTACAAGGAGGGATAGCCTAAGAACTATCTTCCAATCTGGCATCTCATAAAGAATGATTGGCTCTGTTAAAGTTGCTTTCTTTAGATGATAACTGCGATTTAAAATTTTTAACTCTCCTTCTGCAAAAGAGGAACAACCTGTTAAAGTAAGCACAAGAGTATATAACAGCACTTACCGTGTGAAAATCACTTGACAAGCACTTGACCCATATAAAGCAGAGAAGGGTAAGCTGTGTTTCTTCCTGCAATATAAGGTTACAGATAATGCCACAGATAAAGATTTTTGAGAAGACAAACACAAGATGATTTTTTTTTATTTGTAGTCTGATGTGCATGCGCCTATTACTGATGTACACGTATTTCAAAGAAAATTCTAGATAAGTCTCAAAGAATTATAGAAAAACCTTAGGTATTAAATCTCGAAGTTATTGATAAATGGTTGGATCTAAGGAAGTGTTTTTGTGAATCTATGTTGTCAAAGTATGAGCCCCATTTTTACCTTTTTTTTTTTAAGACTTATTTGTTTATTTGAAGGGCAGAGTTACAGAGAGGCAGAGGCAGAGAGAGTGAGCGAGTGAGCTGATTCACTTCCCAGATGGCTGCAAGGCCAGAGCTGCACCAATCCGAAGCCAGGAGCTTCTTTGGGGTCTCCCATGCAGATGCAGGGCCCCAAGCACTTTCCCAGGTCATAGCAGAGAGATGGATCGGAAGTGGAGCAGCCAGGACTTGAACCAGCATCCATGTGGGATGCCAGAACTGCAGGTGGCACCTTTACGCACTACACTACAGTGCCGACTCCCCTCCCCCCATTTTTACCTTTATACATGTAAGTGTTAAGTAGAAATCTGATCTTTTTAGCTTAGTATATCAGTGCTGAATTCATTTGTAATTTTTAAATAAAGATTTATTTATTTGAAAGGGCTTCAGAGAAAGAGAGGGAGTGACAGAAAAAGAGGTCTTTGACCTTCTGGTTCACTCTCAAATGGCCTCAATGGTCAGCACAGGACCAGGTGGAAGCCAGGAGCCAAGAGCTTCTTCAAGGTTTCCCACATGTGTGGCAGGGGTTCAGACAATTGAGATGTCCTTTACTGCTTTTCTGAGGCTATTAGCAGGGAGATGGATCAGAAGTGGAGCAGCTGGGACGTCAACTGATGCCCATATAGGATGCCAGCGTCACAGGTGGTGGCTTTATCCCCTACACCACAGTGCTGCTCCTATTTGTAATTTTTTTTTTTTTTTTTTAAGGGAAAGGGTTTATTGGGAACACCCTAGAGACCGGAGTGAAGGGGCGGCGAAAGAAAAAGAGAAGGAGACTGTAAGAGAGCGAGGAGGGAGAAGAAAGATGAGAGGAGGAGAGAAGCAAAGAGAGCGCAGGAGAGAAGGGCCAAGAGAGCAGAACCAAGAGAGAAGAGCCGAGAGAGCACGTGTGCAGGAACAGGCCCTTTTAAAACTTCAACCGAGGGCGGGCAGGGAAGCAGGAGCAGCGAATCCCATTAGGATGGGGGTGGAGCCTGGCTCAGGGAGCTGGGCCATGTGGCCACCTGGGTACAACTGCGCCTGTTTCCTAACATTCCCCCCTTTTGTTTTTTATAAAGCAGGGTTTGTATGGGATTACATTAGTCCCAAAAGTCCAGGAGGGGTAGAGGGACGATGATCTGTCTGTAGAGCTACTTCCTGCTGACATGGGGCGATGAGGTACTCTTTGCTGGCATGGGGCGATGTCTCTAGCCGCTGTCTCCTGGGTGGGAGCTGAGTAAATCCTTGTTTTTGGTTGACTGCCTCATTGTTGAAGGCCTTAGTTTGTTCCATTATAACCTGCTGTAAACACTTAGACACTGTAGTATAAAAGACAGGGTTGATAATAGTAACCAGTGATCCTAAGAGTAGCATTAACCAGGTAATGAGAGGATTTCATAGAGAGGAAATGGGAGGGGGGGGGGGGTCTCTGGGCCCTTGTGGAGACAGTTTGATGGATGTGGTTTAAGCTGATCCCAGCCAAGACTGGGAAAAAAGCCACTTAACTTTTGCAGGTAGCTGGGCTTGTCTGTAAAGAAATTCTGAACAATCATACAACATTAAGTGGAGGAGAGGAACATCAGTACACACAGGTTGGGAATAGAGCCATTGGAGGAAAAGAAAGCTAGGCATCAGAAAAGTAGAGATAGGGGGCAGGCCTTTTAAAGGCTGTTCTGTACAGTGATCTGCCCTCAGGGAGACCCAGCAGGCCAGTCCACTGCAGTGGCTTTCAATATGGTAAGCCTGGGCTTCAGCAGAAGTCAGCTTGTGAAGAGCCCTGGCAGCTCTGCCAGCCAAGAGCTGGATCACTGGAAATGGACCTGTCCTGGAGTCGAAGGACGGCCAGGTCAGAGCCACAGATCTTATTGGCTCTAAGCTGAAAAGCCCTTCACTCAGCCCAGCTTCCAAAGTGACCACCGCAGCTGAGGGGACAGCCAACCAGGGTCAGCAACCTTGCAGGCAGAGCTCTAAATTTCCTGTTAGAGATGCCACCTGCCTTCACCTGGCCAGCTCTTCTCCCAGGCCAGCTAGGTAATGGAAGTCAACAGGGTGCCTTCCCCAAGGAGGTTCACACCTCCCTTAGGATGTAGGCTATATGAAGAGATAGATGAGTCTGAGCCTCATAATGTACAAGCCCACCAGATTATTATCAAGCCCCTTCTATCAGGTTCTATTTGCCTCTCAAACAGAAAACTTATTTGTAGCTTAGACAGCACCTTTCTTAGCTCCTCTAATAATGACTCTGTCCTTTGTTCTAGACCCTGTCTAGCCCACTTGGGCCTCATTCCTTTGTAACCATAACCTCTACTCTACCACCTATTTGTAATTTTTAAAATGGGAACAGTACTGTTTGAAAAGATATAATGGGAATTTCCATTATGTGCTTCTTGAAAATGAAACAATGATCACACTTAGTAAAGGTTTGATTCTCAAATATAATGTTTCCAGTGAAGAAACAAATTAAACAGGAGATAGCATTGAGGTACTTCAATGGCGATTCCACTTGTGATGGGAGTACCTAACCTGGATCCCAACTATACTGCTTCTGACCCAGCTTGTGCATTCTGGGAGGTCAAGTGCTTGGGTGCTTGTCACCCACACGGGGGGATCTAAATGGAATTCTAGGTTCCTTGAGTCAGCCTGGCTCAACCCCAGTTGTTTTAGACATGCAGGGAATGAACCAGTGAATGATAACTCTGTCTCTGCCTCTCACATGAAAAGCAAACTTCTTCTAAATTAAACACCTTCTTGAGGGCGGAACTGTACTAGAGACATCATTGCATCCTGTACTTAAGGATTCCAATTTTCAGTTGTAAATTGGTTGCCACTGTGAACATTCAGTCATCTTTTGGGAAAAAAAAAATGTTTTCATCTGTTTGTAAGGTGGGGGAGTGTGGGAGACGGGAAGCAGGGAGAGAGCATTTTCCAAATGCCTACAACAGCCAGGGCTGGGCAAGGCTCAAGTCAAAAACCTAGAACTCCATCCAGGGCTTTCTCTTGGGTGGCAAGGGCCCAGAGCAGCAGTTGTGGACATGATCTGCTGCCTTCAGGGATGGATTACCAGGGAGCTAGATCAGAGGCAGAGTAGCCGGCACTCAAACCATCCCTCTGAGAAAAAGTGGTGGCTTAACTGGCTGTGCCATGATGCCTGCTGACTCTCAGTCATTTTAATCTCCTGATTCAGTTTCTTTGTACAAAACACGATGGGATATTACAGTATAATGCAAGCATTTGTCTTTGGGGGAAACGATTTAGGCGTACGTTTTCGTTATAAAACATTTCTCTCCAAATTTTAAGTGTAGGAAACAGGAACTGGATTGGATCCACAGTGCGTCAGCTGGCAGTCAGTTTTGACAGGAACAGATTATTGAAGTGTCAGTGCACAGTTTTTTCTCAAGTGGCCTGGAATGGCAGAGGAAGCAGAGTCTTAAAATGCTTCAGGTTCTGTGAATTGGAGCTTGAAGTTTGCATAAGAAAGAAATGTGGTTAATTTTTTTTTCTGCTCTTCCCTTCTCTTTCCTTGGGATAAAACAGTCGATATCTGACTTTTAAAACGTGAGACCACCAGCAAAGACCGCAAGGTCTGGAATATTTTGAGATACTTTCTGTTTTACTTTATCAGTTGACTTAATCTCTTTGAGCTTTGCAAATAATCTTTGGTGGTTTGCGGTATTGGTACTGAATACCACATATCCCTACTTCCTTTGTTTTTGAATAATCTGAATGTTTTCCAAAGATGAATTCAAGGCATGTTCACTGTAGTGGTTAAGATGAAATGATATTGTCCATATTCATATACATGGAGAAAATAATTAAGGTTGAAATGACTTTCTGGTTGTGTAATGAAAACATTAGCATGATAATTATTGATACTGTACAAACTCATACATTTTGCATTTTATTATCTCCATTCACCATGTAATTTTAAAATTACTTTTGCTCTTGAAATTCTATTATTTAGAGCAACAATATAGTATTTTAAAATCGCTTGTGATCTTGCCTGTCGCACACCAATTTGAGATTCATTTTGAAGGCAGTGATACAGCCCCTGCAGTCTTTCCAGTACCATTTCTCTGCTCCGTGTCATCAGTTCTAGTAGCAAAGTCTAGATAGTCCTTTGGTCAGAGGTCCTTGTCTTGGTCGGTTTTCTGCTGCTGTTACAGACTGTCGCACAATGGGCCCCTGGTAAAGAGTAGGAGCTTATTTGGCTCATGGTTGTGGTGACTGGGAACTCTAAGGGCATGGTGCTGGCATCTGGAACAGGCTTATACTGCACCGTAACATGATAGAAGGACAAGATTAGGTTATTCTCATCATTTCTGTCTGGACTCACTGTGCAATAATGGCATTAATGCTTTCATTTCACATGCTATGAGTTTATCATCTCTTAAAGGTACCACCTCTCTAAGTTTAAAAGGCCAACTATATTTGCATATGAATTTTGGAAGGGACATTCAAACCACAGCAGTCACCATGCTTTCATTCTGGCTCTTGCTGGTCCTGGGCTCCTTCTTTAATTGAACCTGGAAAAGACATTTACTTTGAAGAATTGGAGTTAAAAAAAAAAAAAAAAGATAGGCTTGAAGAAGCATATCCTAATGCTATTTCTGATTTTTTTAAAAAAAATCTATTTATCAAAACACAGAGAGACAGAGTGATCTTCCATCCTTTGGTTCACTCCCCAAATGACCGGAATGGCCAGGACTGGGCCAGGCCAAAGTAAGGATCCAGGAGCTTCTTCTGGGTCTCCTATGTGGGTGCAGGGGCCCAGGAACTTGGGCCATCTTCCCCTCCTTTCCCAGGCACATTAGTAGGGAGCTGGATCAAAAGTGGAGCATCCAGGACTTGAGCTGGTGCATATATCAGATACCGACAGTGCAGATAGGTGCTTAACCTGCTGCACCACAGTGCTACCATTTCTGATTTATTATTATTTCCTAGGGATTTTTGCCATCCTGATATGTATTGACATACATATTTGGATATCAGCATTATTTAGGACTCAAGGGTGGTCTATGTGGATTTCTCACTATAAGACCTCATGCCTCATCGTAATTTTCAGCTGATGATATTCACTCAGCATTTAATAGAAATGTGTGTCAAGGCCGGCGCTGCGGCTCAATAGGCTAATCCTCTGTCTGCGGCACTGGCACCCCAGGTTCTAGTCCCGGTCGGGGCGCTGGATTCTGTCCCTGTTGCTTCTTCCAGTCCAGCTCTCTGCTGTGGCCCGGGAGTGCAGTGGAGGATGGCCCAGGTGCTTGGGCCCTGCACCTGCACGGGAGACCAGGAGAAGCACCTGGCTCCTGGCTTTGGATAAGTGCGGTGCGCCGGCCGCAGCGGCCATTGGGGGTGTGAACCAACGGCAAAGGAAGACCTTTCTCTCTGTCTCTCTCACTGTCCACTCTGCCTGTAAAAAAAAAAAAAAAAAAAAAAAAAAAAAAAAAAAGTGTGTCCAGTGGATGTGCTTGGTAGATAAGTTCCTCTGAGAATTTCCTGTTGGGATCCAATCTAGTTCAGATTGGGACTACAAGAGAATAAACCAGCATCACTCTTTGCTATACTGCTCAATTCAGATGATATTACCTTAGTGCACTGACCCTTCTGATTTGGGGACATTTTCTGATTTTTCCTAAGTGTTTTTACTTTGCTATCTATTTACTAGCTTGCTTTCACTGCTTGTGGGTAGAACTTTATAAGTAGTACATTTATGACTGTCAAATGCCTTACATCATTCTTTGTTTCACTGTAGTTTTCTTAATGTATGCAAAAATGTATTTGCTTCATATTCTTTTTTTTTAAGATTTTATTTATTTATGTGAGAGGTAGAGTTACAGACACTGAGAGGAAGAGACAGAGAGAGGTCTTCCATCCACTGGTTCACCCCCCAAATGGCCACAAAGGCCGGAGCTGCGCTGATCCAAACCTTGGAGCCAGGAGCCTCCTCTGGGTCTCCCACATGGGTGCAGGGGCCCAAGCATTTAGGTCATCTTCTACTGCCTTCCCAGGCTATAGCAGAGAGCTGAGTTGGAAGAGGAACAGCTGGGACTAAAACCAGCACCCATATAGGATGCCAGAACCACAGGCGGAGGATTAACCTACTGTACCATGGCACCGGCCCCTACACATTCTTTATTTTTATTTTTTAAAGATTTTATTTGAGAGGTAGAGTTACAGACAGTGAGAGGGAGAGGCAGAGAGAAAGGTCTTCCATCTGCTAGTTCATTCCCCAGTTGGCTGCAACGGCTGGAGCTGTGCCGATCCAAAGCCAGGAACCAGGAGCTGCTTCCGGGTCTCGCACGTGGGTGCAGGGTCCCAAGCACTTGGGCCATCTTCCACTGCCTTCCTGGGCTATAGCAGAGGGCTGGACTGGAAGAGGAGCAACCAGGACTAGAACTGGCGGCCATATGGGATGCTAGCACCGCAGGCGGAGGATTAACCTGCTGCACCACGGTGGCCCCTACATATTCTTTTAAGAACTTTGTTAGTCCTGTGATGGCAAAGAAGCCAAGAACAATTCACTTGTCCGTTATTCTGTTGTTAACAGCTCAAACTACAAAATAAAATATTTAAAAATAATAGTTGCCCATGATTTAATGCACACAGCAAAGATAATTGATGTTTTAAAAAAACTCATGGTTATTTACAAATAATTGTCCTTAATTTCAATTGTAAATGTTTTTATGCTCACACATTTTAGTCTTCAAATTCGTATTTTATTGAACTTTTCTTTTAAAAAAGATCATTTTTTTTAGAGGCTAACTTAATTTTCACCCTCTTAATCATTGACCAAAGTCACCACTAAAAGAATAACGTACAGAAATTAGCAGAGGTTATAGAGTACCAGTGCGGTAGATCAGAGATGTACAATATACCTATCCTAAGCTGATGTTTAAATAAATAATCTTTATTGTTTTCTACTTGCAAACCCCAAACTGGCTTCTGGAGTATTGAATATTGCTTTGAGTTGTGTTTTAGTTGGCCTCGATTCGATTAGCAATGTGTGTTCTCTATGGCATGCCCAAAGATAATGAATAGTGGAGGTATACCGTAAAGGTATACAGCTAATTGGTTCAATTTTTTCATGTATAATAACATTAATTAAATATGCATTTTCCATAATAACTTGCATTTCAGAGTTGCAGTCTATCATTGCATTTGATATTCTCAGTGACTCTGGAGTTTAGTATAGGAAGCATCATTATGAGCGTTTCACAGATGGCAACCTAATAGCAGGGCCAGACCCGATGATTTTGCTGGCTTTACGTGGCGTGCAGACCAGACATTCCTCACCCCTGCAATGGACCATCAATCTGCAGATGCTGGTGGGATGAATTCAATGCCTGTGAGATGTGAGGAATTTCTAAAAAGCCTTTGCTGAGGCAGTGTCATTGTTACATAAGTAGGGTCAAAATTTATGACATTCCAGTGTGTAGGTTCACCAAGTGTTTGATTAACTACTTTCAGTGATGTGATCGCCAAAAAAAGTTTCATGGTGTGATTTGGAGAATTTGGTGTTCCCAAATTCTTCCGCCTTGGCCAGTCTACTTGAAAATGGAAATTGGAAGCTTTACAGGGAACACAGGGTAGGTAAGTTTCGATGGAGAAGCCGTGGGAACAGTTGTACATAGGTAGAAATGAATGAGTGAAGGCAGGCACGGGTGAAATCCAGCATCAAGTAGAATGAGTGGTATCAGTAGCAGATCTGGACTACAGATGTGCTGGTGGCTCAAAGTCAAAGTCACACATTTGGTGGAGAAAGAGATGGTGAAATATGGACTAACAACCCTTAGCCGTGTTAAAACAGAAGCACAGGCTCTAGACCGTACATGTGGATGGTAGAGTCTAGCAGTATTCTTCAGAACACTTAACAGTATTCTATGATGGAAAGTCTGTTTATCTTTTCTAATTTAATAGTTTTTCTTGATGAGGAATAACTTTTAGATCTGTCTGAGGTAAATAGTGAGGAAACAAGAGAGTAAACTGCCTATTATAAAATTCCTGTAACTTGAATTATATATAAGCCTATAGAATATACATTCTGGTATAATATGAATCACATTCTTTGTCACACCTGCTTTTTTTTCCACATAATACTTTAGCTAGATTTGTTTTATTTCCTCAGTTTACATGATGGTTTTTCTTGCGATCATCCAAGGCATAATGACTTTAGGAACAAGTTCCTGTATTTATTTCCTTTGAGTCGTGTTGGATGACTTTCATACTTCCTGAAAAGCCAAGCCCACAAACGTTGACCCGTTCACAGTCTGTACTGGTGTGAGGAAAGTCCTGGTTAACCAAGGAGCGCGCTCACGTCAACCTGACTCCCTTTGCCCTCCATTTGCTCCCTATTCCCCCGAGATTAGGGAGGTTCATGTAATGAGTTTTTATGCCTACAAATGATATTTGTTCACTTTGTAGCTTTGGTACTACGTCTTGTGGAGCCCATCTACAGTTCAGGTGTTCCATAGTCATTAACAGGAGGGACCTGGCAACCATACTGACAGCATCAGCTTTTATTGGAGTGTCATTTTACTTCTCTAAAGTAATCTCCTCATCTATTACCAACTGAATGATAACATAATCCCATTTGTTATGAGCATTAATGTTGGTTCTGCATATATAAAATGTAGCCTGAAATTGGTATTAATTTGAATAGAAATGAATATAAATGGCTTTAGTCAAATATATGAGGCATTGATGTATTAGGCACACATACAGTAGTTAGAGTTATTTTCTTGTGCTGATGGTCTGGCACAAATAACTGCATGGTTTTACCCTCCTTTGGAAGTAGTTTCTTGTTTCAAATATGTAACTCAAAGTTGAAGGAAGGAAAAATTAAGATTTCTCCCTTTATCTAATGCAGTAAAATGCTTCAGTTTGGTTAGGTCTTTACATAATACTCAAGACATATATGGAGACAGAAGGTAAGTATGAAAGTTCTAAGGTAAAACATTGCAGCTGAAGGGAAGAGTCAAAGATGAGAGTCCTCACCAGTTCTGGTTGGCTGTGTTCTGTGTCCTGGTGCTGGCATGATAAAACAGAGAAGCATAATTAACTTATGTGGACCAAAATGTTAACCAGCTAAAAACAAAGTAATAATATTAAGAGAGAAATTTATCTTTTTAGCTAATCTTTCAAACGAGTGTGTTTCTAAATCATGAGAGAGGTATTATAGTATTTATAATCCATGAATATAGCTGTATATACTTCATTTTTAATATAAAATAAACGCTTCAAGATTATGACAGGAAATTGTGATACTGAGTATAAACTTACAACTAACATGTACTTGAACAAGGACTTTGAAATGATTTTGGTGGTATTTATTGCTGCAGATCACTTAGCATGGCTGGCAAGACCTCACATTTTATTTGGTCTCTAGAACAACTTGAGCAAGATGGGGTTATTTAATTGTTCTTCTGTCTTTCAAAGCACATAAAATAAACTGTGGCAGATTGGGACTAAGTACAAGAGGAGCTTTCAGTGTGAATTAAGGTCAAGTTTCCTAGCAAGTGGATACGTTTTAGATGTAGCTGAATATCAATGTGAAGGATCCTTGAGGTCCAAGTTATTCCTACTTACTTCTTGATGTTTTAACATAAAACTTTCTTTTTCTTTTTGAAAATAGACTGTACAGATCAGATTTTCCAAGGCCTATTTGGTGATTGCTGGAAGCATCCTTTTCCTTCTCGTAATTTAATGCCCATACTTCTAAGTGGTGTTGAAATGACTTGTTAAATCTTTATCAGATGTCGGGCATCTTACAGGCACTAAGAAAATCTTTATAAATGGACATAAGTCTCTAGCATGTTTGAGAGTAAAGTTTGCACAGGTTGTGTACATTCTGTTTCCTGCATGTAGAAAAAGTGACATTTAAAATTATGTTGACTTGGGGCAAGTGTGTGACCTAGCAGGTGCAGGTTAGGATACCCACATGCCACCATGGAGTGGTATCTGTCTCAGCTTCCTGTTAATGTGGAGCTTGGGAGGTAGCAATGGTGGCTCAAATGATGGGGTCCCTGCCACCCACGGGGGAGACCTGGATTGAGTTTGTGGCTCCTGGATCTGTACCTTTTCCTGTTGCAGGCCTTTGAGGAGAAAACCAGCAGCTAGTAGTGTACTCTGTCTCTGTCTCTTGGCTCTTAGAAAGTAACAGTTTTAAAAAATATATATAGTCAAAGATGGCTAAAACACAATATATTATTTGGTATTAATTTTTCTGAAGTCATGAAAATACAATTTGAAATATGGGTAACAGGTAGTTTTATTTTACTGTTGCTGGATTTTATTTGCGGCAGTCCTGAGATGATGACTGACTTGGTCTGACCTATTTTGATTTTTGTTATACTCTAGTTCCCAAATTAAATATGTAAAAATACTTAGTACCATAGTATGTTACTCTGTTTTATATTCAAACCCAGTATTGAGAGAGAGCAGGATACATACTTATCTCTAACTGTATTCAGATGTCTACAAACAAATTTATGGATGTTCCTTAGTATTAACTCTGCTACATGGGGAGCTAAACTTCAGTTATCACATCAGTAAAATAGAAAGGTAATATGTCCCAAATATCTTTATTAGCCTAAGTGAATTTGGGACATTTTCGAGTGTATAGTAAACATTATTATTATTATTATTATTATTATTTTATCATCCTTTTAAAATCCTTATTCACCTCCTCTTCTCCCTTTTCCTTTTTTTCTTTTCTCTTGTTCCACTGAGGCTGTCCTAGTTGCCACAAGGCAGGGCTGTGAAATAGTGCAATAGTTTCCACAAATTGAACCAATTTCTTATAAAACCGCGCCCCCCTTTATATTAGCAACTGGAATGAAGTGAGTTCTCTGAATTTTTGGAGACTCCATTGGTAAAAACTTTAAAAAGTGAGAGTGAGACTGGGTGAGAAACCTGCACCCCATTTTGATGTACCTGGGTTCAGTCCCCAGCTTTCAGCTGCCACTTCTTGCTGTTGTAGAAACCTGGGAGAAAGCAGGCGATGGCTGAATTGGTTGAGTTTCTGCCACCCATGATGGGGATCTGGGTTGAGTTCCTAGTTCCTAGCCTGGCCTATCCTGGCCTGATCCCAGCTGTCAGGGGTACTGAGGAGTGAGTCAGGGAATGGGAGCAATCTCTGTCTACCTCTCTTTCAAATGTGATAATAATAAATAAATTTTCGCACCGTCTAATTACATTTTTGCCTTTAGGTAAATGTTCTAGTGTATCATCTCCAGAGTTTAAAGTGTGAATGGAATTCCTCTGTACATGTCCTCTGTTAAAATACACATTTTAAAAATATGAATATCTGTTACTTAGGCTTTATCATGATTTACTGAAACTTTTATCAAGGGATTTTATTCCGATAAAACTGCACTTCTAAAAGTCATTACATGAAATGAACACATCAATAGAATGTAGGGGTTTAAATTATAAAGAATATAAATTATATAAAATATTAATGAAAATATAAGGTCTTTAAGGTCAGGTGCTCTAGTGTGTAAGTATAAGAGGGAAAATTTGAAGATAATCCAAAACATCTGTTTTGAATTGTCTAACTATGAGAAAAAGTTTCATGAATGCTAAAACCTTTTATTCCTCAAGGAGACTATAGCATAATCCCATCTCTAGCTGAAGATAGAGTATGAACTTTATTTCACTTTCCTCCCCTTCTCTATTCTCCCCTTTTCTTCCCTCCTGTCTTCTAAACCCCAGTAGAAGAGGGTTAAGAGAATTGTATTCCCTGGTTCACGGCCAGTTTTCGGGGTGATGCTGCAAGCTTCCTTTCTTTTACTCATGGATTTTTCTTGCATTTCTTGCTAATTTCAGTTTCCCTTTGCAGCAAGAGAATTGTTTGTGATGTTTATGATTTATATCCTTAGATCTATGATATACCCTGTACAATAGGTAGTGGAATTTTATATGTGAGTTTTTAACGTTTCAAAAATGTATTTGAAAGGAGGGTGGAGGGGAGACAGAGCAGGTGCTCTGATCCACTGGTTCACTCCACAGATGCCTGAGTGGTGGAGCTGCTGGGCCAGGCTGAAGCCAGGAGCTGGGAACTCCATCTTGGTCTCCCACATGAGTGAGTGCCAGACCTCAATTACTTGAGTTGTGACTGCTGCCTCCCAGGAAACTGGAGATGGGGGAGGAGCTGGATATTAAACTCCTTTACTCTGGTGTGGAATGTGGGCATCTTAACTGCTAGGCCAAAGGACCACCCTCAATTTTTAGTGTAATTTTTGTGATGTCACAGTATATAGTTTTCTGTTGTGAAATAATGCACTCATGTTTAACATTTTTACTTATTATTTTAAACTATTTATTGATTTTAAAGTCAGAGCTACAGAGAAGGAGAGGCAGAGGAAGAGAGAGATCTTCCATCCACTGCTTCACCCCTCAAATGGCCTTAACTGCCAGAACTGGACTGGTACGAAGCCAGGAGCTAGGGTCTTCTTCTGGATCTCCCACCCACGAAAGTGCTGGGGTCTGAGCACTTGAGTCATCTTCACGGCTTTCCCCAGGCACAATAGCAGGGAGCTGGGTTGGAAGTGGAGCAGCAGAGACTCAAACTGCTGTCCATGTGGGATGCTGGCCCTGCAGGTGGCGACTTTACCAGCCAAGTCACAGCACTGGCCCCTGTGTACTCATATTTTCATTTTGTGGTTCATCCGAGTCAGATTATTTACATGCCATTGGTTGGCCCTAACCACTGCCTAGTAATCTATATAATATCCTCATGGTGACATCAGTTAACCACTGTCAACCCATGCTAAGACACTGCATTAAACATTAAAGATTGGCAAGCCATAAAAAAAAAAATCACTTGGTTACTATAATCAGATATCTCTAGTGATGAGAAGAATTAAACCTTAGGATCAGCTGTATTGATGGATTCTGTAGAATACTTATAGAGACATGAAATAATCACATTAACCCCGCTGAGATTACGAGCCAGTGCTGCGGTGTAGCAGACTAATCTTCCGCCTGTGCAAGCACATCCCTGCTGTGCTCCTGTTCGTGTGCTGGCTCCTCCTCTTCCCAGCCAGCTCTCTGCTATGGCCTGGGAAATCGGTAGAAGATGACCCACGAGCTTGGGCTCCTGCACCCACCTGGGTGACCCAGAGGAAGCTCCTGGCTTTGGATCGGCCCAGCTCTGGCCATTGCAGCCATTTGGGGAGTAGGCCAGCGGGTGGAAGACCTTTCTGTCTCTTTTTCTCTGTCTGTAGCTTTGCCTCTTAAATAAATAAATGAAATCTTAAAAAAAAAAAAAAACTGCTGTTACATGTTCTCTTAGTTAAGATTTTCTCTGGGACTGGGATTGCTGGTCAGATTTATCAGGCTTTGTGGGTTACATTGATTGGATTGAGTAGCATCAGATGGCATGACAGGATGGCCACCAGACTTCACGGCAACCAGCAGCCCACAGGGCCCATCAGTACTTGGACTTAACAATTTTTCTCATGTTTGCCAATAGGAGAGTTACCTCATTTTTCTAAATTGTAATTCTCTACATAAGCAAGGAATTTGAGTGTTAGTGGCATAAGTTTGATGTTTATCTCAGTTTCCCTTCCCATAGACTCCTGTTGGTACCCTTTGCTCATTTTGCTCTGCATTGCATTTCTTAGCTGTCTTTCTTGTTGCTTGGCACAGTTGCTTTTGTTTGTTAAGTACAGTCTCTTTTCTCTTGAGATATTTGAAATGTCTTCTCCAGGTTTACCCTTCATTTTTAAATTTGTATGTCAGAAGTTGTTCATTTTCAGGTCTTAAACCATCAGTTTCCTACCTTTTGAGTTATGTAGGTAGTCTTTTTGAAGAAGTCCTTTGTTGTTCCATAGAAATATTCAGTTAAGTATTTATCCATGTTTTTCACATTTAACATTTTAAATATCTGGAGTTTTTAATATGTGTGATGAATATATTATAAAAATTGAGGTGCACTTTTCTGTTTTATACTTATGCAGTTTTTGGGCTCTTTATTAAGTGATACTAATGAGAATAGAACTTATAGATCAATTTATATAAAATTGAAGTCTTTACAAGCTTAAATTTTCCCATTCATGTGCCTTGGAATATCTTTTCATTACTTTTAGGGTTTGGTTAGGATACACTCAAGTAACCAGACCAGTCAGATTTAAAAATTGGCAAGCCATAAAAAATTCACTTGGTTACTGTAATAAAATATTTCTAGTGATGAAAAGAATTAAACCTTAGAGTCAGCTGTATTGATGGATTCTGTAGTGTCGCTCCCCCTCTTCGTGGAGGAACGACACAGGACCCTGCGCTGTTCTTTCCTCTGCTCGGCCCTCCCCGGGTTTGCTGCTGGTTCTTCCCGGGTTGGCTACTATCCCTTCCACCTCCGTGGAAGGGCAGTTCCCCCTGGCCACATTCCCCACTTCCGCAGGGGAGCGGCACACCGCCGGCCGGCTCTCTCGGGGGCTGCACGGGGGCTGCACAGGTGTTCCCCTTAGATGTTCCCCTTAGATGTTCCTCGTGCATGCCGTCTCTCTCCTCCTTTATAGTCCTCCTCTGCCAATCGCAACTCGGCTGCCCACACGCCGAGTACGCTGCTCTCCACCAATCAGGAGCAAGTCCTACAGTTTATTGACTGAACTGGAGGCAGCTGGGTAGAAGCTGTTTTCTTCTCTCCCAGCACCATATTGTGGGAGAGCAGATGCATAGAATAAGTCTTAATTCCAGTAACTTAGTCCATTCCGGATTGCTCCCCACACTGTAGATTACTTACAGAGAAGTGAAATAATCACATTAGCCGTGTTAAGATGTATTTTTTAAACGTTTATGTATTTTTTATAATATTACCAACATTAGCTGGATTTCAGATGGTTTCTCAGTTCAACTCATTTTTTTTTCACTTGCTGTTTTACCATTGAAACATGTTACCATTGAAACATGTTAAATGAGCAGTTTTACTGAAAATAATTGCAATTTAGTTGACTACTAATAGGATTTTTATTTTAGGTAATATTCAAAAGGCTAGCTTTATACTTTTAAGAGCTTTACTTTATGTTAGTACTTATTGCTAGGTGCATTGATGAAAAATCAGTCATTTGAAGGTACTGAAATGGTGATATATTTTCAAATGCAAACAAAAGATTACACAGTGGCTTCAGTTTTAGTAACTCTTCGGGAATCTGAAATTTCTTTTCATGGACAAAGCATTGAGAAACAATTAAGGAAGAAGGGATCTTGGACTGCAATTTTTTCCTATTTTAATATAATGAAGTCCCATTTGTCAATACCCTTCACCCAAACCACGGGAACACACTTAAAGTAAGTTGGCTTAATTATTTCTTGGATGGAGAGAGAACATTGCAGTCTGTCGCTGCATGTCCTATTATAGGATTTTCACATGGCTGATGTAGGGGAGTGTCAGAGGAAGCACAGGGTCCCTGTAGATTGGATGCTGGGGCAGTTGTGTGATTGGATGAAGAGGTTATTCATTTAGCAAAAGAGGCAGGCATTGGGAATTTTGTGAGTTACACAGTGACTTTCCTTGGTTGTGTTTAAACCAATTTGCGAAGTGCTCTTGCTTTGTTTTGTTTTATCGTAGTCTCTGAGTAATATTTTCTGAAGCTGGAATTCTGTGATTGTGTATGTACAGTAAGCACTGGTGGTGAGTGGCAGATTATCTCTGAAGGGCTGATCTTTCTTCATCTATAAGCAATTAAATTTCTCCAGAAAAATACATGCTTAATTCGGGACTTTCTTTTTCTTTCCAAGACATCAATAGCAATGACTTAATAATAAAACTGTGAGAGATTTCTGTTTGGGGGAAAAAAAAAAGGAAAGAAAGGAGAACTTTAGTTTCACATTGTGGCTGCCAGAGTCAACCTTGGCAATGATTTTTAATTTCTAAGTTATTTTTCCACTGTAACCATCTCCCCTGTTGCCCATCTTGTTGGAAACTACCCTAATCTTGCCCACTGAAGTACTGGAGTTACTTCTGACTGGTTTCTGGATTGTTAATTTTGTTCCCTTTCAATGACGACCTCCTCCACAAAAGGATCAAGAGGGCTCCTTTGAAAATGTGAATCATATCACAAAACTCTCGTGATGAAAATCCCCTCCAAGACTGCGAAAAAATAACTCAGACTTCACACTGTGGCCTACAAGACCCTGTGTGATTGTATCCCTGCCGGGTTCTATGACTTCATCTTGACTTTCCCTTTCATTTTGCAGCTACTCACCTGGCTGGCCTTCTTGTTCCTGGAAAATTACACGTTGATTTTTGCTTTTGATCCATTGCTCTGTTTGTCTTGCCTAGAATCTGCAATATTTGTAAGGCTCTTTGTTCTCTAGTTTTTCGAGTTCACAGCTGTTTTTCGATTTCTGTGGTTATCAATTAGTATCAGTCATCTCCACATCATGTCACTTCATTTTGTATTTGTGTTACTTAACGTCATCTGAAATTAAATCATTTTTTTTTTTTTTTATTGTATGGATTCTACCTTCCCCAGTGAATCTGTCTTCACTTCCTCACTTCTAGGCCTAAGCTCCCCATGGACAAGAACTTGACTGTTTGGTCAATGTTGACTGCCCAGCCCATGGTAACATTCTTGGCACAGAATTGCTTCACAAACACTTGTTTAATGAATGAATACATTTGTTAATGAGTAAATGAGAAAACAAACCAAAGTGGGAACATGTATTCTGGATATAGCTCTGTATGCTTTGACCATGAACAGGAGTAGCACTTGTTTAATTTTTAGTTAAGATATAAGTACCTAAAAGAGACTAATTTGTTTGTTTGCTAATATGCCTTCAAGTATTCAAATGAAGTTAGTCCTGGTTATAATTTTTTTTTTTTGAGCTTCTGTGTTCTAAGACTGTGGTTTCTATGGAATAGCCTTCTAATGATGTTTTCCTTGTGCTTAAGTGATTATTTGGATGTGTTTCTCTGGAGGGATTCCAATGTAAATATATTCTCATTTGCTAATCCCACAATCAAAGCAGAACTTTGGGGGATATGAGGTAAGCCAAAAAGTAGTCTGAGTTAGAACTTTCTGTAGAGACATACTTTACTAATTTGAAAGACGAGGTTGGTAGACACAAAATACATGCAATGGTATGCTTATTAAGTTTGAAGACCATTATAATTTATTTTTCTCTTTGCTTTTCCTCTTTGTTTTCAGTTCTTGGCTCCATAGTTCAATTTGACCATAGTCTAAACAAACCAGTTTATCTTTCCATTTAAAGATAGCATTTTCTATAGACCCACATGCCCAACCCTAATTCATAATGTGTGAGTGTTGGTTTGCAGTGAAAGATGAAACATGGTATGCTAATGTTAGATGGAGGGTAGAAAACGTTTGGAAGTAGCAAGCTTTGGATTATATACTTTATAATATACTTTAGTATATTGACTTGGTAAGTTCTCTACTGTCGAGTCTATTTCCTTTCCCACAGATGGACATAATATTTATATACATGTCTGCTGAGTGAGAGCTCAGCAAGATGATACATGGCAAATGTGTGGTGTGGGGGGGGCACTATTGGGTGTTGGGTAATGATGACTTCAATGCCTGCCTTCTATTTTCCAACAGAGCAAAGAAGGTATATGGCTTCCCAAATATGAAGTATGGGTATGCTTTATAGATAAAAATAAGGATATACAGTGCATTGTACTGGTGTTTAGTATTATTTATATGCCATGTTTATTATAAATTTCAAAGAGGATTAACTATAATACTAATGAAAAAGCAACTATTAAATATTTACGTATCAGACATTGTCCTAAAAATCCTACTCTATTTAATCCTCATCAAAAAAGAGACTTTAATTGTTTCCCTATTATACTGATTATCAATTAGAATCACAGAACTTTTAAATCACTTACAGGCACACAGGAAAATCTGAAGTAGAAAGATTCTGTACTTTTTTTATGAACTAAAAATTTATTCCTCAACATCCCCTTCATTCTTCAGGTATAGTAAGTAACTATCCAAATAAATACATGTCAGTACACCTGACTCTTCTCAGCCCCTTGTTCCTGCTGGTGGGACTGTGGTTTCAGGACTCTACTCTATTTCCGTCCCAGGAGAAAAGAAGACAGGATAAGGAGTTACTTTAAAAAAAATTTATTATTTGAAATTTAGAGCTACAGAGAGGCAGAGAGAGAGAGAGAGAGAGAGAGAGAGAGAAAGGCCTTCCATCTGATGGTTCACTCCCCAGATGGCTGCCACGGCTGGAGCTGCACCATTCCGAAGCCAGGAGCTTCCTCTGGGTCTCCTCTGCAGTTGCAGGTGCCCAAGGACTTGGGCCATCTTCTACTGCTTTCTTTCCCAGGCCACAGCAGAGAGCTAGATTAGAAATGGAGCAGCGTGTCTCAAATCAGCACCCATATGGGATGTTGGCACTGCAGGCAGTGGCTTTAACCGCTATACCACAATGCTGGCCCCCAAGGAGTTACTTTTGAAAGCGTGCTATGTGGGCAGTTATTTAAGCCATGTTGAGAAGTCCCATTTATTTAAGAAGAAACTAAAGGGTGTACAGAAATACATAATTTTCAACGCAATTATGTGTAAGGATCCTGAATTTTATAGTAGTGAATTTATTAGCAAGAAGGGCTTAAGGGAACATTATATCTGAACATGAACATACCAGATACATTTAACTGTGTTAAGAAGGATAATGTTTTATTGATATCTTCTGATACCTATTGAGCCTCTTGATAGCTTTGATCTTGTTCAGTTTTCTTTTTCTTTCTTCTTTTTTTTTTTTCATTTCCAGATCTTCTATGTCATTTATCAGTTCATACTTGAATGAAATCTTTGTTTATTTAAAGATAATTTCTTAGAGTTTCTGGTCCATTAAGTATACAGTAACTTCAGAGCAGTAAGACCCCTGGTGAAATTTGAAAGAGCATGAAGTCTTTGTGTGTGATTTAAGATAACATTGTTCTTGGCCTTATGATGAACTGTGTATGTATATCAGCTTTGAGACATAATAATTGCTTCAGTTGTTTTTAAGACTTTGATTGTATTTAATCTCCTGGTTTGATGAAATGTTCGTGTAGAAATGAAATAAATTTTCCTTCTTCAAAATGTTTTATGAAGGTTTTTCTCTCCCCATGGTACTTCCTGATGGCCTGATATTATGTCATGTGTAATTGGATTGATGCTCTGCCTGAATACTTCTTTTTCTTCTTGACAGCATGGGGTAACCTTGGAAATGTTCTGAAGAGTCAGAGCAAAATTTCTGAAGCTGAAAGCGCCTATAGAAATGCTTTGTACTACCGCAGCAACATGGCTGACATGCTTTATAATTTGTGAGTACGCCTTGCTTTCCCTGGTTCAGTTCATCTTGGAAACCTGCAGTGAGAGGTACTATTGATTTAACTGCTGGAAATGGAGATGATGATAGCTGTTTTTCTGAAACAGTCTTTTCATCAATCATGCTCCTGAAACTCGTAGGTGGATGGTGTTTGTGATTCCTTTGTTTTTGACTACATCATCAATATTCCTGTGTATTGATGGATATGGCTGAAGTTTTTTGAGTATGCCATATTATAACAAAGTTGGTTTAAATACTTTTTGGTCTCTAAGGAGTTTATTCCCTTTGTAATGAGAGAAAACAAGCCCGTATGTATGATACTCAAACAACAGATACTTTCATGATTAATAGTGATAGATTTTGTCCTCATTAAAAAATTGCTTTTTTCAAAATATATAGAGAGTGTGTGCTAAAGCAGGGCTGTTCATGAATAAAATGCTAGTGATGTTGCTGCTGCTACTGCTGCTTCCTCCTCTGCAAGGTTTGGGTGGTGGAATGATGCAGAAGATCCATCTGTGTTGGGTTGGAAAAATCCCTGGAGTCAACACTGGTTCTATTCTTTGAATGCAGAGTCCTCAGGAGTGTTGTGAGGTTTGAGCTGGTACATTCAAGCTAAACTCATAGCTTTCCTTTGTCTCTTGAATTTGTGAGAATTTTTTGTTTGTAATAGAAATAGAAATCTAGTTGAAACTTGCTTAACCACAAGAGAATTTATTTCCTGCCGTAACTGGAAGTTCTGGGGTTGACTGGATGCAAGCGCAGTTGGGTGCAGGTTCTGGGGCTCCAGGAATTGGTCTCCATCTTGTAGTCTTGTTTCCTCAGGGTTTGTTCCATTTTCTATGGGACTTTGTCTGTAACAATGAGAAAAATGACTCTGGCAGGATATAGAACTTCTTGTCTTGTTCTCTATATGAATCCTGGAATGAATATTCTGAGTGTCCTCATGTGATCATGGGTTCTCTCTTGGTTGAAACACAGGATAGAGACCCACAGTGAGACACTTCCGTTTACAGTGCTTCTGGAGTTGAGATGGAGTGGAGGGAGGCTTGTTCCCTGTTAAAAGATGACCAGCTGGGGCCACTGCTTTGACACAAGGTTCAGCCTACAGTGCACAGCATCCCACATGGGCGCTGGTTCCACCCCTGGCCACTCCCCTTGCAATCCAGCTCCTGGGAAGGCAGTGGAGAATGGCCCAAGTGCTTGGGCCCCTGAACCCACATGGGAGACCTGGTGCAAGCTCCTGGCTCCTGGCTTCGACCTGGCCCAATCCTGGCCTTTGCAGCCATTTGGGGAGTGAACCAGCAAATGGAAGGCTTGTCTCTCTCTCACTATCCCTTCTCTCTGTAATTATGCCTTCCAAATAAATAAAATCAATCTTTCAAAAAGACCAGGGAAGACACATTTAGCTAACAGTTCCGATGCCTACATTCTTATACCTGACTGGGTTTGATTCCCTGCTGTACGTCCTGACTCCAGCTTCCTGCTGATACAGACCCTGAGAGGTAGCAGTGATGGTTCACTTAATTGGCTTCTGGTCACCCACATGGGAGCTCTAGTTGTGATCCCAGTTGCTGGCTCCAGCCTAACCCACTATAGGCATTTGGAGAGTGAACAAGTACACAGTAGCTTGCTGTCACTGTATCTCAGAAAAAGTAAAAAGAAGAAGAAATAGGAAAAATAAAAGGGCTACCATCCTCAGGCAGAAATAAAATGCCTACTCCTAGAAATGTGTAGTAATTTTAACAGTACCAAACTAATTTTGTAATCTTTCATAATTCTTCATAAGTACATATGCTCTGGATACTTAACTCTTTTGACTGGATTAGTCCAAATGGGTAGATATTTTTTACGTTAGGCAAAAAAAATTTCTTATCCATACAGAACTTGTCTTTTTTTTTTTTTTTTTAAAGATTCATTTATTTGAAAGAGTTACACAGAGAGAAGGAGACACACACACACACACATACACAGAGAGAGAGAGAGAGAGGTCTTCCATCCACTGGTTCACTTCCCAATTTGCCACAACTGCTGGAGCTGCGCTGATCTGAAGCCAGGAGTCAGGAGCTTCTTCCGGGTCTCCCATGCAGGTACAGGGCCCCAAGGACTCGGGCCGCCTTCTACTGCTTTCCCAGGCCATAGGAGAGAGTTGGATCAGAAATGGAGCCGCCAGTACTTGAACTGGCGCCCATATGGGATGCCAGCACTGCAGGTGGTGGTTTTACTAGCTACGCCGCCACAGCACTAGCCCCAAGACCTTGTCTTTAACGGAGTCCTAGACTTAGGTCACTAACACTTTAGGTTGGTTTGCACAGTGTTTCATTTTTTTGTTTTTACCTGCAATTCCTACACATGAAACATACCCTTTCCTTCTATCCATTCTCTGTCATGTTTCATGCCGCACAACAATACTAGCATCAACTCTCCTGAAATAATTTGAATTTGTATCTTTTCTCTTTCTTGACTGAAACTAATTTTCTGTCAATGTCAAGTCCTCTTTATCTGAACAATATTATGTTACTGTATTACTGAGTAATGAATCTTGTCAGTTTAATCAATTTTCTTGCATAACCTTTTTTTTTTTTTGCTCTGAAAGTGATAAAGTGATATTTATGGAGCCCTTTGCCTACACTTTGTGATACCAGTTTTATTCTGAGGCCCATTTTCTGTTATTTTTGGTGGAAGAATGTAAGCTGAACACCCAACACCTCTTCAGTGAAATTGGTTTTTTTGTCTCCTATCTGCAGCTATTGGTTAAAAAATTGGTTACCTCTTGGCATTATCTTCTGGGCAGGTATTCAAAGGGAAAGGAAATGTATTTATCCAGGCTTATTCTTTTCTGAGATCAGAAGTTTACTCAGACAATTCCATTTTCTGTGTAACTTAAAAACTACATCTTCTAACTCTATGGATGTGTGTAATAACTTTGAAAGCTGGTGGGTAGAACTCTTCAATACCTAGTGAAAATCCTTGCTGGAGAAGTGGTTACTAACAATATCCATTTTCCTCCCTAATTGTAGACAATGGAATATATCATAAATGTCATACACTTCTCCCCAAAATCTTTTAATATTATCATGTCTTTAAAAAAATATTTGAGAGGTAGAGTTATAGAGAGGGGCACACAGAGAGAGAGGGTCTTCCATCCATTGATTCACTTTCCAAATGGCCACAATGGCCAGAGCTGGGCCAATCTGAAGCCAAGAACTAGGAGCTTCTTCCTGGTGCAGGGGCCCAAGCACTTGGGCCATCCTCCACTGCTATCCCAGGCCATAGCAGAGAGCTGGACTGGAAGAGGAGCAACTGAGACTAGAACTGGTGCCCATATGAGATGCCAGCGCTGCAGGCAGAGGATTAACCTAGTGTGCCATGGCGTTGGCCCCAATATTATCATGTTTTTAAGCCACAATAAATTGTTTAAATGAAGTGCTTAATTTCCATAAAAATCTTTGCAATAATTTGAAAGTATTTGATTATGTAACCCCTATGATTGACAGAATTCTGATAGCTGATAATTATATTTCAGTATTGATAAATTTGTCCCTTTGGGACTGGCTTAATTCACTCAGCATACTGTTTTCCAGATTCCTCCATCTTGTTGCAAATGACTGGGTTTCATTGTTTTTGACTGCTGTATAGTATTCTATAGAGTACATGTCCCATAATTTCTTTATCCAGTCTACTGTTGATGGGCATTTGGGTTGGTTCCAGGTCTTAGCTATTGTGAATTGAGCTGCAATAAACATTAAGGTGCAGACAGCTGTTTTGTTTGCCAATTTCATTTCCTTTGGGTAAATTCCAAGGAGTGGGATGGCTGGGTTGAATGGTAGGGTTATATTCAAGTTTCTGAGGAATCTCCAGACTGACTTCCATAGTGGCTTAACCAGTTTGCATTCCCACCAACAGTGGGTTAGTGTCCCTTTTTCCCCATATCCTCTCCTGCATCTATTGTTGGTAGATTTCTGGATGTGAGCCATTCTCACCGGGGTGAGGTGAAACCTCATTGTGGTTTTGATTTGCATTTCCCTGATTGCTAGTGATCTTGAACATTTTTTCATGTGTCTGTTGGCCATTTGGATTTCCTCTTTTGAAAAATGTCTATTGAGGTCCTTGGCCCATCTCTTAAGTGGGTTGTTTGTTTTGATCTTGTGGAGTTTCTTGATCTCTTTGTAGATTCTGGTTATCAACCCTTTATCTGTTGTGTAGTTTGCAAATATTTTTTCCCATTCTGTCAGTCGCCTCTTCACTCTCCTGACCGTTTCTTTTGCAGTACAGAAACTTCTCAATTTGATGCAATCCCAAATGTTAATTTTGGCTTTGACTGCCTGTGCTTCTGGGGTGTTTTCCAAGAAGTCATTGCCGGTACCTATATCTTGCAGGGTTTTTCCAATGCTCTCTAATAATTTGATGGTGTCAGGTCATAGATTTAAGTCTTTAATCCATGTTGAGTGGATTTTTGTGTAAGGAGAAAGGTAGGGATCTTGCTTCATGATTCTGCACGTGGAAATCCAATTTTCCCAGCACCATTTATTGAACAGACTGTCCTTACTCCAGGGATTGGTTTCAGATCCTTGATCAAATATAAGTTGGCTGTAGATGTTTGGATTGATTTCTGGTGTTTCAATTCTGTTCCATTGGTCTATCCATCTGTTTCTGTACCAGTACCATGTTGTTTTGCCAAAGGGACAAATATCATATGTTCTCCCTGATTGGCGACAACTAACTGAGCACCAAAGGGGAAACCTGTTGAAGTGAAATGGACACTATGAGAAACAGTGACTTGATCAGCTCTTGTCCTGACTGTTGATGTACAATGTAATACTTTATCCATTTTAGTATTTTCTCTTTGTTTTGTTCTAGTGCTATTGGTTGAACTCTGTAATTAACACACAATTATTCTTAGGTGTTTAAGTTTTAACTGAAAAGTGATCCCTGTTAAATATAAGAGTGGGAATAAGAGAGGGAGGAGATGTACAATTTGGGACATGCTCAATCGGACTTGCCCCAAATGGCGGAGTTAGAAACGTGCCAGGGGATTCCAATACAATCCCATCAAGGTGTCATGTACCAATGCCATCTCACTAGTCCCAGTGATCAATTTCAGTTCACAATTGATCACACTGATAGGTCTAAGAGTCAAAGGGATCACAGAAACAAGACTAGTGTCTGCTAATACTAACTGATAGAATCAAAAAGGGAGAGAATGATCCAACATGGGAAGTGGGATACACAGCAGACTCCTAGAATGGCAAATGTCCTAATAGCACTCTGGCCTCAGAATCAGCCCTTAAGGCATTTTGATCTGGCTGAAGAGCCCATGAGAGTATTTTAGGCATGGAAAGCCAAGACACTCTGGCAAAAAAAAAAAGAAAAACAAAACCTAAATGAAAGGTCTCTGTGAGTGAGATCCCAGTGGAAAGAATGAGGCCATCAAAGAAGGAGGTACCTTTCTCTGAAGGGAGGAGAGAACTTCCACTTTGACTATCTATGACCCTGTCGGAATAAGATTGAAATCGGCAAACCCAAAAGGCTTCCATAGCCTTGGAAACTCATGACTAGAGCCTAGAGTGATTACTAATGCCATAAACAAGAGTGTCAAATTGTTAAGTCAACAACAGGAGTCACTGTGTACTTACTCCTCATGTGGGATCTGTCCTTAATGTGTTGTCCATTGTGAAGTAATGCTATAACTAGTACTGAAACAGTATTTAACATTTTGTGTTTCTGTGTGGGTGCAAACTGATGAAATCTTTACTTAATATATGCTGAATTGAACTTCTGTATATAAAGAGAATTGAAAATGAATTTTGATGTGAATGGAATGGGAGAGGGAGCGGGAGATGGGAGGGGTGCGAGTGGGAGGGAAATTGTGTGTGTGGGGGGGCATTGTAATCCATAAACTGTGCTTTGGAAATTTATATTTACCAAATTAAAAAAAATATAAAAAATGTAAAAAAATGGATAAATTCTTCAGTGACTTTTAAAATCAAATATTAACAAAATGCACCAAGATAAACCTTAAACAACCCTTAATATCAAGTATGTGCTTGGTACCTATGTTCCTAACAGAACATGTTTTCCTACTTATGGGCATAGAAGAAAAAGACAAGTTTTCTCATGTATAGTTTTGGGGTCTTTGAAAGATGAACAATTTACTTTTGAGATGTATATGCTACTTTTATTACATAATCTTCCCAGACATACAGAAATTATTTTTCCTCTATTTCAGCTACTAAAAGAAAAGGAATTTGCCTTGTTCAGTCCTTCCAGTAAATGTAACTTGATCATACTCCTTTGTGGCAATAGTAGGCATTAATCATTTTTCCCAGCATCAGTTACAGTGATGTCTTTTAAATATATTTTATGACAGATGCCTGAAGCCAACAAATTATTTCTGTTAATTGGAATGCAATATACTTATACTTGTTCATGAGTTTTAGAAACTTTTAGGAATCTGTTAAGTCCTCTGCCTAACATTTAATCAGTAACCTAGATTTTTTAAAGAAAAATTCAACATCCATAAGCGTCCTTGGTTTATACAGTATTGGAAAAGTTTTGTGTTATTAGGTTTTATTAAGAAAATAATCTAAAGACATGTCATTGCGCTATAAAATAATCATTACTGAAGTGGGTAATCTCAGCAGTGGCCAGGCAGGGAATAATTCTAGGGGGCCAGATATAGCCTGTAACTTAATCATTGGAATTTTAAATTTACATTTATATTTTAGAAATATAATTAGAACATTTAAATAACACATCTGAACATTGTTTTAGGAGAATAGAAAGAAAAATGGATAATTTGATGAAATATTCATAACTAATATTAATTGATATAAACCCAAGTGCTGTGGGATTTTATCTGAGGTTGAGTTTTGCCTTATAAGATTATAAAATATTTTGGACAGTATTTTTCAAGAGTGATACAGGTTGTAATGAGGTACATATGAAAGAAGGATTATATTCTTTGTTTATAAAATGATGGAGTAATTTCAGTTTTTTCTTCCTGAGGTAGTAGTTGCTTAACTTCCTTGTATGGGTCCAACCTCACTTTAGTTATTTACATATGAAAGGTCTTTCAGAAATCATAGAATATGTGTATTATGTGGAAACTTTGCACATTTATCAATTTTTAAACAAAAAAGCTTTATATTTTGGATGAGTTTTTCATGAGCTTTGTGAAACTCCACATATGCTGTTATAGTTTGTCTTAGATGAACACCATACAATGAGGGGAAGACTTAGCCAATTTGTACAAGGTCATGCAGCCAGTAGGTGGAGCAGCCAATATTTGAATATAAAATGTGTGACTTTGTATCTATGCAACAATTGTATTTGTGCTTAGGGAAGCAGAAATAAACCGAAGGTATGAAGTAAAGAACACTTCAATGTATATTTCAATGTCAGAAAAATTTTAATTCAAACATTACATGTAAAAATAAAATATTTTTAGTTAAATCTAATAAAGTATTATTTAACTTTTGTAATAGTTACTGAGTTTGCTGAACTCACAGTGCAAAATTTTGTTGGAAAATTTTTGGTGGATTTGTACACCTGTGCTAAGAGTTGCTTTCAGGAAGAAAGGTATGCAGAATACATTTTCATTTTAATATTTTAAGATTTATTTGTTTGTTTGAAAGTTCCATAAAGACAGTGTGAGACAAAATGGGGGCGGGAGGTCATCCCCCCACTGGTTCACTCCCTAAATGGCTGCAGTGACCATTGCTGGGAGTGGAACTCCCACTTGATCTCCTATGTGGGTGGCGTGAGTCCAGGAACTGGGGTCATCATCATCTGCTTTTCCAGGCGCATTAACAGGGAGCTGGATCAGAAATGGAGCATCCAGAACTCAAACTGGCACTCATACGGGATGCTGGCAGTGCAGGTAGTGGCTTAACTTGCTGCTCCACAATGCTTGCCCCGGATTGCATGTTTAATTTTCTGAGTCCATTAATTATAATTTGATATAATTTTAATCATTTCTTAGCAAGAATAATCATACATGTGAAATTTAAAACAGTACTTAATTCTACACTTAGTAGCAATACACATTATGTATTTATTGCAGTTTTATATTTATTTTTATTTATATCGTGATATTTACTAAAAGCGAATGCTTCACCCAAGAAGTTGTTTTAAAACCAGATTTAAACAGATCTATATTATGATGTTCATTTTTCTTTTCAATCACAATAAATTTTAGGGACAAAATAAGTGAACCTTTCCTAATGATTCATAGTGTCAGATATTATAAATGCATACTCAACTTTCAGCCTTTTTAAATGTGCCACTCATTGCCATTTGAAATGTAATTGATCTTTTGGCTGAAAAGTAGCTGATGTTCTTTCATTGCTGTTATGGATTTGTCTAAGTCAGCCTGTTCCAAATGCTGTTTAAAAGGTAATTCAATAGAGTATTGAATATTTCATTTGTCGCTAGATGTCAAAATGCAAATAATAAATTCAATGTGGTATAATCAATTATTGGTTATCTTGTAATAGGGACATCATTGCTCATGATAGCAGAGATTTTGCATCATAAATTAGTTGTCAATTTTGTTCTGCATTGTGAGAATTTAAGTAACCATCCAGTCTGAGAAGCTGCGAAAGGAATAGCAAAATAAATGTTGTCTTTTAAGATAAATAAAAAAGAAAATATGAGCAGCCAGCATTGTGGTGTAGTGGTTACACCGCCTCCTGCAATGCCAGCATTCTGTAAGGGAGCTTGTTTAAGTCCCGCCTGCTCCACTTCTAATCCAGCTCCCTGCTAATGGCCTGGAAAAGCAGTGCAAGATGGACCAAGTGCTTGGGCCCCTGCACCCATGTGGGAGACCTGGAAGAAGCTCCTGGTTCCTGGCTTTGGCCTGGCCCAGATCTAGCTGTTGTGGCCAATGGAGAGTGAACCAGCAGGTGGAAGAGATCTCTCTCTCTTCTCTCTCTTCTCTCTCTCTCTCTTCTCTCTCTCTCTCTCTCTCTCTCTTTTCTCTCTCTCTCTCTTCTCTGTGTTTCTTGTTCTGTAATTCTGGCTCTCAAACAAATAAACTTTTATTTAAAAAATCAATGAATTAGAATATGGAGGCAAAGTAGAAATTACTGCAAACATCAAAGATCTAAGAGTGTTTTCTCTGAAAGTTTAAGACCTTCCAGCAAGTGTAATACAAGACCAAATAGATAAACTTCAAATATACAATGTTGAGATTGAGAAAACTTTTATAACTGGATATATGACACTGACTGAAAGTAACAATAACATATATGAAAATCATAATAATAGAAATGCTTTATAGAAAAATATAAATGATATTGGTCCAAGAAAAAGAAGGCAATGTGAATCAGAAACCTTGGAAAGCTTTGAAAATAAATTAAAAAAAATAACTTTCTAAACAAGGTGTTTGGCTAGTGAGTTCTGTCAGATCTTCAGTGCAGTGACAATTTATGCACTAATCATATTTGCCATTTATTTTTATGAAGCTAGATAAAGCTGTTAGCAAAATGTCAGACTAAATGTAATACAAGCATAAATATGCACAAACAAACCCAAGAATAAAAAAATTAAAATGAGACTGAACACCACAACAATCCAGTTACTCATTTATATTCATGAGTGGAGCTATATCTTAAAATGCATATTACGGCTGCAGCAACATGTTGAAGGTTGAAACACCACTGTCAGATGGGATTTAGTGTGAGATGTTGATGGACTATTTAATATTATAGTTCAATTACTATATGCTTTTAATTTAAAAGTCAAAAGATCAAAAAACTTGTATCATCTCTAGAAATGCCAGGAAATCATTTGATCAGTATCTGCCTCCAAAAACAAGACTTGCAAATAAATTGGGACTAAAGACTCCTGTAATATAATATACAGTACTGTGGTAATTTAGTAGCAATACAAGTTTATTTTTATTTTTTTTAAAGATTTTATTTATTTATTTGAGAGGTAGAGTTAAGACAGTGAGAGGGAGAGACAGAAAGGTCTTCCTTCCGTTGGTTCACTCCCCAGATGGCTGCAGTGGCTGGAGCTGTGCTGATCCGAAGCCAGGAGCCAGGTGCCTCCTCCTGGTCTCCCATGCGGATGCAGGGCCCAAGCACTTGGGCCATCCCCCACTGCTTGCCCAGGCCACAGCAGAGAGCTGGACTGGAAGGGGAGCAACCGGGACCAGAACTGGTGCCCATATGGGATGCTGGCGCCACAGGTGGAGGATTAACCTACTGCACCACAGCGCCAGCCCCAGTACAAGTTTAATGTTGAAGCACAGTGCCATTTTCATTAGTATTGAGCCTCTTGGGATAGCAGAGAATTTCTACGTTTTTTTCTTAATTTTATAAATGGATTACAAAATCCACATTAGAGCAGAAAATATTTCCATTTTTCAATAAGGGAGAGAATTACTAATAAGTACTAGTTGATAAGATCCTTGAATTTGTATTTTTATCACATTTATGAAACAATTCTGGCTCATAAAGAGGCTTTTCAAATCAAATGCCCACTGTGCGTTTTCTTGAAGTTCGTGTATTAATTTCCTAAGGCTGCCGTAACATAGTACTATGAATGTGGTGGCAAGCAACACTACAGATCTATTATCTCACAGGCCAGCAGTAGCTAAAAGTCAGAAGTAGCTGTGTGAGCATGCCGTACTCCCTCTGAAACCTATACGAGCTTCCTTCCAGGCCTCTTTCTGGAGGTTTGCTGTCAGTCTTTGCCATGGATTTGCTTGCAGCTACGTAACTCCTATTGCCTTTGTTATCAGGTAGAATTTTCCATGTGGGCCTCTGTCTTCACATGCCCATCTTCTTATAAGAATAATGGTCCTATTGAAATAGGGTCCACCCATGTTAACTTATTACATCAATTTATTTCCAAATCAGATCACACTCAGGTAGTAGGGGGTAGGCCTTCAAAATAGATTTTTATGTGTGTATTGGGAAGCAGGGAGCAAAATTCAACCCATAACATTTCCCTGTTAGCAGCTTAAATATAAGAGAGAAGGGGACCAAACAGTGCTTTCTACTAGAAAGGGTGAAGTACTGGCATGAGTACAAGGGTCCTTTAAGAGAGTAAAACTGTACACAAATTCCAGTGGTTTTTATACCTCTTGATGCCAAGAAATTGGTCTTAGGGGAAGGCAGTTTGGGAGCATAAAACAACAAGGAGTGGTGGGGCTCACATTTGACACTATAAAGCCAATCCTAAAAATGGTGAGAGAGGTCTGTTTGTGCATTCAAGGCCAAGTTTTCAGAACTGTGAAGAGTTTAGAAGGGTCTGTTGCAGCGTATAGTTGGTGGGACTACATAGAGTTCATAATCAGAGCATGGCCCATAGGAAGTTGAGACTTGGGTAAGTGTAAGGCAAAGCAAGCCTTGGCCAAATGCCTGAAGTTCAGGACAGAGTTTCCGGCTAAATTCCATGGGTGGTATGTGTGTGCGTTGGGTGGAGGAACATGTGCAGGGTTGCCAGGTTAAGCAGACTGGTCTCCCAAAATAGAGAATTCAGGAGTGATTATCAAACAGTAATGCCAGAAGTGCTTGACATGTCTGAGATAAGATGAATGGGACTGCAATAATTTGTTGTAATTCTACTAATGGGGGTCGCCTGGTGCTTTGGAAATACCACTCATCTGGCTGTTCCCTGGTTCCCAGAATGAGGTAGGGCAGCTTCCAGTATCCTTCTGCTCATGCGGCATGAGCAAGGCTTAGCACCTGTCACAGCACTTTCACTTTATTTTACTTGATAATTTTCATTGCACAATTAATACACAAATATAATCTGTGAAACATTCAAATAGCGTGAGGAATATTGAGTAAAATACAGATACCCATTTCTTCCCCTGTAGTACAAACCCCATCAGGTTTGTGTAAACACATGTAGTTACACACACACGTACAACACACACCAGTTTTTTCCCCCGATATATGCGTCACTGTTGGTTTTTTATATGTGGGCATATGCACCATAATTTTATAATCACCCCTGTTCTGAGTAACATTGAGTTGTTTATTATTGACCTATTATACCAACAGCATTAATGAATGCTCAATGGGATCATCTCAAAACTATGAGTTTTTTGCTTTCCTAATTGCCGCTGAATGGAATAATTCTTATGTCTATTGTCTATTTCTAATTTTCCCTAGGAATTAACCTTATTTTTTTCTTGGGTGGGATTTTTGCTGTTACATTTGTGGAGCTGAAAGTAAAATTGCCCCCTTCTCCCTTATAAGTATGCATGCAGACATCTGCTTTTCCTAGTTTTTGCATGTCTTTATATGTCTCATATAATCTCTGTTGTAAATAATTTTCTGTATAAAAAAATGAATGTCCTTTTACTTTAAGTCTCTGTGTTTTGTGTTCCTGTGAAGAAACCATTTGCGTGGCAGGCATTTGGTCTAGTGGTGAAGTCACTACTTGGGATACCCTCCTGTGTTGAATTGTCTATTTGAGTTTCAGCTCTGCTGTGCATTCCAGCTTCCTTTTGTGAGCACCCTTTGAAGATAGGAAGTGAGTCTCAAGTAGTTGGGTCCCTACTACCCATGTGGGAGACCTAGATTACATCCCTTGGTTCCTAACTTTGGATTGACCCAACTCAAGTCACTATTGCTGACAATGGGGAGTGAACTGGGAGATGGTCCCTCTCTCTACCCACTCCTGGCCCTTCTGTCTACCCACTTGTCCCTTTCTCATTATCCCCCAGGTCTCTCCCCTCACCCACTCTTCTCTTCCTCTCCATCTCCTTCTCTCTCCATCTCTCTTTTCCTCATTCCTTCCTCCCTTATTCCCTCCTTCTGTCTCTTTGCATCTGTTCCAATAAATAAATGCACAGATTTACAAAAAACTATTTATAGCCTAATGTTTAAAAAATGTATATTATTGAGGTATTGTAGGATTAATTTTGGTTTGTTTTTTGTCAAACTCATTAATCCACCATGGCTTGATTATTGTATATTTTTGTATAAAATTTTTTCCAAGTGAAGACTAATATTTTTATTAAAACTTATTAAATAATTACTGTTGTAGAGTAAATTCTTATGGAAACAATGGTTCACTTCATGAACTTTTCTTTTTTATAAAAATATTTATTTCAGAGGCAGAGTTAGAGGCAGAGAGAGAGAGAGAGGTCTTTGATCACTTCCCGAATGGCTGTAATGGCCACAGCTGCACCAATCCAAAGCCTGGAACCAAGAGCTTCTTCTGGGTCTCCCATAAGGGTGCATGGGCCCCAGTGCTTGGGCTGTCTGTCACTGCTTTCCCAGGCCATTAGCAGAGAGCTGGATCCACAGATCAGCCGGGACAGGAACTGGTGCCCATATGGAATGCCAGCGTCGCAGGCAGAGGTTTAACCATCATGCCACAGTGTCAGCCCCACTGTGAAATTTTTCTAGTCTATTGGCAACCCATACTAGAACAAGTCATTTTATTTGGTGTAACTTTAGTAAATTCAAACTTTGAAAAACAAGCTGTCATCCTTGTTATTTGTTTCCTACACTTTGTGATTACTCCTGTGTGTTTCATTATTAATGTGAACTTGATCATAGACTTGGTTAAATTACATTAGAAGTTTTTTTGGAGTTTGCAGTGACTTTATTTATTAAAGGTGAGGTGACTTGACATTGCTAAGTTATTAAATTTTTTCCTCTGAATACATGTATTTCTATATTTCTATTTTAATATTTTCCTTTATTAAAATTTTATATTTTTGTTCACAGAAAAGTTGTGTATTTGGAGTTGGTTTTTTCCTAGTGTTTTAAAAAAATGCTTTTGCTAATATGAATTGAATTTTTTCCCTCTCATTATATTTTGAACTAGTTAGTCCTGGCAGTTGAGAGCTATATTTTTTCTACATATGCAGGATTTCCAGTTTTGTTGTGATTACTCTTATATGTGGTTTTTGGTTGAAGAGTTTTTCTCAGTGTTTCCAGAGATGCCGCTCAGGAGGCTGCTACATATCTTATTTGTTCTGCCTGCAGCCCTCTCCTTCTTGCCTTCCTTTCTCACCTCCTTTCACCCTGCTCTCCACCCTTTCTGTCTGGCTGGTGTCTGTCCTTTCTCAGCTCAGTTGGCATCCCTTGTTTCTCAGCTCAAGTGACACTTCCCTGGGGACATCTCCAGATACCTCTCCCACTTTGAGAGCTGAAAGATAGGTAATCCTCCCAAATCTCACCAAGCAGCTAATACTGTCCTCTTTTTAGTTAGGACCTTATTTATATGTATGACACTGCATTCCCTTTAGTTATTCTCTACTCTCTTTAGAGATAGCTAGGGTGTACTTCAGTACCATTCTATAACCTGGTGTTGTTTGAATGGGACTTGTCCCCCAAACTCAGGCAAATATTTAAAACCCAAAGACATAAGTTAATGGTGCAGAGAATATGTAAGCTTAATCCAATTAGGATGTAGGTATGGGGGAGTGTTTAAGTTGTTCTCACAAGAGGGTTGTTTATAAGATCAACTGGGACCTGGCCACACTCTCTCTGTTTCCTACATCACAACCTCCATTACTGTCCTCTGGCTTCACCAGGTGGCCAAACCACAAGAGTCCACCTGATCTTGAACTGTGAACCTCCAAAACTGTGAGCTGAAACAAGCTGCCTCCCTTCATAATTAGCATAACTAAGACATTCTATGCTAGTGATGCAAATAGACTAATACAGAAAGTTGCTACTGAGGAGTACTGTTGTTACGACTAACTGTACCGGAAGATGAGAAGGCTTTTGCAGCAGTTTCCTGGAATACATTGGAAGAGTGGAGGAGCAGGATAGAGAAAACCCAAGAATGCTGTAAGCACAGTACTCGGGTGACTGATGAAGGTTTCGAAGACCAGGAAACTTAAAGAGCTAGAGCATCAAAGGGATTGGTTAAGTGCTTGTGTCCAGATGTTGATAGAAATGTGGACACTGAAGGCCACACTGATGCTGTTGCAGATGGAAATCAGAATTTCTATTAGGAACTGGACTGAAAGCCACTGGTTGTTCCACCACAGCGAAGAATCTGGCTATAGCATGGGTTTTATTGCCTGCCAGTAGGAAGTTTTACAGTGAGATTCAGAAGCAGAAAGGAGGGGATCAGGAACACTGGGAAAATTCATAGCCTGGCCAGAGAAGGAGTGAACGAAAGGCAAGATCAAGATGAGAGAAGGGAAGAGAAACCTCTTGCTAACAAAATAGGCAGAGTGGAAGCTGTGGATAAGTAGGCAAGACTTAAGAAGACATCTCAGACGTCTTCAAGGCTGACCCTTCCCCCACAGGCACAGAGGCTGTGAGAACTGAGGCATGAGCTCCAACCAGCAAATCCATAGGGTGGGCTGCCTAAACCTTTGGGGACTCAACTGTCACAGTGTGCCCAGATTCCAGACATAGATCTCCAGGATTTAATGTTTATCTTGTTGGATTTTGGTAATCCCCCTTATATCCTTGTCTCCCCCTTTTGGAATAGAAATGTGTATCTCATGTTTGCCTCGCCATTGTATCTTTGAAGCATAAGACTGTTTTTTAAAGTTTTATTTATTTGATTCAACAAGCAAACTTACAAAGAGGGGAGGCGGGGAGAGAGATCGATATTCTATCCGGTGGTTCACTCCCCAAATGGCTGCAACAACCAGGGCCAGGACAGAACAAAACCAGGAGCCAGGAGCTTCATTAGGGTCTCCCACATGGTTGCAGGCACCCCAAGCAATTGGACCATTTTCCTCGGCTTTCCCAGGTACGTTAGCAGGAAGCTGGATTGGAAGTGGAGCACCTGGGAACTGAACCAGCACCCATATGGGATGCCAGCATTGAAGGTGGCAGCTTACAGGGAGTGCAGTGGAGGATGGCCCAAGCACTTGGGCCCTGCACCCCATGGGAGACCAGGATAAGTACCTGGCTCCTGCCATCGGATCAGCGCGGTGCGCCGGCCGCAGCGGCCATTGGAGAGTGAACCAATGGCAAAGGAAGACCTTTCTCTCTGTCTCTTTCTCTCACTGTCCACTCTGCCTGTCAAAAAAAAAAAAAAAAAGGTGGCAGCTTAAACCACAGTTCCAACCCTAGTATAAAACTTTTATAGGTGCTCACAAATAAGGTAGTTTGCCTTTAGTCTCAGATTGGATTGGGACTTGGGAATTAATGTCTGAGATGAGTTAAGTCTTTGGAACTACCTGAAATGGAATGAATGCATATTGTACGTAAGATGGACATGAGTTTCAGAGATTGAGTTGAAATGCTATGGTCTGGATGAGACTTGATTCCTGAATTCATGCAGGCATTTAAAACCCAGTGCCAGCCAGCGCCGCAGCTCAATAGGCTAATCCTCTGCCTGCGGCGCCAGCACCCTGGGTTCTAGTCCCTCTTGGGGCGCTGGATTCTGTCCCAGTTGCCCCTCTTCCAAGCCAACTCTCTGCTGTGGCCAGGGAGTGCAGTGGAGGATGGCCCAAGTGCTTGGGCCCTGCACCCCATGGGAGACCAGGAGAAGCACCTGGCTCCTGCCATCGGATCAGTGCGGTGTGCCAGCCGCAGCAGTCATTGGAGGGTGAACCAACAGAAAAGGAAAACCTTTCTCTCTGTCTCTCTCCCTCTCACTGTCCACTCTGCCTGTAAAAATAAAAAAAAAAAAAAAAAAAAGAAGAAGAAGATGGCCCAAGTCCTTGGGCCCCTGCACCACATGGGAGACCCGGAAGAAGCTCCTGGCTCCTGACTTCTGATTGGCAAGGCTCCAGCCATTGTGGCCATCTGGGGAGTGAACCAGCTGATGGAAGACCTCTGTCTCTACCTCTCTCTGTAACTCTGTCTTTCAAATAAATAAAATAAACCTTTAAAAAAAAAAAGTGAATGTAGTCAGAGATCCTTAGGTCACGGGAAGTGTGCTCAGAAGGTAGTTCTTACAAGAGGATTGGTTATAAAATCTTAGTTCTGTCTCTGCTTCTTAGCTTACCTTGGATCATTCTTCCATGCACACTCTTCATTACCATCCTCCAGCCTTACCAATGGGTTCTACTATGAACCTCCAAAACTGTGAACCACCTTCCTTTGTAAGTAGCTTGTCTTAGATATTTTGCCATAGTGATGGAAAGCTAACCCATTGCATATATGGGTTAATAACCTATTGATTTAATGAATCTACTAGCAGATCGATGAATGGTTGAATGAGTGAAGATGAATCAGCAAAGATGAGGTTTATTTCTTCCATGTAAACAAACATGTTTGTCTATCACTGCTTATTAAACCTATCAGAATCACTTCTGTGCCCGCTGCTGTTACTGGCCTCAGTCACTAAGCTGATTTGCCAAGTTGATTGACTCCGCAGGTTTTTTCCATTATAGTGAAGTCAGTGTCCACAAAGCATAAGAGTAATAAAATTCCCTGCCAGAAACCCTGATTATTACGTATGTACTGACAGGGAATTAAGATTCTGGAATATATTCTCATAACCTCTAGTGGCAAGACTTGAATTCTCTTTACCCTCCACCACCACAAAAACCAGGAAATACTTCCATTATCACAAAAATGCTGACAACACATGTTTTCTTGAAAATTGGTAAGAGAATATAAATGATCTATTACTTAATAGGATAACCAGCCAAGAAGGTATGTTTTAACAAAATTTCCAATAGTCCCATTTTCATTAACCAGAAAAAATTAAGTAGTTAATAATGAAGTGTATACTTATGATTTATTATAAATGGAATTATAGTTTTTAAAAATCTACCAAAAAGTAGATTTATGTTGATAGAAACATAGTCTTCAAGTGTGTCTTGTAGTAATTTTCAATGCTAATTCATGGAGTTACTAAGTATCCATACAAAATGAATATATTTGATAAGAATATAGACCTAGATTTTATTATGAAAATTTCTGAAGGTAAAAATTAGTGAATATTTGAAACTCAGACAGTGTAATGATCTCATCAACCAGATGTGCATTTTACATGTAAATTCTTGAATATATTTTGGCATTGAATTATCCATTCTTGAATTTTGGCCAAGATATACTGCATTCAAAAAATTCAGCTAAGTCTGTTTTGTCAAGATGCCAGACATTTATTAAGGCAAGGGAATTACTATATAATGACCCGGATGTCTGCAGGATGTTAAAGGGGAAGTCACGAATGATTTTATGGGGATGGTGGAGTTAAAACTACATCCAGGTCAATTAAAAAAGGCATAAGATAAAACTTTTATTTAAGGTTTTATGGTGTTAAGATCAATTGCTGATTATTATTCAAAATTATGAATTGTTTGTAAAATGAAAGTTCATCTTGTGCCCAATGGTATTTAGCACGTTTCTGCATGTGGTTTGTGGGAAGACAGTGGATCTGTTTAGGTGACTGTTACTCAGTTGCCTGAAGTCATCAGTTCTGGAGAGACACATTTACATTAACAAAACACATAGAAGGCAGAGAGAGTCACTATGTGTCGTGTTGTCACTGAATCCCTCCCCAGCCCCCCATTATATGGTCAGTAATGTCTATCAGTATGTTTAAAGCATCAAGGCAAGGAGTACTGGGTTAGTAAATGTTTGATGAAGACATTAGCTTCAGCAGCCAGACGTTTTAAAACCCCTACCCTGAAACTCTTTTTCTGGAAACTGCTGGCCTAAGTGCCCTTGGCATTTGCCTCTGTAAATCTCTTATTACAAAGCTTTCTAAGTATCATGGTCGCTGGCCTTTTCCATGCATATTTCTGCATTTTGTACTCTGTTGTGTCAATATGTTAAACCACATACCTGTTAATTTCCCTTCGATCTATTTTTGCTTGGTTTATTTTGCACGTTTGTCCTCTGGTTCATTGTGAGTTGATGTACACTTCAGATGAAATCTATTTAAAATCTGTTCTTATAACACCTATTTCCCACATCACTGATTTGCACACTATTCTGAGAAAAAAAATAACAAAACTGTATAGTTGTATCAGTACTGATTGCCTTTTGTTATTGATACTAACACATTTGCAAATTCACATATTGGAAGTGAGAATCCATTAATTTCTGAATAAATGTCGGGTATTATCAGAGTGACAGGCATTATATTAGAAGCAAGGAATGAGCTGACAAGAAATCGTGGTTTCTGTCCTCAAGTAGCTTGAAGTCTTGATTTAAAAATATAAAATAATAAAGTGACATCTTCTCCGAGTGATATGTGTATGTTCCTGTGTGCAAATATTATGTGCAAATAGTCTAATTCAGCTTGGAGGAAAAGAAGAAAAGGGAAAGAAAAGCAGAGTCATACTAGAAAGACAAGCAAGAAAAATGATTTGAGGGGAAACTTGCTGAGTTTTTGCTATGTAAGTTTGAGCTAACTCCTTGGCATACACCACTCACCTGGAATGTGTTTGTATAGCTCCTCAGAGTATCTGTGCCAGAGAGTGTAGTTTCTGGTGCCATGATTATGTATTAATGCAAATTAAAATTGAGTGTAAATTTATATGTGTTTGCATGTATGATGTGTTTAAGGATAAATGAAAGGCCTGTAGATAGAAGCCTTGGGAATTGCCCATATTTGAGGAGTTTAGTATAGAAAGTAGAGTCCTGGGGCTGGTACTGTGGCACAGAGGGTAAAGCCGTGGTCTGCAGTGCCAGCATCCCGTATAGGTGCTTGTTCGAGTCCTGGCTGTTCCACTTGTGATCCAGCTCTCTGCTAATGCACTTGGGAAGGCAGTAGAAGATGGCCCAAGTGCTTGGGCCCCTGTACCCCTGTGGGAGACCTGGAAAAAACTCTTGACTCCTGGCTTCAGCTCAGCTTGTTTCCAGCCATTGCGGCCATTTGGGGAGTGAACCAGCAGATGGAACATCTCTGTTTCTCCTCTCTCTCACTGTAAATAAATAAATCTTAAAAAAAAAAAAAAAAAAAAAAAGTAAAGCCCTAAAGTATTCTCATGAAGGAAAAAGTCTAGGGTGTGTGACATCACTGAAGCTCTGATGTGGGACAGCAAGAAGGCTGAACACAATCAGAATATTATATACTAAAGAGTAGATAAGTATTTCTGGGCATTGGGGGTGAGTTATGTCCCTGTGGGGGAAAGATCAATCCTGACTCTAGAATCTTGGAAATATTTACTTTTACTACGTGAATACTCAGAGCATTGCATTTTGTTAGCACAAAGCTACAGGATATTCCACAGAATGAGTATGTCTTTGGAATTACATGGACTCAATGACCAAAGAGCCAAGGTGCACACTGGGAGCTACTTGGCAGCTGGGGATATAAATTAGTTCTATCTTTGTTTCTAACACATGGTTAAGCCCCTGGCTCATCCTTGGTGCTCTGCAATTGCATTTGAACAGAATCGAGTCAAACAAGTGATTTCACACTCATGCATTTCACAGCAATGGAAACTGTGTATAGGAGTCTGGGTGTCTAGGATTGCCTGCTGAACTGTCAAGCCTTGCCCTCCCCAGTCTACTCCAGAGTAAAATTGAGGGAAATCAGAATCCTTTTAGAAATTGGAGCCTGGCAAGAGAAAGGAGATTGAGTCATTTCTTTGCTCATTTGTATTACAGGTTTCCTATTACAAATGCAGTTGCAAAATGGTATTTTGCGGGTCATGATTTTCTGTGGAGAAATATTCATTTGATATTAACTGTTTAGAATGAGTTAAACTATTTTCCATGTTGGAAAAAATGCTGAGACTTTTTTTTTTTTTGGAAAGCTCATTAAAAGGCCTTTAATTTTATAGTCATTTTCATGCAGTATGTTGTAGGTAAATTTCCATGTTAGAAAGCCCATAAAAGAGGTTGATGAAGAAGTTCATAATCACACACTTCTTGTTTGGTTTAACTGTAAAATCAATTGAAAGTGGCTTAAATGCCCATCGGCTTTGCTGGTGCTGTTGTTGTTCCTAAAATTATGCTCACATGGAAAAAGCAGGCTGATACGCAGTGGAATTTCAAACAAATTAATTTCAGTTTTCTCAGAAGGAGGTTTGCATTGTAGAAAAAAGTGTCTTTTTTTCCTCTGGTCCTGAAGAAAAATGAGCAGATGTAAGTTTGTTATTTACGTAGTTTCAATCAGTCCTCTGCAGATTTCCAATTACTGTGACTTAAGAGTTATTTCCTAGACACACCAGGAATCATAGTAATATTGTCTTCTACTTAATTTATTTTCTCGGTTTTATAAAGCCCAACTATTTTTGGCCTGTGTATTGGAAAAGTTGCTTAAAATGTACTTGAAGGTGGAGGACATCTGAATATTTAGATGATACTGAATTTTAAAAATCAATATTGTGGCATCTGCTGCTTATTTCTCTCATATTATTTATACAAAATAATGCATCTATGTCTAACTTATTATCACTTCTTTCAATTATCTGCCTCAGCATTACCTTCGAACAAGGCCTCTGAGCAGCAGCCCCTGTTTAATTTGTAGCTCCTCTGACACACACACTCCTGTTCTTCACACTATTCCTTTTTTAAACATTGCATCCGTCACCTTGAATGAACGATATAGTGCACTGTTGATAATTTAATGAATTATATTAAAGATATATTAGTTTGTTTTGCATATTGCTAAAATTTAAGCTCCACAAAAGTGCAGTTTTGTATGTATTCAGAGTGCTTATGCTATTGCTCAGTGCGCAGTATGTGCTCAGTAAATATTTGTTGAATTCATATTTAAATGAGTTTTCCAAAAGTTCATGGAAATTGTTATGAAAAAAACACATGCAAAACTTTTGTACAAAAATAAACATGTTCTAAGTACATTTTCCTGAACTTTTTGAAGGGCCCTTTTATATGCTGCTCTTGGTTTAAGCACATATAGTTTCCTTAAAGTCCTTCTGCATGAAGGGTGTGCCCTAGGTTACTTTAGGTATTTGTTTTTCTTTCCCCTCTTTGTCTCTGCTGAATCAAAGATCACCTAAGGATGCCCTTTGTGCGTCACACCTTCCTTGCTGTTAGCCATCATGCTCTCTGGGTTCACTCTGCCCCAGGGGACCCTGATTGTTGGAGGTGATTAGACTAGGATGCTGTGTGGCACAAGGTTGGGTGGGAGTGGTCCCTTCCTACTGTTTGGATAATAAATAAAGGGGACAGTGTGAGAAAATGCACACCAGCATCTGGAGAAAGAGAAGTCAGCTCCAGCCTCGTGATCATAACCGTAGCTTATCACTAGACTCAGAAAGCGACGGGCAGGCACTTTCTTAGACAAATGACATTTCCAGATTCAGGAAGTAAATCCAGGCTGTCCTGATGCGTAAAGGAACACTGGGCTTGGACACCATGTATGTTCTATGAGCAGCTTTTAAAAACATGATTATTTTATGTTTCTGTGTGTCTCCTCTACACTTACCTGTTTGGAGCAAAAACTTTCAGAAAAATTAGATTTTGAAGACCAGCCTGGTGATAGGTACAAACCTGGGATACAAATTTGGGGAGAGAGAAAAGAATTCAACTGTGATGGCTACCGCAGAACCTGTAAGATATTATTTGAAACTGACAATTCTCTATTGTAATCCTCTATTGTAAAATTTTATTTTTGTTTTGCTGGAAATGAAAGGTGATGCTCAGTTTTAAACACTATAAGTATACCAGTTTCTTTGTTAGAGTAAAACTAAATGTGTACCAAAAAAGAATTCAGCTTTGATCAAACGACACATGACTCAGATAAGTCGGCCAGTTCTCTTAAAAAGTGTCAAAGAAAGCACCTAGGGCCGAGAGGGCTCTCAGAGACAGTCAGTCCTTTTATAAGACATGAGAGTGGGGTAAGAGGAAAGGGAAGAAAGGCGAGTATTGCTGAAAGGATTCATACATTGTCTTCATTTGCCTCCTTAATCCTCAACCTCCTGTCATTCTACCCACACCTCCCAGCTTTGCTTTCTCCGGCCTTCGCGACTGTTGTGCCTCCTGCTCCCACCATTGTGGCCTCTAGGTTGTGCCCATGAATGATCCCGATTGTCCTTAACCCCTAACTGCATCGAAGAATTATTCCTTCCATACACCAAGATGAAATCGCCATGTTGGAAATGCTGTTAGAAATGGTGCTTGCTTTCTGTTCACATTGGTTAGTGAACTATTTTCAAGTTCAAAAAATCTACACTGAGCCAAAAAAACAAAAAGATAGACTCAAATTTTCACTTTTGAAACTCATCTTACTTGTTCTTAACTTAGAGACTGCCTGTATGACCTAACACCTATTCCTGCTGGTCCGTGAGATACATGATACCTTTTCTCCTTTCATAATTTATTGCTTCAACAGCAGACTTTTGTTAGACCACTGCTGTTAAGGGACAAAGAAAACACCCACTTTGTTGAACATTTATGTTTAACTTGAGTACATCGCACTAAATCACTGCATGTCCATGGGGACATCTCTAACCCAAATTATAACCGTATCTGTGATGGAATCAGGCCCTGAACTTTTTTTTCTAATATTTTTTGAGTGTGTTGATTCCTGTGGAATTCACAAATGTTAGTTTTCTTTTTCCCCTGCCTGAACAAACTAGTTTAAGTTACATCTTCTTAAAACAGATTTCCACAGGGTCTTATACTGTATCATAGTATCTTTTACTAACTTTATGACTACTTCTAAAATAACTTCTCTTTTCTGTTATTCATTAAATAGCTATAATGACATTTTCAAGATATATTTTCAATGATGGACTAAATGAATCCGTCTCCTTATGTGGAGTGTATTGAGTAGGTCAGTCTTTGGCATGGGTGTCTTCCACTGATTGCACACCATGCAACTGATGAGTGTTTCTCCTCCAGGAAAGTGCATAACGATTAGACATCTATGCCAGATAGCCCCTATAAATGTCAAGGAAAATACCAAGGTAGGCTTCAATTAAATCATTGGTGGTTGGTGCTTTAATCTGTGTTAGATGCATTTCCATCTTATTTGTTTACTATTATTTGTTTGAAAAGGCAGAGACAAAGAGAGGTGGTCCTTCCTATCCCCCGAGTTATTCCCTAGCTGCCTGCAACAGCCAATGATGGACGAGGCCAAAGCCAGAATCCATTCTGGGTGCGCCATATGGTTGGCAGGAACCCAACACTTGATCTATTACCTGTTGCCTCTGAGGGTGAGTGTTAGGAGGAAGCTAGAATCAGGCATGGAGCTTGGACTCCAACCCAGGCACTCTGATGTGACATGTGTGCATCTCAAGTCTGTGATATCTTAACATCTGTGCCAAACACCCACCCCAGTGTTGTTTGTTTTAAATCACAACATTATCTTGCAGGGTGGAGGGATTCTTTGAAAGATTTGTGATCCCAGGCAAGTTATGCAGGCTTCCTAGAATGGTATTTGTTTTCATGAGGGAGAGGAAATCAAGAAGTTTATTTTTTAAAAACCTGTAATTCCGGGCTGGCAATGTGGCATAGTGGCTAAAGCCACCACCTGTGATGCCAGCATCCCATTTGGGTATCAGTTCCAGTCCCAGCTGCTCCACTTCCGATACAGTTTGCTGCTAATGGCCTAGGGAAAGTACCAGAAGATGGCCCAAGTGTTTGGTTCCCTGCCAGCTATGTGGGAGACCCGGATGAAGCTCTTGGCTTCAACTTGGCCCCTGGCCATTGTGGACTATCTGGGGAGTGAACTAGCAGATGGGAGATATTCTCTCTCTCTCTCTCTCTCTCTCTCTCTCTCTTCCTTGCCTCCATCTTCATGTAACTCTTCCAAAAAAAAAAATACTTTATTTAAAATGTAATTCTTAGACACCTTTTATGTTTGGAGACAGCTAAGCAAAATACTTCAGAACATAGGCTTTGCCATTAAAGAGACATGGACTCCAAATTTTCCAGGGAGAGTCCTCGGGCAACTTGCCAAATCTGTATCTCCCATCTATAAAATTGGATTATGTTATTGTTATAGGAAGAAAGAAGAATGTAATGCCTAGAAATTTGTTATATAACACTAAAGACTGAAGAGCTTGTTAACTATGTTCTATTTCTACACCTTGCCTGGTTTTCCCTTTGTAGGCTATGCTTACACTCACTGAAGAACATTTCCATGAAATGTGGATTCAAAGTAATCCAAGGAAACCCCTTGATGAGTGTATCAGTTATCTATTTCTTGCTGAAATAGAGTAGGATTAGCATTGGGGGCTTCAGTTTACCCACACTTAAAGCTAATCCAAGATGTTTATATATTGGGAAGGACATGTCTAAATTAGGAAACAGAAGTTTGTTGATTGAGATAATAAAAAAACAGTGGGCATATGAGCTACAGAGACAGGGCAGTTTATCATCACTAAGAACAGACACACTCCCACTGAAACAATGTGGAATAGTAGAAAGACTGTGAGATTTCAGGCCTGATGGTTCTGAATTTGAATCTCACCTTGAGTGTTGCCAGCTCTGTTACCATGTTTCCCCACATTTTCATATCTCTTCTAATACAAAAGAGTTATAACATTTTCTATTGCTGCTAGTATATCAAAAAATAAAAAAACTTGCTCTAATGGAAGCCAAAAGAAGTACTTACTTGTTTTAAGTACTTTTTTTTAACTAGAATATATTCACACCTATTATTATTTTTTGACACCCAAAGGAAAATTTAGCCTTAATTATGTATTCAGAAGGTAGATATAAAGCACATTATGCATATGTTAATCTATAACATATTTCTCTGAATCTTAGAGCCAATAATAATTTGCCTCATGAACTTAAGTCACTTTAACCAGAGCATTCTTGGGCTCAAGTTAAAATAAGGGCGCTAACTTTTTGGAGTCATTGTGAGAATTCCATAAGATATTAACCATAAGGAATCTTACTCAGATCCCATCAAAGAATAAATATGGACTAATACAGAATCTAAAGGCTTATTTAAGTTCCATGGTCTGAGTTCAACCTCAGGAGAAGCTTCTTTGTAATGCACATTCCATTTAATGAATGCTTCACAGATTTTTAAAGACATGATGCTATGGTGAGAGACATGCTTCTTTCTTTAGACTTTAAGGAAAAAGTTCATTTTTTTTATTTTTTGAAAGACTACAACTTGTTCTTTTTTCCTGTAATATTCACTGATAAGATTTTTGAAAGGTAAAATATGCCTTGTTGTCCAGATGCCTACTGCTTCATATTTGACAGGTCGGAATTTTTAAAAACTTGCTTTATGTAAAAGGCTGGTATTGCTGCATTTTTTTAGTCGTCAAAGTCTAAACAAAATCCAATTCAGAACAAATGAATAAGTCTGTTTCAAAAGAAAGGTACCAGAGAGAGACTTAACTGTATTTTCTGCAACCTAGTCGGCAGTTACGTGACTCAAGTGACACGGTATCAAACTGTTTGCAGCTTCGGGGAGCTATCTACTGAAACCATAGGCTTGCATCTGTCTGCTTCTTGGCAAGTGGTGATGTGGCTCTTCATCTTTTGGTTTCCATTCTTTGGGCAATGAAAGCCCGGAGATGGGAAACAACTTCTCATTGCCCTTGACAGTGAAATTTAACCTTTTTAAGAAGGGTTCATCTGAGCCGGTGCCGCGGCTCAATAGGCTGATCCTCCACCTAGCGGCACCAGCACACTGGGTTCTAGTCCCGGTTGGGGCGCCGGATTCTGTCCCGGTTGCCCCTCTTCCAGGCCAGCTCTCTGCTGTGGCCCAGGAATGCAGTGGAGGATGGCCCAAGTGCTTGGGCCCTGCACCCCATGGGAGACCAGGAGAAGCACCTGGCTCCTGGCTTCAGATCAGCATGGTGCGCCGGCCGCAGCAGCCATTGGAGGGTGAACCAACGGCAAAGGAAGACCTTTCTCTCTGTCTCTCTCTCTCACTGTCCACCCTGCCTGTCCAAAAAAAGGGGGGGGGGTTCATCTTTTAATTTTGCTCAGAACATTTGGTATTCGGTAATCATGTATAACACCTGCAGTAGTATTGAGTATGTGATTAAATTATACTTTTCCTAGCAAGTGTTTTAAGTATTATTTTAATGAGTTGAGGTTAACGTGTTAAATAAAAAGTCAGTCATGTGCATTCATGTCTCATATTAGTGTTTTTCTGCCCAAAGTGGTCTTTGTGGAAGTGTCATTTTGACTAGTGTTTAAAACAGTATAAGAAATAGAAAGGGAAAGAAATAGAGCATATGATTTGAGGAAAAAAAAAACAATGAATAGGGAGAATTCTTTGGCTTGACCCTCCAACACAAAGTCTGTTATCCTAGGAAGACCTGAAAACCACAGAGGTGCCCTATGAGACCAGCAAACACAGCTTTGTCTCTTGTATCTCCCTTGGAGCTCAAATTTAATCACTTCTATTTCACAGAGGTGTTTTTTTTTTTTTTTTTTTTTTTTTTTTTTTTTTTTTTTTTCCTTGAGATGAAAGCTCTACCTATTTCTGTTCCACTTGGCAATTCTTGCGAGTTTCCTTCTTTCTCTTATTTGGGTATTCAGAGGATTAATTAGCATGCTTTTAAAAAAATATACTAGTGTCATTACTCTTTTGGGCAAAGAGCGATAACTCTGACCACTCTGATGTCTAGTAGCTTAATGTAAGTGTTCTAATTTCATGCAAGTATTATAGTCTTAAATTACAGACTTTTAATTAAATATTCCAACTTTTATATTTGGGAGTTGCCTATTCCAGTTATCACTGAGAACCTGGCAATTCGTACTTTATAGTCATTCAAATGTAATTTAAGAGATTTTTTGGTAATATTTGCATAAATGTTACATATACTTGATGTTACATGTTGTATGCTTCATATAGGTTTAAAATGCATATGGCATTTTGTAATTTGGGGATAAGTTGGTTGACAAGTGATTGGAAATCCAAAATAATAGCAGCTTAAACTAGTAACAGTTCTGTCTTCTAAAAAGAGGTCCGGAGGTATGCAGTCCCGGTTGGCAGGAGAATTGCACACAGGGCTGTTTATTGGTCTCACTTGAGTTTGCCTTTGCCACCTTCAGCTCAGGACCTCCATTTCTAAGCCATCAGAAAAGAGGAAAGGGAAGGGCAGACAGACTCCCTTCTCTTAAAGGACATTTCCTAGAGTGCACAGATTTGGGTCACGGGACAGATTTGAATCACGTGACCACACCTGGTTGTATGATTGGTCATGGTCATTTTTATATGTTCAATACCTAATTCCATGGCTGTTGCATGTTAGGTTGCGGCACCAGGCCTTATAGTGTATATATCTTTATAGGGGCACTATATTTTATTCCATTTCCTGCTAGAGTGGTCATTCACATGTTGTCTGGTATTGATTAGTGATCATTTCTCTTTTGTGAGTGTGCCATGCTATTAATTAAAACTTCTGTTTGAGAATAGAGATTAAAGACTTATTTTCCAAATGTCATATTATGAACACTGTCCAAGGTTAAGCATAAATCTTGAAAACAGCAGAGGACATGCATCAGTAATCCCATTTTACAATTAAGTTATATAAAATCTCATTATTAGAGTCATTAGGCAAATTAGCAAATTTGATCAGCAAATTTGTAATGCAAAGTTCAAATATGACTCCAACTAAGTGAACTAATTGGGAAATTTAAAATGCATAAATACCTGAAATACAAAGAAAACATCTAAATGTTAAGTTTCTTCTCTGAGGCAAAAAAATCAATTTTAAGTTCCCATATGTATTAAAGGTTAATCAGATGAAATAATATTTATAAATATATTCGAGATGAACATGATATTTTTCTTTATAATTGAGCATTAGGGATTGTAAAATATTCTTTAGCGCCTGTAAATGCTGTTACCTGATTTATTTTGATTGCTGAGTGCTTTTTGCCTTGAGTAGAACAATGCTATTAATTACTGAAACCATTTTTAATAATACTGTAGGCTTAGTTTGTCAATTTCCCCAATGCTTGCTCAATTTCTGAGAAACCAATCATTGCTATTGTAACGATTATTTGCTGTATTTTGTACCTTTAGAGTTTCCATGGCACAGTTTGATCTGTTCTCTTCATTCTTGCCTTTGTCGTTTGTTTCTTGTGCTTTCTGACTCTCACCTGACCTATCCTCTTGGGAAGATGTGTCCTTTTTGTAGTTCCCCCCAATTTTTTTTTAATTGATTTATTTGCTTGAAAGTCAGAGTTACACAGAGAGAGAAGGAGAGGCAGAGAGAGAGAGAAAGGTCTTCCATCCGCTGGTTCACTCCCCAGATGGCCACAGCAGCCAGAGCTGTGTCGATCTGAAGCCAGGAGCCTCCTCTGGGTCTCCCACACGGGTGCAGGGGCCCAAGGATTTGGGCCATCTTCTACTGCTTTCCCAGGGCATAGCAGAGAGATGGATCGGAAGTGGAGTAGCCAGGACTTGAACCGGCGTCCATATGGGATGCCGGCACTGCAGATGATGGCTTTACCCACTAGGCCACAGTGCCAGCCCCTCCCCAAATGTTTTATACTTGATCATGGAAAACTTTACACAGGGTCATAATGGGTTTTCTTTCTGGCTTCACCAGAGAAAATTCATTCAAAAATTAGATATTAATTGTTTAGAAATTTTATTGTCAGTGTTTAAGGTTTTGTAGTATCACCACAAATTGCTCTTTAATGAAATAAAAAGAGAGAAACCTGTCTTGAAGGTTTTGAACATTCTTGACTGTGTGCCAGCATCCTGGTTCCCCTGAGTTTGATGGGGACATCAACATAGTAGATGTGCTTTATTTATAGCAACTTTTAGGCATCTCAGATTTTAACCATTTTTAAAAACCGTTGTTATAACCAGAGGAACAATTAACTCTAGGTGCAGATTTGGATTTTTCTTGTTTTATTTTTAGTTGGCATATTGTTTCTGTGGGTTCTGCATCCAAGGATTCAACCAACCATGGATCAGAAACATTTGACAAAATATGACATCTGTAACTGAACATGCAAAGACATATTTTTCCCCAAAGATCACAGAATAATAACTACTTTTGTAGCATTTGCATTACATTAGATATTTGTAACCTGAAGGTGATTCAAAGTACTGTGTACAGGAGGGTATACAGAGATTATATGCAAATAATATACCATTTTTGTAGAGGAATTTGAGCATCCAAAGATTAGTTTTTGTTTTATTATTTGAGAGGTAGTGAGCTTCCATACACTGATTCAGTTCCTAAATATTTGCACCAGCTGGGGATGGGCCAGGCTGAACCCAGGAGCTGAGAACTGAATCTAAGTCTCTCACATGGGTTTCAGATATGCAACTGCTGGAGCTGTCTCCCACTGCCTCCCAGAGTCTGCATTAGCGGGAAGTTGGAATGAAGAGGTAGAGCCAGGATCGGAACTCAGGCACTATGACGTGGGATGAGGTCTTTCTAATCCGCATCCCAACCAGTAGACCAAATGCCGATTTCCATTCTCAGATTTTGATATCAATGGGAGTCTTGAACTAAATTCCCCTTGGAAACTGAGTTATCACATTAATTGCATATAGGAAGGTATTTCAAAAGTTCCCTAAGAGGTAATGTGCATTTTCCATAAACTTTCATGTGATAAGGGAGTACAATATAATTTTGTGATGTATTTATACATCGTAGAATGATCTGACAATTGTCTGGAGGCAATCTTACTACAAATGTGTACTGATAATTGGTAGAGATGCAAGAGGTATGCTTTTGCTTTTTAATTTTATCAGGCCAAAGCGAGGGGCCAGGAACTCTCTCCATGTTTCCTACTTGGGTGGCAGAAATGCAGTTAATTGGGTTGTCATGTGCTGTCTTTCAGGCCTTATAGCAGGATGCTGGATCAGAAGTGGAGGAGCTAGGACTCGAATCAGGCTCTCCAGTGTGAGATGTGGATGACCCAATTGGCAGTTGAACCTGTTATGACATAACACATGCTTTTTTTTTTTTTTTTTTTTTTTTTTTTTTTGACAGGCAGAGTGGATAGTGTGAGAGAGAGAGACAGAGAGAAAGGTTTTCCTTTTGCCGTTGGTTCACCCTCCAATGGTCACCGAGGCCAGCCCATCGCGCTGATCTGAAGCCAGGAGCCAGGTACTTCTCCTGGTCTCCCATGCGGGTGCAGGGCCCAAGCACTTGGGCCATCCTCCACTGCACTCCCGGGCAATAGCAGAGAGCTGGCCTGGAAGAGGGGCAACCGGGACAGAATCTGGTGCCCCGGCCGGGACTAGAACCCGGTGTGCCGGCGCCGCTAGGTGGAGGATCAGCCTATTGAGCCACGGCACCGGCCAACACATGCTTTTTAAAATTTAGAAAATTTCCTTTTTGCTTTTTGCCTTTCTTATGAAAACAATAAAAATAACTGATACATTTTTTGAAAAGTAATCCTTTTAATTTAGTCTCCAATTCCATATTTTCTGGGTATTTCATATTTGTGGTTGGCAGAAATATGAAGACCTTAATTTCTTAAAAAAAAAATGTGTTGTACTTTGTTACCAGGAAATGCTAAGTGGTTTCTCAGCTTCAGTACTGTTGGCATCTGAGGCTGTGTTGTTCCTTGCTGTGGAGTGTTGCTGCGTACCTTGTGAAATGTTTATCAGCATCTGTGGCCTCCACTGACCAGACTCGAGTAGCATCCCCTCGTTGTGACAACGATAAATGACTCTGGACTTTGCCAAATATCCCCTGGGTGGAAAAAGACACCCATAGTTGAGAATCACTGTGCTAAATAAATGTTTCCCTTCTGTCTCTGTCATGTTTAGAATCAGCTAGGGATTTGTGTGCCTATTTACATTTAATGTTTGAATTCAACTCTTATCCAATCCACTGTTACCATGGGTTGACTGGTTTCCATTAATCAAGTGTCCTGATTATTGTGATTTTTAAAAAAACGGTATTTTAGACAAACACAGGGTTGTTAGGGGAGACTGGGGAAAAGATGGGCAAAAGTGTAACAGGGAATAGAAATTCTGTGCATGTAATGGTAATTCCTAGAACTTCTTATCAAAATCAGAAAAAAAAACCACACTACAAGGATTCAAAGCAGAACATTATTTTTTTCTTTAAGTAAAGTGATCCACTGGAATTCAGGTGTTAAAATGAATAGTGGTAGCTTATATGTCTGGATAAATTTTCTTGCTTTGACTAAGACAAATACTTAGCTTTTTTTTTTTTTCTTTCCCCAGTTGATAGTCTATATAAGTGGCCATTTAATTTCATTAACTTTTTCAAAAAGATAAGTCCTTGGAAATGTAATGTGGGGAGCAAAGTATTTGCTTTTTAAAAATGTTATAATTTATCCCTGTATGCACAGATTTATAAAGCCAACTCTACCATTTAAAAGTTAAAAATCAGTAAATTTTTTTTTGATTTCTCCCCCAAAGGCCCTTCAAATTCACATGGATATATGGCATGAACTGATTTCCTTAACATAATATAGATAAAATTTTTATAATCAGATTCTGGCTTGATATATTAAAATCTGGTTTTGGTTTTAATTTACATAGAAACCAGATTTTATTGACATGATAGGTATGTAAACAAACTCCATCTTTGATTAAAATAAACCTGAAAAAGCCTTTGATATGAATCATATATTGAAACATAGGTCTCCATTTAGAGCCAGAATGCTGGGCTTGAACTTTGACACACTTACTATTAGTTGTGTGACCTTTCATATATTTATTTTGCCTCAAAAAGTTCATCATTTATAAAATAAAGCTACATCGCTTCTCAGCCTTTTGGCTAAGATCAAGTCTAAAACAGAGCTAGTATTATTTTTTGAGTAAAATTACCTGAGTTATATAAAGTACTTGACATATCGTAAGTGCTAAGTATAGCTGCTATTATTGTAATTATTGCAATGTGAAGTATTTCTATCCATCCACCATATATTCAGTAAAATAAAGAAGGGGTCCTATAATTGTAGGAAATGGCAGTAACCAGAGCCTGGTCATAACTGTAGTAGAATGTACCCACATTTTCCCTGTTTTCCCAAAGTGGCACTTGATGCCTTTTCAGCATATCAATGCAAGATAATGTTACAAAATCTGGAGAGATTGAGTGCAAAGAGAGGCATAACCTTGTATGCATTCATCCTAAAATGAATTATTTTTGCCTCTTTCCTCTTTTTTTCCTTCATAGAATGAGATTAGGATTTAGTATCAAAGAAACTGTTGCATTGCTGGCTTTGCCTCTTAGTAACTGTATAGCCTAGAGTCAACTGTTTGTTCTCTGAGCCTCTCCTTGCTGTGTAATGTGGGAATGTAGGCAGCACTGTTCACTACTGCATACTGTCAACTGTCTCCCATTGTCCTGTGGACTCTTGACACATTCTGGAATCCATTCCTGTGGTGATACTGGTCTTGTGCCCTCTGGTGTAGTAATTTTCCATGCTATTCATTTCCACTATTGTCTCCCCCTGTAGGTTGTGCTTCCATAGGTAAGCACATGTGTGACTTACTCATGTTTGCAGCATTGGTACTAGAGTGTGGTTGGTGCTCATTGAACTCCTTTAACCCATGAGAAATCTGTCGAAGCAGCTGTCTTAAGTTGGATGGATTCACACTCTTGCTGACTTTACTAAGATGATAGAGAGAGGGTCAGTTTGAGATTCTAAGAGCTATGTTATATGTCAGCCTGGAAACTTGCCTGCTACCTGGCTGCATGTGTGTCTGTGATGAGGATCCCCCAAAGAATAAGGCTGGCTGTGCAGGATTGCCTGGGTGTGGTTCTCATACTATTTGTCATTTTCTCCTCTTTGTATATTTTATGAATTAGAAAATGACAGGAATATAATATGCTAGCATTAGGCATCCCAGGAGGCCAAGGACATCAATTTTCAAGGTTTATGGGCTTTAGGCACATTGTCAAAGTGCTCATTCCCTTCCATGTTCATTGCGGCCTGCCTAATAGCAAATTTGCCCTTTAGAAAGATAATTATGTGGGGACTAATTAGCAGGCTATTGCAGTTATTGAGGTGACAGAAAAGATAAAAAGGGCTCTGACAAAGTCATGAAGATGAACCTTGGGGGCAGGGCATAAAGAGCCTTAGGAAATAAGAATCTGTGGACTCTGGACTTTGCTCATGTCACAGAACACGGAATTGTGAGGGCCAGTGAAGAATCAAGAATGCGAATCGGGTTTCTGATTTTTGCAACTGGAGCAAACAATGGCCTTAATCACTAAAGATATTTTTTCTTTGGTCTATTGTATCTATGTTTATTTGGTTTTGAGTAGAAGAAAATGTTTTCAATTTTCATATGCACTGAATTTGAAATTCCGGTGAGGCCCTGGTTGCAGAGCTCAGACAGCTGTTCAGAACAGATCTGGGTGTCAGGAGGGAGATCCTTGCTTCAGAATTGAGAGCATCCGGCATATACATGAGTCACGTTTATGCATGATGTCATGTGGAAACTGTTTATCGAGAGAAGAGACAAAGGCAAAATAATATGAGATACTAACTTGAAAAGCAGTGTCAATCAACAGGCGCTTTTTGCTTTATCCTGCAGAGGATGATCCCCTGAGTGGAAGAGAATTAGGGGAGACTTGTTTTTCCGAAGCCAACAAAATAAAGAATTTCAGGAAGGAAGATGGACTCAAGTCTCTAGTGCTATGGTTAAGTGGGTGGTTCACATAAGGACACTATTTTGAGGGTTTGAGAATTAGTAGACATTTGATATGATGTATTGGGGATTCTGGGAATAGAGCCTAAATTAGATTTAGGGTTGAACCGGATTTGGAGATGGGACATATGCAGCATAGATCATCCTTAAAGAAAATCTGACTTTGAATGGAAAAAACAGTCATAAAAAGTATAGGTGGAACCAGGAATGAAGAACTATTTTAGGGCTATTTTCTTCTGCTATTTGTAAAGAGCTTCATGGACATGTTTGTAATCTTAAGAGGGAAAGAAAAATGTAATGGGGAAAGATCATGAAGATAGGCAGATGGGGTCTATTTTAAGATTTTTAATTTCTAAGAAAGATCGAAATAATAAAATTGCATACCCAGGTAGTATTTCTCTTCTGGTGCAACCTTACATCTAAGAAGGGCCCTTTTATCTGAAAGTGAAAGAAAAGTGAAACAAGACAATGAAGGTTGTAGACGAGTTTCGCAAATGAGATAACGCATAAGAGCTTCATTAACTGGGAAGCATTGTATCTATCAGTCAATTGATTCTAAAGAATGTGGCTTATTCATGTTGAAAATGATAGCTTGATCCGTTTTACCCACCTTTAAAGACAGTTTTCATGCACTCTAGAACCCAGGAGGAAGCTTCTTTCTCCCTTGTTCTCCGAACCTGCAAAGCACACTGAACCACACACCCTTATCCATTTCATGAGCCAAGTGTTGTTCAAGATCATTTTATATAAGAGCATGTCTATGTGTACATCACAGTGATCTTTATGGGTTTGGGAATTCTTTAATCTTTTCAAATGAATTTTTTGTTAATATTAGAAATAATGAAGTTCACATGTGCTAAGGAAAACAGCAAACACTTGTTAGTTTCAAAATGATTCTCTTCAATGAAATAATAAGCAGAGTATTTTGAAATGCTCTGTAAAGTAAGTGTTGATCAGTTGCCTTCTCTTTTTGCACATTCCCTGTGACCAGTCTTTCAAAGGCCTCGGCAGCTGCCAAGTTGATACTGCAGTTTGTGATGACAGCGGCAGTACTCAAGCCCATAGCTGTGGCTAATGTCTTAAAGATACTTACTGATTACAAGGTAATGGGCATGGGCTCAAAAGTGCTGTCTGAGTGCTTTGTGAACTTAGTTCAATTCTCTGTCACCTCATCTGCAAAAACATGATTGTATTTTAGTTCCATTTAGGTCAGCAGGGCGGAGCCTGAAGCAGCTGGCTAATTACATGTGACCACCACTTAAAGAGCCTCCTGGGGAGACTCGTGGAGTCTTAGGGGCTGTAGAGTGGGTGTGTTTCAGAGCGGTGAACTGAATGAGCTGTGCACAGTGTGCTAGACGAAATCCAACTAGCAAGGCAAAGCAACGTGGGCAGCCTTTAGTCGTTTCCCCTTTATGCCCTTATGGTGCCTGGGAAGATTGGGACTCTTTTTGCTGTTGACCTAGACTACCTTTGAATGTCATGTGGTTGTGGACCAGTGTTTCCCAAATAGCGCACTGCTAATGGGAGAGAGAGGCATCTCCTATTCCCATATAGATACATTACCATCTTAGACAAGCTTCCTTTCTCAAACGATGAGATATTGTGTATACCTTATGAACAAATTTAAGCTGTTAGTAATTCTAGTGGGGACCGAAAAGGCAAAGCAGAAAGGCCCAAGTTCAGTGATGCTGGCAGGCTTTTTGAAACTGCCTCTTAATACTTTCTAATGCAACATGAATACCTACAGCATGGTGTTCTCTCCTGAGGAATCCCTGCCTTCTATTTAGAATTTATTTTTATAGTACCGGTTCAGCCTTTTTTTTGTGCTTCTAAACATATTTTACTTTTGGAATATAAAATAAAAATTTGTGGTTTTATGTATAGTAATGCAATCCTGTCTCCAAATTTCTGTTTTCCCCCTGCAGAGGGTTACTACTACAGGAGAACAGCAGATTTGCAGAAGCCCTGCATTATTACAAATTGGCCATTGGGAGCAGGCCCACCCTGGCTTGTAAGTAATAATCATTTTTTTAAAGCCTCTTTCCATTCATGAAAATTGTCTTTGTGACTTCTAGCCTCCCAGAGAAAACATTGTGTGTTTAGATTTCTGAATATTTGCTTCTCAAGTTATGAACCTCTAACAACCATATTTCTCTAGATTTTTATCATTTTGATGGCTATTTATCATTTTAAAACATATTACAGTAGTTATAAATTTTATGCAACTAGATTTTTAACCTCAAAAGTATTTGGAGTTCCTTGAGGGCAGAGACATTTCATATATTTTTTGACAATATCTGCAGTTCCCATTACCATTCTTGCTCCCGTAAGTATTTGTTCCATGCAATTTTATTCTTGGTTTTCTTTGAAAATCATGAATAATTCTTAGGAGCTAAATGCAGCCAAAACGATTTGATTTTTTCCACCGTGTATATCACCTTCTCACACTTCTGTTTTCACTCCTTCCCCCCCCCCCCCAGCTGCCTATTTAAACACGGGCATTATTCTAATGAACCAAGGGAAGACAGAAGAAGCCCGGCGCACGTTCTTCAAGTGTTCTGAGATCCCAGACGAAAACCTGAAGGACCCCCATGCACACAAGAGCTCTGTGACCAGCTGTCTGTACAACCTGGGCAAGCTCTATCATGAGCAGGGACGCTATGAGGTCTGGCCTGGTCCCTGCTACCTTTCGTTTCCCCCCTGTTCCAATCCAGCTTCGTGTTCTCTAACCCACAGCATCCTTGCAGGGCCCCCTGCTGTCTGTTCTTTGAGAAACTAATATATGTTTGTGATAAAAGGGTTTTGTGATCTGTGATAACAAGTTATTTGATAAAACTTCCGCTCCATAAAACTTTGACAGGTTTGTTTTATGTGTGAAGTTCTCAGAGCAATTATAATATATCCAGAAGGCTGGTGAATATTCAGGAAAGAGAAGTAACGTGCATTGTTTCTCAGCTGATTTGCTCAGGATTCCTTTGATTTCATGCTCCAAGACGCTAACTACAGAATTGTTGAACTCGATCCAGGGTTTTCTTTTTTATATAATTTTATTCATTTTCATTTTATTATTTTTTTTGTTTGGTTTTGTTTGTTTTTACGGGCAGAGTGGACAGTGAGAGAGAGAGACAGAGAGAAAGGTCTTCCTTTGCCGTTGGTTCACTCTCCAATGGCCGCCGTGGTCAGCGCACTGCGCTGATCCGAAGGCAGGAGCCAGGTGCTTCTCCTGGTCTCCCATGGGGTGCAGGGCCCAAGGACTTGGGCCATCCTCCACTGCGCTCCCTGGCCACAGCAGAGAGCTGGCCTGGAAGAGGGGCAACCAGGACAGAATCCGGCGCCCTGACCGGGACTAGAACCCAGTGTGCCGGCGCCGTTAGGTGGAGGATTAGCCTAGTGAGCCGCAGCGCCGGCCTATTTTCATTTTATTTGAAAGGCAGAGAGGCAGAGGTGGAGTGGGATATAGAGACAGAGAGGGATCTTTGCTCTCTGATTCATTCCCCCAATGCCCACAGAAGCCAGGGCCCTGATAGGCAGAAGCCAGGAGCCTAGAACTCAGGCCGTCTCCAACATGGAGGCGGGAACTCGAGTACATGAGCCATCATCTGGTGCCCATTAACAAGAAGCTGAACCTGGACCTGGGGGCTCAGCCACCACAGTGCACCCGCTCGCAGGGTCTGATTTTCTTTTTTAAAATATGTTGTTTGTCCTCATTGAAGTGATCTGTGAGCGGGCCTTTAGTCTAGTGGTTTAGAGGACAGTTAGCATACTCGTGTTCAATAATGGGGTGCCGGGTTCAGTCTTGGTTTTTGATTCCAGTTTCCTGCTATTATATAACATGGGAAGCAGGTGTGATGACTTAAGTAGGTCTCACACAGTTAGGAGACCCAGACTGAGTGCTCAGTTCCTGGTGCAGGAGAAGCCTCCTGGACTAACCGTTGTAAGCATTTGCAGAATGAACCAGTGGATGGGAACTCTGTCTCTCTGTCTCTTCCTGTCTCTCTGCCTCTTAAGTATTTTAAAAATGTGATTGAATGTAAATCTTACCATTTCTTTTAATTCTTCTTAGAGCTAGAGTGAAATTAAAAAATTAGAAAGGAAAAGTATTGTACCCTAAGTAGGTGACCCAGCCTCGTCCTCCCCTTGTTTCTGTTGTGTGTGTTGCCAGTTGCCCACCACGACCCCCTCTCTCCTTTAACCTGATCCATACCCCCTCAAATACTTAAACAGTATTTTGAGACTGAAGTATGGAGATGAGGATACAACTTTTGAAATAATTGCATTTAATGATTTCAGTGTGCCTTGATATCTGGGATACTTATTTATTAGGTTGTATTTAAATCCTTGTAAGTTGTCTGGCTTAAAGTAACTATGGACTTCGGGTAACTTGCAAATATGATTTTTTTAGCTTTTTATTAAATAACATGTGAAGTAGAAAATTCATAATAAAGGAGAACCGCTAGCATTTGATTCCCTGTTATATATTTAATAAAATTAAATATAAAATTTAATTTTCATTCTTCACTGAGTGAATGGAGTGTTTTCAGATGTGAAATTGAGATAGGGTACCATCAAAGGGACAGTCCAATTATGTCCCTCTATTGAACCATTTAGATAGGAATGAATGCTTTTAACTTTGAAGAATGTTAATAACTTATTTTTATCAGATATGCCTGTGCTTTAGTGATGATTTATCTCTTGGTTTTGTTTTTTCAATTAGGAGGCCCTGAGTGTATACAAGGAGGCTATTCAGAAAATGCCAAGACAGTTTGCCCCTCAGAGCTTATACAACATGATGGGTAAGTAAAACACTGGTATTGTAATTGATATTTTAGTGACCTGTTGACACATTTAAACCTGTGCACTTACAATGAATCATAGTATTAACACTCACAAAGAAAACTTATTCACCCATCAGTGTCACCATGAAATCTGCGAGAGCATGTTCGTTCTGATGTGGGTGAATTAATGTACTCTCCTAACACATTGGTCAGGTCCCATAATGATTGCAGGGGGTTCTGAAAATCATTTGGATGAATTGAGTATTAGCTGGACTCTAGAGAGAAAAAGTAGCATTGTATATGTATGTGTGATTTTGTGATTATGTTTACAGATGAATAAATTACGCATTTGTTCTATTTAATGTAGCAAATTCATGCCAATTTTGAACGGGTTAGTCTCTTAATCAGAAGATTATCAAAATTAAACATGCTTTGAAAGTTGTGAATATTGATGCATATAAAAGATGAGAAAAAGCAGCCAGCTTTTGTTTTCATTGATAAATTGAATTTTAGTGTTTTCAGAGTAGTCTTTTAGTCTAAAAACAAGACTGAAATCTGTAAATATGCTTATAATACAGTGATTCCTTTTTTAAAGATTTTGCTTATTTATTTGAAAGGCAGGGTTACAGAGAGAGAGAAAGAGAGAGAGAGAGATCTTCCATCCACTGGTTTACCCAACTGGCCACGATACCTTGACCCCAGCTGGTACTAGAGCCTGGAACTTCATATATCTCCTAGATGGGTAGCATAGGCCATCTTCTGTGACATTTCCAGGAACATTAACAGAGAGCTAGAGAGGAAGTGGAGCAGCCAGGACTTGACTGGTGCTCTGTAGGGTGCTCGTATTGCAAGTGGTGACCCCAAGATTCCTCTCTCTTTGTTGGATAATTCTTTCAAACATACCAGTCAGAAAGTACATGAATCTGGGGCATGGAGTTTTGTTAAGTACAGGAGGTCATGAACAACAAATTCTGTTAAAATGGGGCTGACATGGTAGCACAGTGGGTAAAGCTGCTGCCTGTGATGCTGGCATCCGTTATGGGTGCTGGTTCGAGTCCCAGCTGCTTCACTGTTGATCCAGCTCCGTGCTAATGTGCTAAAGAAAGCAAGCAGTGAAAAATGGCCCAGGTTCTTGGGCCCCTGCACCCATGTGGAAGACCCAGAAATTCCTGACTCCTGACTTCAACCTCGCCCAGCCCGCTGTTGTGGCCATCTGGGGAGTGAACCAGAGGATGGAAGATCTCTCTCTGGCTCCTCCTTTCTGTAACTCTGCCCTTCAAATAAATAAATCTTTAAAAATAAATTCTAATAAAGTACCTACATGTCAGTAACCACTGACTGTCTTGTAGGAGATTGGTACTACATTTGTTTAGAGGTGAACACAGCTGAATCCTGCCTTTCGAGGTTGGGACACTTGGAAAAAAATGACCAACATTTTTTCAATTTTGCTCACATACATTGCTTTTTTTGTGCTTTGTTTATTAGTTACCATAAATCAAGGAAAATATGTTTGTCTTTTGGGAACTGGCTTATTTCAATAAGAATAATGGTCTCCAATTGCATCAATTTTGTTGTCAAAGACATTTGCGTCAATTTTGTTCTTTTTTATGTCCAAGTAGCATTCCATCATGCATAAACCACAATTTCTCTATCCAGTAATCCTTGATGGGCATCTGTGGTGACTCCATGTCTTAACTACTGTGAATTGAGCTGCTATAGACATGGGGGTATGAAAAACACTTCAATATGCTGATTTCATTTCCTTTGGGTTAATTCCCAGGTTGGGATGGCTGGGTCATATGGTAGGTCTATTTTCATATTTCCAAAGAACCTCCATACTTTCTTTCACAATGGCTGTACTAGTTTATATTCCAACTAACCATGTGTTAGGATATGTTTTTCACACATCATCACCAGCATTTGTTGTTATTTGATTTTTTTAAAAGATTTATTTATTTATTTGAAAGAGTTACACAGAGAGAGGAGAAGCGGAGAGAAAGAGAGGTCTTCCATCCAATGGTTCACTCCCCAGATGGCCGCAATGGCCAGAGCTGTGCCAATCCAAAGCCATGAGCCAGGAGCTTCTTCCGGGTCTCCGTCGTGGGTGCAGGGGCCCAAGGGCTTGGGCCATCTTCTACTGCTTTCTCAGGCCACAGCAGAGAGCTGGATTGGAAGGGGAGCAGCCGAGACTAGTACCGGTGCCCATATGGGATACCAGTGCTTCAGGCCAGGGCATTAACCCGCTGAGCCACAGCACCAGCCCCGTTATTTGATTTTGGGATGTTGCCAATTTAACTGGGGTGAGGTGAAATTTTAATGTGGTTTTGCTTTGCATTTCTCTAATGGCTAGTGATTTTGAGCATCTTTGCATTTGTCTGTTGGCCATTTGTCTTTCATCTTTCGAAAAATGCCTGTGCATGTCATTTGTCTATTACTTAACTAAATTGTTTTGCTGTTGTGTTTCTTGAGCTTCTTAAATATTATGGATGTTAATTCTTTATCAGATGTATAGTTTGCAAATATTTTCTCCCTTTCTGTCCATTGCCTCTGTGTTGAGTGTTTTTTGTGCTGTGCAGAAGCTCCTTAGCTTTTTAGAATGCCATTTGTGTATTTTTGTCTTTATCACTTGTGCTTCTAGGGACTTACCCAAAACGTCTTTGCCTTTGTCAATGTCTTGTGGTGTTGCCCTATGCTTTCCTCTAGTAGTTTGACCATTTCAGGTCTTAGATTTAGATCCCTGATTGGTTGTGAGTTGACTTTTGTACAGGGTGTATGGTAGGGTCTTCTTTCATGCTTCAGCATGCAGAGATCCCATTTTCCCCACACTGTGAAGAGACCATCCTTTCTTCAGGGTGTGATTTTAGCTCGTTTGTCAAAGATCAGTTGATTGTAGATATATGGATTAATTTCTGGGGTCTCTAATCGGTTTCATTGGTCCCCATGTCTTTTCTCTGTCTTTAAAGGTTTATTTTTTTATGTATTTGAAAGGCAGAGTTAGAGAGAGAGAGAGATTTCCATACAATGGTTGATTCCCCAAAATGGCCACTATGATCCCGTTTGGGCCAGCCCGAGGCCAGGAGCCAGGTGGCTCTTGGGTCACCTTCCATTGCATTCCCAGGCTCATTAGCAGGAAGCTGGATCAGAAGTGAAGCAGCTGGGACTCGAACTGGTGCCTGTCTGGGATATTGGCACCACAGGCAGCAGCTTTACCTGCTACACCACAACATGTGTCTATTCTTGTGCCACTACCAAGATTTTTTTGATTCTAACCCCCTTGTACTATGTTTAGAAATCTGATATTGTGATGCTTCCAGCTTTATTTGTATTGCTTAGGATTCCTTTAGCTTGAAAGGTCTATTTATTCTTGAATTTTATTTCTTTCTTCCTACTCATTTGGGGTTTGATTTGTTCTTGTTTTTCTGGGTCCTTTAGATGCACTGTTAGGTCATTTATTTGATGACTTCCAATTTCTTGATGTAGGCATTAATTTCTATAAACGTCCCTCTTTTTTTAAAAGATTTATTTATTTGAAAGTCAAAGTGGCACAGAGAGGGAATAAGAAGCAGAGGGAGAGTGAGAGAGAGGGAGTGGGAGAGAGATCTTACGTCTGTTGGTTCATTCCCCAATTGGCCACAATAGCCAGAGCTGCACTGATTGGAAGCCAGGAGCCTGGAGCTTCTTCTGAGTCTCTCACATGGGTACAGGGGCCCAAGGACTTGGGCCATCTTCCACTGCTTTCCAAGGCCATTGCAGACAGCTAGATTTGGAGTGGAGCAGCTGGGACTTGAACCAGCGCCCATATGGGATGCTGACACTGCAGGCAGTGGCTTTACCTGCTATGCCACAGCACCAGCTCCTAAACTTCCTCTTAATACTACTTTTGCTGTTTATAAGTTATGAGATGCTGTATTGTCATTTTCATTGTTTTCCAGGAATGTTTTCATTTACCTTTTTATTTCTTCTGTGACTTACTGTTCATTCAGGTGCATGTTGTTAAGTCTCTGTTCACATGTTTTCTAGAATTTCATAATTTGTTAATTTACAGCTTCATTCTGTTGTCAAAAATGATATAGTATGATTTCAAATTTTTAAAATTTGTTTAGACTTGCTTTATGGCCTAACATGTGGTCTGTCCTAGAGAAAGACCCATGCACCAATGAGAAGAATGTGTATTCTATAGCTGTGGGATGGAATGTTCAGTAGATACCAGTTAGATCCATTTGATGCGTAGTGCTTTCTCTGTTAACTTTCTCTCTAGTTTATCTGTTCATTCATGAAAGTGGAGTGTTTTGAAGTCCACCATTATTACTGTATTAGAGCCAATGCCTCCCTTTAGATCCATTAACTTTTGTTTTATATACCCAGGTTCTATCATTGGGTGCATATATTTTTACCATAGTTACATATTCCTGTTGAATTGATCCATTAATCCTTACATAATGTCCTTTGTCTCTTTTAATAGTTTTTTAATCTATTTTGTCTGATGTTCAGATGGCTACTCCTTCTCATTTTTGATTTTTATTAACATAGAGATCTTTTCCATCCATTCACTTTCATTCTGTGTGTATCATTGTTGGTGAGGTATGTTTCTTGCAGGCAGCAAACAGATGTCTTGTTCTTTATTCAGTAAGTCTGTATCTTTTAATTGGAGAATTTGGGCCATTTGCATCCAAGGTTACTATGAGTAATGACTTGGCCTGTCATTTTTTCATAAACATTCCTATTGTTTGTTTTGGATTTACTTTGTACTTTTTTTAAACTTTTATTTAATAAATATAAATTTCCAAAGTACAGCTTATGGATTACAATGGATTTTCCCCCCATAACTTCCCTCCCACCCGCAACCCTCCCATCTCCCGCTCCCTCTCCCATTCCATTCACATAAAGATTCATTTTCAATTATCTTTATATACAGAAGATCAGTTTACTATATATTAAGTAAAGATTTCAACAGTTTGCACCCACACTGAAACACAAAGTGTAAAATACTGTTTGAGTACTAGTTATAGCATTAATTCACATTGGACAACACATTAAGGACAGAGATCCTATATGAGGAGTAAGTACACAGTGACTCTTGTTGTTGACTTAACAATTGACACTCTTGTTTATGGCATCAATAATCTCCCTAGGCTCTTGTCATGAGTTGCCAAGGCTACTTTTGAGTTGCCAAGCCTTTTGAGTTCGCCAACTCTGATCTTATTTAGACAAGGTCATAGTCAAAGTGGAAGTTGTCTCCTCCCTTCAGAGAAAGGTATCTCCTTCTTTGATGGCCAGTTCTTTCTACTGTCATCTCACTCGCAGAGATCTTTCATTTAGGTTTTTTGTTTTTTGTTTTGTTTTTTTTTGTTTGTTTGTTTGTTTGTTTGTTTTTGCCAGAGTGTCTTGGCTTTCCATGCCTGAAATACTCTCATGGGCTCTTCAGCCAGATTTGAATGCCTTAAGGGCTAATTCTGAGGCCAGAGTGCTATGTACTTTTAATAGGAGATTTTCTGGCTTGACATTCTTTTGTGGCTATCTTTCTCTGTTTCTGTATATAGCACATCCTTAAGTATCATTTTATGGCTGGATGATCAGTGACAAATTCTTTCAATTTTCATTTGTTTTGGAAGGTCTCTGTTTCGCCTTCATGTATAAATGAAAGCTTCGCTGGGTACAGTATTCTAGATTGGTAGTTTTTTTGTTTTGTTTTGTTTTGTTTTGTTTTTCTTTTTAATACTATGACTATTTTCTGCTAGCCTGTCAGGTTTCTGATGAGAAATCAGCTGTTAATTTAATTGGAAATTCTTTGAAGATAATCTATTTTTTTTCTCATTCACATTTTAGGATCTTTTCTTTATGTTTTACTTTTGAAATTTTGAGTATAATATGCCATGGTGAAGATTATTTCTGGTCATATGTGTTAGGAGTTCTTTGTGCTTCCTGTACTTAGATGTCTGTACCCATCTTTAAATTAGGAAACTTTCTGTTACTATTTTTCTGAATAGATCTTCTAATCCATCTGCTATTCCACACTTTGAGGAACTTCTAGTACACATATGTTTGGTTTTTGATAGTATTCCATAAATCTTGGGCAGTTCTTTAAGTTTTTTGAATTTTTTTGTTGTTGTTTGGACTGAAATATATTTTCAAAGATTTGTCTTCTGCTCAGATATTCTTTCTTCTGTCTCACTGAGTATATTGTCAAGGCTTTTCACTATTTTTTTTTGGTATATTGAATTAGTTATTTCTAATATTACAGTTTGATTTCCCTTCAGTATCTCTATCTCCTGGAGAGATTTCTCCTCTATATCATATATGGATTTCTTTAGCTCCTGTAATTGCTTTTACTTGTTTTTTAGGAATCTTATGATCATTCATTTGAATTCTTTTTCAGGCATTTCATCAATCTCCTCGTCTTCACATTCTAATATATTGAAGTGTTCTTGTTTACCTTGGGGGTGGTCATGTTTCTTGTTCTTCTACATTGATTTTTTGACACCTGTGGAAACACTTGTTGGTTTTCACTTCTGAAGGTTTTTATCTTGTAAGTATGTCTCTACAGTTTAGCCGAGTTTCTGCTCCTTCAGCAGGTACCCAGAGTGTCCTGGGTGGGGTTAGGGAAGGGTCCAGAGTGACACCCAAATTGTGTGTGGTAGATTTCAAGTATCCGCAGCAGTGGGGCAGGGTATAATCACATCAGCTAGCATGTTCACAGCCTCTTTTCCTTTCTGCCAGGATGAACCACCTGCTCAGGGCGAGCCAACAGTGCCTACACACCACACCCACTCAGGTGCATGAGCCACACAAAGGACCTGTTTGCTCCTTGTGTCAGTGCCAACACTCTTTTATGACCCACTCTTCGCCTCTAAAGTGATGGCTCAAAGACCCAGCCATACCCCATGCCCTGTTACATAGTCACAGCATTCCCACAGTCACAGGGTACAAGGCTCCTACAAATCATAGAAAGCAGAGGATCCACTCTTGGCCCTATAAGCCTCTCCATCCATGGAGAGAGCTGCAGCATTCCTAGTGTTCACAGAGGTCACTTAGTGGTCACCGTGGCAAGTTGAATCCAGGTGCCATAATGGTGAGGGGGAAGGGAACATTCTACCAGCTTAAGTGGGCACCGCACCCCCCACCAGTCAGACTCAAAGTCAGTGGGGACTGCAAATTTGTCCTTCCAATTAAGGCTCCTCTTTGTGTGCAGGCTGCAGCAGCCTCTCTTCACGGTATTCAGTAGGTGCTTCCTCCCCGCTGGCCACTTGGTGGGGATTGGGGAGGAAAGCAATGTGCTCTCCCTCCACGAGGTTAAGTGTGTCCCCTGCCCCCTAGGAGCACCTCAGGCCCGAGGTACCTCGAGGTTCTCTCTCAGGTTATATTATCAGTAGCACACCTGCCACAGGTTCTTTTCACCTCACTCCAAAAAGATGGCGTCCCCTCCAGCCACCTGCTGTGGTTGTCTGTGGTGGTGACCCATTGCTGCTGTTATGATGATACAGTCCCTGGTGCTCAGTGGCGCCTCTCTTCTTTCTGGAGGTTTTCTGCTGCAGACTTCTCTCCAAGTGTCCCCTAGGAAAGCAGTTATTCTCCTTGTCTCCTGTTATCTTTCCGTGGTCAAAATCGGCAGGTCCTAGCCCTGTCCAGCCATCTTGGATCTCTCAAAAATCCCTTACTCTTAAAACGACCTGCTGATTGGTTAATGTTGCTGTTTCCAGCTAATGGAGGAAAGGGATTGCTTTTGTCCTTCAAACAAATATGTCTTTTTCTTCAGAGCACAAATTTGAAACTCAAAGTTCTCCTTTTCATTTAAACCTGCTTATATTGTTTGATATTTTCGGACCTCACTCTAGCAAATAAAGTGTGGTTAGACTATATGATGGCCAGAGCTGTATGGCTTGATCAGATATACAAAAAAATTGCATACTATCCCAGGCACCTGGCAAGAATATTTGTAAGTAATAGAAAATTTAGAAATCACTCAGAGATAGAGTGGGTCATGGATCAGTAAATAAAAACTCATTATTTGGAAAATGTTAAACAAATTCTCTTCATGTTCTCGGGAATCCCTTTCCTTGTTTCCCTTTGTAGCAGTAGGGCACTTTAGTGCTCATATTACAGAAGACACTGGGCTGTTTTTAGTTATTTGCTTTTCCTCTTTGGTCTAATTACTAAAAGGTAAACTCTACCTTCATTAAATGTAGTTTTCCCATAAACATCTATGAATTATAACAATTAACTTTTACTACCTAGCATTTCACCATCAATTTATCCACATGGCTGAATATCCATACTGGGTGTGCCTGGAATATGTGGGTTTTATTGGTTGAATTAATTTTCCTATTTTACTGCTGTATATTTTTCATGATAAAATAAATACTAAAAGAATTGCTTTCTCTGGTTTTGTCTATAAAGGCACAGTGGTTTTAGCTTATGATTTTATTCCTTTTTTTTTTTTTTGCTAAGGAAGACTTCATTTCCATTTTCCCCAGTTATCAATCAGTATATCTCTCTTTAAATTAGCATCGACAATGAGATTCTTGGCAAAGACTGCATGTGGTATCTTTATTGTTAATGGGAAGTGGTGTTCACTATAGTTAATGATTTCAGAAAAATTCATTCAATTATTTTATGTAAATAAATTGGAAAATCCAGCTGGTACCTTGGGATCTGTCTCTCCTGTGGGTGCACAGCTGCAGAGCACACACAGGCAGCAAAAGATAAGTGTGTCCCCAGGGGTTATCGCTTTGTCCTTTGCTTTTCCATTATTAAGGAAGTTATTTGTTTGCCCAGACTCTGAAAAATTCAACCTTATAATTTTTGATAGAATAATCTAAATATAATTTTAAATTCCGAATACCTTCTTTAGCTATGGTGGCCACCTTTGTTTAGTTTTATCTGCTGATCACGTTTTAGAGTTTGAGTTCTCCAGGAAACTAAAATTTTCTCCGAGAGTGAGTTCACCTCCTAATCAAATGGGTTAACTCCCTTGAGTATTTGCTTTAATTCCTAATACATTTTGATTAGCCTCTATTTGACAAGAAAAAAATGGCCTAGGAGATAAGCTGCCCTATCAGTTCATCAGTTTCATTAGTCTGTCAGCATGTGCTGATTATCCTATCAAGTTTATCAACAGCCTAGAATGTGTTTTCTCATTCACACATTTACATATCATTAGTGCCCTTTAGGGACCAGTGATGGATTATAATGCCTGGCTAGATTCAGCCTGCTAGGATTCATTTTTTTCTTATGTCCTGTTAATTTACCCTTTCAGGATCACTGGCCTTAAGCAGTTTTGTGTGTATATAGGAAGATCACATTTTTCCCCAATTATTTGTTTCTTTTCTTTAGAGGTTAGGAGAAATCAAGGAATATATGTGAAAAACCACAACTCTATTTGACTGTTAGTATTAGTCTAATAACTAAATTCATTGTAGTTTTAAAACATTCTAC